>NC_135662.1:132337-457141 GCF_964188315.1 Podarcis muralis
GAAATGCTCTCCAGGCTGTTCTTGCGCCCGATGCCGGCCGCAAAGGGGTTGGCAATGATCCCTGGAGATATCTGGGGGGCAGACGAGAGAGGTGAGGGGGGGGGCTCTGGTGGGACACACCAGGCGGAGGGGGTGTCTGGGGGGACACACCAGACCCATGGTGCACCTCCTCTTTAAGAAGCTGCCCTCGCCACAGGGCTTCAGCAGGAAGAGGCACTGAAGGCAAACCTCCAGTCCCTGGCACCCACCTCAATGGCCGCCACAGCCTTGGGGTCAAACCCGTCGCAGACCAGCACCAGAAGGGTGTTCTCCCACAGCGCGCAGGATCTGGACCGCTTCCGTGTGCGTCATGCCCAGCAGGCTCTGGTGGTTCACCTCCAGGATGCGCATGCCCACCCTCAGCCGCCCGTCACGGGCTGCAGCCCCTGTGGAGCTGACCTGCACGAAGCAGAGGAGGGTGAGGAAGGAGCCGGGGGGGGGAGGGAGGCAACCCCCACCCTCAAGGCCCTGGGAGCAGCCAGAGCTGGAGGGGCCCTGAAGGCAGAAATGGCCTCATGGTTTGGGGAGGGGGCAGGCAGGGGGTCCAGCACCTTCTGCTCAAGGCTCCAGAACTCTGCTTTCCACAGCCCCCCCCCCAACAAAAGTCCTCAGAGCAACGCTGGGTGGGAGGGACGTGGTGTGGAGACACGGCTGTGGGCCCTTCCAAACACAGCTGGGACCTCCCTCCCCCACTTGGCACTAGTCAAGCACAGCAAACTTCAGCCAGGGTGGGGGGAGTGCCACCCCGTACCTTAGAGATGAAGATGCCCTCGTCCGTGGGGTCAAAGGGATTCCCCGCGTGGCCCTTGGCACCTCCTCGGATGCTGATGCCCAGTTTCTCCCCTGGCCTCTTTTCAATGCAGATCTCCTGGCAGAGTGAGCAAAAGCAAGTTGGAAGGGGGGGCTGGGCAGCTGGGAAGCAGCCCCCCCTAGCCAGGAAAGAGGGCCTCCTCCTTCCAGTCCTGGCTGCCTCCACCTCAGCTCCAGCAGACGGGCACTGGGGAAGGCTCTTTGGGAAAGCAGGGGGTGGGCAGCGGAGGCCTTCAGGGAGGGGGCAGGAGACCCCATCCTGGGGAAGCCACGGAGGCTGCAGGCCAGAGGGGAGGGAGGCTGTGGTGGGTCAGCCCAGCCACATCCCAGCGGGGCTGAAGATGCCCAATGCTGAAGAAGGCGCCTCTCCAGGGGCACAACAGCAGAGCTGCGCCCCCTACCTGCATGCCCGGGGGCGGAGGGTCTCTCCGGACGACCATCCTCAGCTCCTGCGTGTTGGAGAGCAGCGCAGTCACGGCCTCCTGGTGCGTGGCGTGTCGGAGGCCAATGCCGTTCACCTCCAGGATCCGGTCTCCCACCCGCAGCCCACTGCGAGAGGCCAGGCCACGAGGAATCACCTGCCAAGGCAACGCAGAAGAGGTGGGAAAGAGCCCTGCCTGCGGCCGGGGGGGGGGGGGGGCGCAAGCTGGCAGTGTCCCCAACACCTGCAGCCAGACGGGCACTTGGCCTGGCCGAGAGGCTGAAGATGTCCGCCCCCCCCCCGTCCCCCCAGAGGCACTTCTGTCTGCTGATACACATATCTCTCTCTTCCTTTTGGCCTGACGTGGCTGCTGTCCCTATCCACTTTTCACAGGCAAAATCCTCAATGGTTGCAGAGGTCCATGTACTTTTAAATCACATTCCTGTTGCCCGCGGATTAGTAATACTGCTATAATGGGGATTGATGGAAGGCCAACAAACGTGGACTGTGCAAGCTCTTCTGGTGCTAACAGCCTGCCCACCCCCCACCCCCCAGAAAAACTATTATACAACAGTCTGAGGGCCTGGCCGTCTCTTGGCCACTTCTGAATGCATTCCCTATCAACGCCCATTTCAGGGGAGGCTCTCTCTGCGCCCCTGGGGGGCCTGCAATCCACTTTTGTGTTTCATTTGAGATGGCTGCACTGAGGGGTGTTGGAACCCCTAATGGGCGGGCTGGTTCTTTCCCTGTTCTTCCTTGTTAAAATTTGCTACTAAAAATAATTTAATGAAAACAGGGGGCTCTGAGCAGAGAAAGTGGAGAATCGGGGGGGGGGCTTCCTTGCTCTTTGGGCCTCCAAGGGGGGCTCTGGAGCACACGGAACGGCAAGATTCGCAGAGTAACTCCTAGGCTTCCCAACCACGGTGTTCCCAGGGGAGGGCTCCACACACAGCCCTGCAAGCCTCTACCTTGGAAATGAAGACCCCCGGCTCATGGATCCCAAAGGGGTGGCTGGAGTGGTCGCTGCCGCCCACAATGCTGAGCCCCAGCGGCCCCCCCGCTTTGACCAGGATCACCTCCTGCAGGCAGAAAGCAAGAAAGCCAAGCCAGGGTCAAGAGAGGGCCTCATGGAGGAGGAGATGCCGGGACCCGACTCCAGGCCAGGGGGAGAAAGAGGCTGGAGGGACCCACATCCAAAGGGGAGCTGGCGGAAACCAGGGTGACCAGGGCACTTCCCAGGGTGGGCAGGGGCCAGACTCGGGGGGGGGCTCCCCATGCCAGCAGCTTCCCCCGGGGACAGACAGACAGACAGTGCCCCCCATGCCCTTCACCTACCTCCGTGGGGTACTGGCTCTCCAGGCTCTGGGCGGGGTGGCTCCTGTGGGGCGTCTCCTCAGGTGGGCTCTCCCCGCGGGTGGGGGTTGGTGGTGGCGGAGAGTGTGCCCGCTGTGCCCGCTGCCCCAAGGGCAGGTCTTCCTCGCTGGGCTGGGTGGCGGCGATGGGGGCAGCGGGCACAGCCTCTCTCTCTACCAGCAGCGCAATGGTGGGGGAGGCGGCGGTAAGCAGCGCTACGGCCTGATCATGCCTGGCTTCCGTCATGTCTACCCCATTGATCTAGAACGGCCCCAAACCAGCATCAAAGGGGGAGGCAGGGAGGGCACGCACACAGGGCCCCAATCCCAGGCCTGGGACCAGAGGCAAGGGACCCCAGCCTCGGCAGGCGGAAGGGGGCTGGGAGGGCAAGGCGTCCCCCCCCCCCCCCCGCCAGATCAAGGCAAACAGCAGCTCAGGACAGGGGGCCAAGGAGCACCAGCTCTTTTCCTGCCCTCGTCCCCAAAGAAAGGGGGGCAGAAGAGGTGTGGGGCAAAGTGTACATCACCCAGCAGAGGGCAAAGGAGAGAGAGGGAGGCAGACAGACAGGCAGACGGAAGCCAGCACTGACGAGGCCGTCTCGGGGCTTACCCCCCCATCCTCTCTCATCACGGCTGCTGAGCAGAGATCGGCTGCGCCTCGGGAGGGGGCAGAGAAACAGGCCACAAGGAGGAAGAGGAAGAGGAGCAGCAGGAGAGGGAGGGAGGGAGGGAAAGAGCTTCAGAACAAAATGGCTGGCCCCCCACCTGCCGTGCCCACCCACCCGGAGTTCCAGAAAGGTGACTCCAACATCACCCCCTCCAAAACAGCCCACTCCCCCCATGGCTAGACTCAGCCCCACCCTGAAGGGGCAAGCAGGGGCAAGCAGGGGGGACCCCAGAGCCTCCTGAAGGAACCTTGCCTGGTCCCCAGGCAGCCCCCCAAGAGAGACCACTCACCAAGATGACCCTGTCGCCCACACAGAGGGTCCCGTCCCGATGGGCTGCGCCCCCCTCTGCAATCCGTGAGATGAAGATCCCCTGGGGGGAAAGGAAAGTCAGGGCCCCTCCCTGCAGAGCCCCCTGCCCCTCTGTCGCCAGGCACGGCAAGGGCCCCTCTGTCCCGGGAGCATGAAGTGCCCCCGTCAGCGAGGAGCCAGGAATAAGCGCAGAGGCCGGGATCGGGTGTCGCCGAAGCCCCTGCCAGGCGGCTGCCGGCCAGAGAGAGGCGGTCCCCCTCCCTCCTCCCTCCCTCCCCTTCTCACCGTGTCCCCCGGCCGGTAGGGTGTGGAGCCCTTGCCGCCAGCGATGCTGAAGCCCAGCCCCCGCTCGTTGCGCATGAGGCAGGTGGAGAGGCGCTCCGTCAGGGGGGCTCCCTCAGGCCTCTCTGGGAAGCGCAGGCCCACCCCCCGCCGCTCCCGGGGGCTGTAGTCGTCCTCCGGCCGCAGGGGGGTCACCGTGACGGCGTTCTCCGGCTCCACCATCCGCTCTCGCAGAACCGTCATGGAGACCGTGCTGCCCGAGCCACGCAGAGCCTCCACCGCCACGTGGTGCTCTGCGCACTGCAGAGGCACCCCGTTCACCTGCCGGGGGCGCAAAAGAGGGGGCTGGCTCAGGCAAGCGCCCGGCCAGAGACCGGCTGCAGAGGGCCCCCCGGCCCCCTCCGGAGAGCCCCAAGGGGAGCCTGGCACTGCTTTGGTAGGCAGGCAGGCAGCCCCCTCCCATGGCAGTCTGGCAAGGGCCATCTTCTCCTCCCCCTCTGCAGGGCAACGCAGAAGCAAATGCCCACCTAGAGCTGCGAGGGAGCCTGGGCTGCTGCTGGCAATTCCAGCATGTACTTATTCTGACTGGTGACTCAGGCCCCAGGCAGGCAGGCAGCCACGGGCAGGAGGCCAAGCGTGCTGGAGGGCAAGGGAGACGCCATGGGACCTGGGGGGCAGCTTGGCCTGGAAGGGGCTGAGCAAGGCCTTCTACGCCCAGGACAGGGCCTGCCCAAAAGGGGGTGGCAGGGAGGGAGCAGCTGGCCCTGGGTTTATGCAGATGTCTCCTCCCCAACCCACCTAAGGGGGCTCAACGACTCACCTCCAGCAGCTTGTCCCCCACCCGCACCCCTGCCTGGGCAGCCGGACCCTCCTCAGAGACGCGGGAGATGAAGATGCCCTGCAAAGAGAGGGGAGCAGTCAGGGGGGCCTCCTGGGCAGTGGCAGCTCAGCAGCCTGACTCGGCTCCCCAAGTCAGCCACTCCAGCCAAAACCGCCACTCCTTTCCCTGCCCCACAGCTGCCCCAAACCCCAAGTGGAAAGACTCCCTGTTGCAGCTGCCCGTACCTCGTCGTCTCCCTTGTAGGGGGTGGAGCCTTTGCCCCCCGCAATGCTGATGCCCAGCCCCCCCGTCTGCCGCACAATGCTCAGGGTCAGCTGGAAGCAAAAGGGGGCAATGTTAGGGGAGACACAGCAGCAAAGACATACAGAACAAAGGGGGGGCACCATGGACCAGGGTCTGAGCCCATAATGAGGGGTGAGGAAGCAGCCCCCCCAGCATCTCCTTTGGGTGCCCACAAGACCTGCAATCCACCCCTGGACCAAGTGGCCAATTCACCACCTATGTGAGAGGGGGCTCCCATACGTCTCACCAGATCCCAGGTCCCCTGAAATATCGCCCACTGCCAGCCACTCACCCCCCACCCCCCCCTTGCCTGAAGAGGAGAAATCTGTGTCTGTCTGGCAGCGCAAGGCCAACCGAGACCCTCAGGGGGCCCCTCACCCAGACAGGCCTGAGGTCTCTTGCTTTTCTCCACGCCACCAGCTCTGCTGCGGGGGGGGGGGGTCCCTTGCTCTTGCCAAGGAAAGGCCACAGAGCAAGTGCTCAGGCCCCAGGAGAGCCGGGGGGTAATGCCAAAGCCCTCCGGCTAGCGTGGCAGAGCCTTGTGCAAAGAGGGTTGGGGGAAGCCTCTGGCCACATTCTGGGCAAGCAAGGCGAGCTCCCCCTTGGTACAAACCAGGCGGCCCTTGGACACTTTCCACCCACCCCTCAGACTCCCCACCCCAGCAGGCAAGAGGCGTGAGCAGAGGTCCAGCAGGTCAAAAGCTCACGGAGGGAGCCAAGCAGGGTATGTGCGTGTGCCCCTAAGGCAGGGGGGGCCCAGGGGAGAAAAAGGCCCTGGAGGCGTCTGAGCCCCCCCCCCCCCACTCAAGCAGAGGTGCATGGGGGCCGAGAGGCAGCCTGAGGGGACAGAGCAGCAGCAGCAGCCAGGCATTTGCCAACCCTGCCAGAGCCAAGCTGGGCTGACTAGCAGCCCAAAGTGCTCAGGGGAGATGATGGGGCCCAGTGGCAGCTCTGCCTCCTCTGGCGGGGACTCTGAAGACCCTCTGGAGAGGGAGGAGAGGGAGGCCCTGGCGCAAGGCATCTCCCCACCCCCAGCCCCCTCCTCTCTGGGGAGCTCAGGGGCCCCGGCTGCGCTGAGGCTGCTCTGCCAAGGAGAAGCAGCTGTGGAGTCTCTTTCTGGGCTTGCCAAAGGCCTCTGGCAGGGACACCTCTATCCAAGACGGAGTGTGCCAGACACCAGCACTTTCAAGGAAAGCACCCCCCTGGGAGCACTTGGGCTGGCTCAGGGGGCTGGGAGGGCTGCCCCAGACTCCTGCTGGGGAGAAGAGAGCTCGTCCCAGGCCAAAGCACCAGTCTGCAGCCAAGACAGCCCTCAGCTGCTCCAGGTGCCAGGCTCCACAGCCAGCTGCCTCCTCTCCTCACCTTTCTCCCTCATAGGCATGGACTAAAGCCCCGCATCACCCCCCCCCCAAAGTTCAGGTGTGGGAAGACAAGAGGGGAGGAGAGAAGCTGCCACCACAGTGCAGAGAGGGGCAGCCCCTGCAAGCCCCAGGGAAAGGGGGTGGGGGGAGAGACGTGGGGGGGGGAGGCAGTACAGACCTCTTCCTCCTCAATGCGAGCAGGCTCAATCAGCAGATTATTGGCTTGGTCAAACGACACCCCCTGTTAGGACAGGAACCAGCAGAGAGGCATGCGGATTAGTGGGGGGGAGGGCCGGGTGGACCGCCACCGGGTGGGGGGGGGGACACAGACAGAGGGAGGGAGGGAGAGGCAGAGGGGCAGGCCCCACCCGAGCATCCAGGAGCCCCAGCACCAGAGAGAGAGAGAGAGAGAGAGAGAGAGAGAGAGAGAGAGAGAGAGTGCTGCCCCCCCCAGGCCCCTACCTTGACGGAGGAGGGTGGGGCAGGTGCAGCCCCATCCTGGGCTTGGTCTCCATCCCACCTGGCCTCCTCCTCCTCCTCCTCTTCTTCCTCCTCCTCCACGGGGGCGGCCTCCTTCTCCTGGGGCCCCCCCTCAGCACTCAGCCCCTGCAAAAGGGCCACCACTGCCTCTGGCCGGGGCAGCTGGGCGATCCTGAAGTGCTTCTTGTAGTGGGGGGTGTCTTTGCGGATGAGCCGCTGCTTCCCTGCTGGGAACGGGTGCTCTTCCTCCCCCTCCTCTTCCTCCTCGCTGCGCACCAGTGTGTCTTCTGCAAAGTGCACCGTGGGCTGCAGGGAAAACACCCCCATCGGGGGGGGGGGGGCTCTCAATACAAGCAGGTCAGGCAGCCTCTTCTGCAGGTACCTATTCCCCTCCCCTCCGGAAGAAAAGCCTGTTGGATTGGCCCACAGGGGACCCCCAACCAGGTGCCTCTTGGGGCAGCTGCGAGCTGGACCTGAGCGCCACAGCCCCTCTGCCCCCTCCAGCCCCTGGCCTTCAGGGCTGCCTCCGGCTGGGGGGACTGAGCAGAGCCATCCTGGCTGGCAGCCCCCAGAGCCTCTTTTAAAACCCTCTAGGCTGGTGCTTTCCCTGGCTCCTGTGGGAGAGAGTTCCATAGTTGAACGATGTGCTTCGTGAAGAAGTTCTTCCTTTTATCCGTCCTGAACCTTCCAACTCTGGGCTTCACTGGATGTCCACTAGCTCCAGAGTAGTGAGAGGGAGGAAAACTGCCCTCTCTCCATTTCCCCATTCCAGACCTGTTTTCATAAACGTCTACCATGGCACCTCTGATTTGCCTTTTCATAGGGGAATTGCTTCATCCCCCTGATCCTTGGGGTGCCCCTTTCTGACCTTTGCCATCTCTACAATATCCCTTTGGAGGTGAGCTGACCAGAGCTGTGTCCGCCTGGGTGTGTTGGGGCGGCTGGGAGCCCTCTTGCTCTCTGGGGCGAAGGCCTGGCAGGGCTTCTCACGTGGATGCCAGCTCTCTCTTATTGCAAGGCCTGCCATCTTTGCTGGGCTCTTCTGCACACAAATTTGGGGGTCTGCCAAACAGGCAAGCCTCTCCCTTCTGAAGAGAGCAGGGGAGCCCTCATTAAGCCGTCCTGCCCCTTGCAGGGCTGAGGTGCAGATTTGAAAACAGCACACACCCCATTTCTACTGAGCTCCGCCTGCTCTGAGTGCCCTGGGGGAGCCACAGCGGGAAGGCCCCTGGGGGAGAGGGAGCCCCCCCCCTTCTGCCATTAAACAAACCTGAGGAACAGAGAGAGCCTTAATCTCAAATCCCAGAGATTAGTTTCCTACCATGGGTCAGGCCAAAGGGCCCCCCTCTAGTCCAGCCAGCCAGGTGCCCCCTACGCAGCCCCCCCCCCCGTACCAGCATTCAGAATGAGACAGCCCCAACGGCGGAGGCAGAACAAAGCGGCTTTGCTGAGCCAGTTCACGGAGAAGAGGGTTCTCAATGGCTCCTGGCCAGGATGGCTTGCTCTGCCTCCATGGGCAGAGGCAGCAATGGGCCTGAATGCCTCTGGATGGGAACCACAGGAGGCGAGAACTGCTCTTGCACTCGACTCTGGTTCACTGGCTTCCCATAATGGGCAGCTGGTTGGCCACTGTGAGAGCAGGACAAGATGGGCCCCTGGCCTGGTCCAGCAGGTTATTACTACGGTCTTACTAGCACGACCCTCCAACAATGACAAGCTCCATTGTTCAGGTGTGCACCCTGCGCAGCCTCCCAGTGACACAAGACCCTGCTGCTGCAGGACACAGGAAAGGCCTCTGAAGGACGCAGATCCCACATGGAGCCTCCACATCCTGAAGAAGCCTATCCTGGGGGAAGCCACTGGGCAGGTGAAGTTCTGTCCTTTGAGGAGGGTCTTCAGCCTGGCCCAGTGGGGCTCTCCTTTCACTTTCCCAACCTGCTTTCTGGTGCTGACCAGCCCCTGCACAACCTCTCTGGGGGTCTCCTCATCAGCACCACCAGGTATACTCCATCACCTGCTCTGCCTTGTGCCAACAGATTTTCCTCAGTCAAGTTTCTTTTGAAACTGCAGGTGCAACACCCTTAAATGAAGCCCCCAAGCTCCCCCCCCCTCGATCCTCTTGGGATCCTCTGCTCCAAGGCAGCGCTCAAAGCCCCCTCCCAGGGAGCTGGCCTGGGCTGTGGCCAAGCCTGTTTCAAGCAGCCCAGGGCTAACAGCAGGGGGACCTGGGCAGCCCCAAGCACCAGGCAGCAAGGGTTGCCCTCTGGCCTTACTCCACCACATCCAATGCATCTGGCTTGGATTATTATTTTTTATGTCTTAAATGTGTTTTTATTGCCTAATCCCTTGTTTGCCACTGTGGGTCCTTGAGAGGAATGGGGGTGCCCTACATTAAAACTGGTTTAAATTAAAGTGAGGAGTTTTTATTGCACATAAGTATTCACAAAGGCAGCAAGACACTCCTCCGCGGCCCCTGGGCCAACATGTGAAATAAATCCAGAGTGCAAGGCATTCCGTGGCTCCTTTGACCCCCCCCCCTCCGCCTCTTTCCTCTGGCTATTTGGACACGGCAAAACAGGGTTCACAGAACTGAAGGGTTGGAAGGAACCCCAGGGCTCATCTAATCCAGCCCCTTGCAGTGCAAAACACTCATAAGCAAGAAATATGCCTTGCCACTGAATTCACACAGCAAAAACATTTAATGAGGGTCCTCCATACACAACCAAGTGAAAGAAAAATTCCTCAACGTGGCAGCAACATGCCCAACGAGTGATGATGCCACCCCCTGCCACCCTGCCATCTTCTGTGTAGAACAGAACCCCATCCATTGACCTGGCCTCCCCAGCCCCTAAGAAGCTGAGTCCCTTCATGGTGCCAACAGCCTTCCAGTTCCCCAGGAGGGGTCCTGGATGTGTCCTTCACCAGGCAAGAGGCGGGCAGATCTCCCTCCCCCAGCCCCTTGGCCAAAGGCTGCCCTGTGGGACAAATGGGGCTGCAGGGACCTAGGGAACACCCCTGCCCCCACTTCCTAACATGGCCACCAACACCATGGCATCCTTGGGCAGCCCCCCCCCCCATCCTCTCACAGCCCAGCAGGGTCTCTCTTCTTCCCTTCCTCAGCCGGGCTCAGCTCCCCACTCCCTGCTGCTGCTTCCCAGAACAAGGCAGGGTCCGACTTTGGCCCAAGATGTTGCCACAGAAGAAGCTCCCAGAGGCTCACTGTACCTCATTGTACTCCAGCTCCTCCTCCTCCTCAGGGCCAGCTGGGGCTTCCTCCACAGCCGCCCCGGCCTCCTGCTGTTGCCGCCGCCGCCACCAGCCTTCCTGCTCCTCCTGCTCCTCTTCCTGCCCCTCAGGGGCCCTCACTGCCTCTTCTGGCCTTGAGGCCTCCCGCAGGTGCTTCGCTGCTGCTGCTGCCACCACCGCCTCCTGGCAGCTGGCAGAGATGGTGCTGCTGGAGACCCGTGAGTCTTCACTGCGGTTGGAGGTGGCACTCAGCCTCTTCTCCTGAGGGACAGGATGCGGAACGAGTCAGCGAGGGCACAAGACAGCCGCACTGCCTGGCACCCAGCGCCTGTGCCCCTGTGCAGGGTGGGCCTCCCGCCCCAAAGGCCACAGCTGGGCCAGGCCAGGCCACCCCCCTTGCCCTCCAGCCCTAGATGGGCCTGCAGCAAGTCTGCAGAAGGGGCTCATGTCACCAGCTCCACCACTGCAAACCTCCCTCCGAGGAAGCCTTGTCCAGGCCCACTGCCCGGTCCCGCTCCGTGCCTCCCTCTCCCCCTCCTGCAACATTTTATATGATGGACACTGCCCAGAGCCCACCCCACGCCCCTCACCTCTGAACTGGAAGAATCCCGCTGGGTCTCCCGTTTGGCAGCAGATGCCTCGCTGCGGCGCCCTTCCATCACCTTCTTCATGGACTTCAGCTCACTTGGGTGGGGAGTTGCCCTTCGCTGCAGGCCCTGTGAGCAGGAGCAGGGTTAGAGGCGGGGCAAAACTCCCCCACCACCTACAGGCCCCCAAGCAACTGCAGAGGCCAGGCTCAGCTGCAGCAGCAGCAGCAGCAGCGACAGGGCAAACACAGGACAGAGGTGTCAGCGCTCACTTGCCCTCCTCCCCCATTTCCCAGCTCTGCTCCCAGGAGGAACCACACAAGGCAGGAGCACAAGCCCAGCCAGCCTGACAAGCCAAGAGCAGCCCTGCAGAGCCCCCCCACTCCAGTGGCGTAGTGTGGGGGTGCAGGGGGGGGGCGGCCGCACCGGGCGCAACATCTGGGGGTTAGGGTTAGGGGGCACAAATCCACGGGTTAGGGGGCGCAAATTACTTGCCTTGCCCCGGGTGCTGACAACCCACGCTACACCACTGCCCCACTCCCACTCCGGGCTCCAGAAGGACAGGGCAGGTGATGGGCACCCCCAGCTCCCAACCCCACAGCCACATCTGACAGCCCAATCCAGGCTTGGGGAGGACAGTCCTTCAGCAGGGAAACGGCCCCCATCCCCACCCCCTTACCCTCCTCTCGGCCCCCGGCTCCTCATCCTCATCCAACTTGGGCTCATCCACAAACTGGATCACGCTGACGCGGTTGAGGTTGGTGTCCATCCAGCTGTCATCCAGGCTGTTCTGCAGGTTCTCTGCGGGAGGAGAGCAGAGTCAGGGATCCTGTTGCAGGCGGGACGGCCCCAGCCAGGAGGGTCTCCGCCCAGCCCAGGCAAGCCTGGCCGGGGGGTGGGGCAGGGAGCAGCATTTACCCAGGCTGGGCGACGGCTGCTGCGGGAGGAGGTAGCAGGTGAGCACTTTTCCCCCGGTCTTCTCGTCATCCTCCGCCTGGAACTTGAGCATGGGCTGCGACTGGTTCTCTGCCAGCCAGAGCGCCTTCAGGTTGAGATTGGTCAGGGCAAAGGGCAGGTGCTGCAGCCTGTGCCAGAAGGAGGAAGGGAAGAAGGATGAGGCCCCCTACCCAGAAGGCCCAGGCCCAGCCCTCCAGAGGGCTCACGGGAACCTGGCCCAGCCCCCTCTCTCCCTCTGCGCCTGCTTCCTTCCAAGGGACCCTGCACTGAGCCCACCGTGCAAGATCCAGAAGAGAGTCTGCAAAAGGGAGAGGACCACAAGAGGAGCCAACTCTTGCAAGCTTTTCTAAGCCACCTTTCAAGACAACAGGTTTCCAGCAACATGCAATTTCATTTCGCCTGGCACCTTCATTCTACACCTTTAGGCGCCAGGCAAAAACATTACGTTTTAACCAGGCCTTTGGTTGATTTGATTGACATCCTATGCCCTTTTAAAATGTGAGGGTTTTGCAGGGGGGGGGGTATTGGTTTGTTGTTGTTGTTTTGATTATGTATTTTGTGGTTTTATATTGTGATTTTATTCTGTGAACAGCTCTGAGACCTTTGGTTTTAGGGCGGTATATAAATTCAATAAATGAGTAAAATAAAATAAATTTCTAACTAACGCTACCACCACAAATAGAACAACCACTTTAAAGTAAAGCAGCCACATGAAAATGAAAATGATTTACAGGTGGTACATGACACCAGTCAAGCTTGAAAAAATTTACCATTTGCCCGACAATAAATGTTGGAAATGTAATGAGACTGAAGGTACATTATTTCACCTTTGGTGGACATGCCCAAGGATTAAGAACTTCTGGGAGATAATTTATAATGAAATGAAAAAGGTATTTAAATATACCTTCCTAAAGAAACCAGAGGCCTTTCTCCTGGGCATGGTGGGCCAATTGGTGCCAAAGAAGGATAGAACTTTTTTTATGTATGCTACAACAGTAGCAAGAATACTTATCGCAAAGCACTGGAAGACACAAGATCTACCCACCCGGGAAGAATGGCAGATGAAGCTGATGGACTACATGGAATTGGCGGAAATGACTGGCAGAATCCAAGACCAGGGAGAAGAGTTGGTGGAAGAAGATTGGAAAAAATTCAAAGTATATTTACGGAAATACTGTAAAATTAATGAATTTTAGAAGGATGCTGGAATGAAGCTACATGGTTTTAGCAGAAATGTTATAAAGAACTAAGTAAAAATAGATTGTCAATGGGCCAAAGTGTAAAATTTAAGGTCAGAATGTGTTAAGATATATTATAGAGCAAAAATTGAGAAAGATGGAAAGGATTTGCTGAAATAACTAATTGAACTAGAATACAAAAAAGGGAGGTGTGAGGAGGTCGATGAAACAAGTAAATGAAAGGTAAGAATACGGAAATATTGGATGTGTTTTTAAGTGTTTTTGTTTTTCTTATTGTTTTGCTGTATTGTTTTCTGTTTTTCTTTTTATTTTTGTTGTACTGTAACTTTTTATTGTCTTTCTTTCCCCCCCCTTTTTTGTAACTATTAAACTTCTAATAAATATTTTTTTAAAAAAAATAAAGTAAAGCAGCCACAGTAAAATACGATTCAAGACACAAGGCTAGACTGTTGACTATCCATGCATTTCTTGAGACTCTCAAGGGAGGTTAGTGAGAGGAGACTTAACTTTACAGAAAGAAGCCTTCCTGACTCTGCTTCCAGAAGAACTGATTTTCTATACATTGAAGGATTATATCCAGTACATTTCCACCAGTATTCCTGGCAGATATGTTAGGCTAACCAATCTGTAATACCCCAGAGCCCCTCTTTTTTCCTTAACCCCCCCCCCAAGAGGTGTTGCTACACCGACTACTTTCCAGCCCTCATGTGTGGAGGCTGATCTGAGGGCCAAGTTCCTTTTTACCATTAGCAAACCAGCAATTTCACATTTGAGCTCTTGAGCAATGGCACAGTGAATTGAAAAGGTCTGGCTGGTGAGTTCTTGAAAGGCAAAATAGGACTTCTGGGAGACTGCTCAGCACTTGCCAAGACCAGCAAAAGCAGAATCAGGACAAGAGAAAAACAGCCCTCCGCCACACACACACACACACACACACACATGGGAGAGGAAGAGAGGATCTTCTGCATGGCCATTGACTCTGCTCACACCTCCTCCTTTGCAGCTGCAGAGTCCAGCTAGCATCTGGCCAAGGAGCCCACAGGTGAAGCAAAGCCCAGAGCAGAGGCCCAAAAGAGACACCTGTCTGCACACCTTCAGGGTGCCCCCCCCTGCCAAGAGGGGAGGAGGGACTCTGAGGCTGTGGGACCCGACTTGTGCAGCTGTTTTGCCAGTGAGGCATGCCTGCTTACCGCCTTTCTGGCACCTGGCAAAGTTTTCCATTTGCCCTGGCCTTTGAGTTCTGATAATACTTTATGACTGATCTTTGTATTGTAGGTGAGAGATGGGGTGGAAATTGTGGGTGGAATTCAGTGGGGCTCTGGGACCAGCATTTGTGCAGCACAAGCGCTGCTGCCCCTCTTGCCCCAGCCCCCTGAGCCCACTGGTAGGTGGGACAGAGGAAGAGGAGAGGGCACGCAAGGTTATTCACAAGGGAACAGGCTGAAGGAATGGAAGTTCTGGACTCTTAAAATCTCTTCCCCCCTATAGCAGGAGTGGGGAACATTCCGGGGCGAGGGGAGGCCCCAGACGCTGTGGGTCTCCTGCCCGCCCCCAGGCCTGGCGGCCACAGAGCTTCCTCTCTGTCCCAGCCCAAGGCACTGATGCGCAGCTGAGAGCTCTGAGGCCCAGCACACCCAGCGCACTCGCTCACCTGTTGCCAGCCACGTCCAGCACGTGCAGCTCCACGGTGCCGGCCAGCTCAGGAGGCAGGAACTCCAGGCAGTTGTCCCGCAGGGAGAGCACGTTGAGGCTGCTGCAGCCCCCAATCTCGGGGGGAAGCGCCATCAGCCGGTTCCGGTCCACATTCAGGTTGGTCAGTTTGGTGAGCTTCCCTAGGGCCTTGGGCAGCATCTGAGAAAAAGCCTCCGGAGTCAGAAAGGGGAATCCCAGCTCACATGGCACCCAAGGAACACCAGCTGCCCCTGCAAGGAACACATGGCCACCCACCCCCCAGCCAAGACCCCAGGGAGAAAAGCCAGCTGACCAGGCGAGGGCTGAGCACACTCACCGTCAGCATGTTCTCTGTCAGGATGAGCTCGGACAGGTTTTCACAGTCCCCAATGGCCTCCGTCACCTCCCCCAGCCGGTTCTGGTCCACTTTCAGAATGGAGAGCTGCTTCAGCTGGCCTGGGCAAAGGGCAAGAGCGCCATGGGCCACACTGCACCGGGGAGGGGGGCTACACACCCCAGACAAGGAGGTCCAGGCACAGATCCAAATCCAGCTTCCCACTGGCACATCCCAAACAATTCTGCATACCAACTGGTTATTCAAACATTTGCCAACAGCTAATCACTTCTAACAGCTTTAGCAAAAGTGACGTGGTGTGCCGCTTGCCAAAGAAGGACCTCAGCACCTTTTGCACGAGTTAGAAACCAGGCCCAGCAGTGCCTGGGGAGGGCAGCGTCTCTCCAGCAGATGAGGAGAAAAAGCCCCCCTGAGGAAGCCTCAGAGTACTGAAGGAGGACGCAGGATCACCCAGGCTGGTCTGCCAAAGGGATCTCTCTGCTGACAGTGACTCTTCTGCAAGAGCAGCCCCCCCCCCATTTCTCTTTTAGTCTCCTCTGCACTGTCTCTCCCCCCTCCCCAGTCATTCCATTGGTGGGAGCCAAATCATCAGCTGAGCAACATCACTGGGTGCAATGCAAAGGGAGAACATTGGATGGTCTCAATACTGGATGGTGCCTCCTCCAGGCAGGGCCCAGCACAGTGGGGGGGCTTGCCAACCCCAGGTCCACAGGATCCACCCAATAACCACCTGGCATGTGGCCTCCCGTGCCAGACGTGTAATACTGGGCCTCAAAGACAGGTACCGTATTTTTCTGTGTATAAGACGACCCCTATTTTTTTTTAACCCAAAATTAAGTTGCTTAACTTTTTTGGGGGGGTGGGGGAGGTCACTTCCACCAATCGCTCACCTGCCACTGCCGATCACTTGCCACAGCCACTGCCAATCGCACACCACACCGCAGCTGCCAATTGTCTGCCTGGTCGCACCATCAACAGCCCACCTGCCCACTTGCTGCAGCCGCCAATCACCTGCCCAACTGCCACTGCCAATCTCCTGCTTGCTGCTGCCATTAATTGCACATCCCCCCCCCCTCTGCATTTACTATCCATGTATAAGACAACACCCAATTTTTGCCCACATTTTTTTAAAGCAAAAAGCATCATCTTATACATGGGGAAATACGCTATGTTCCTCCTGCTCCCTCAACTACTGAGAAGTGTAGCCAGAGAAGAGCGACCTTCTGCGCCTGAGCTGCTTTTTGTTTTCTGAGTCAGATTTGTCTGCCCTCTCCCCACAGCAACCCCACCCAAGAGTAGGTAACTCTTCCCAAGTTCCCCAGGAGGCGCCCGCACCCCAATGGGGCCTCCCCCCCCCCCGACTCACCAATCCCATCCGGAATGGACTGCAGCAGGTTCTGCGAGAGCAGCAGGTCTGTCAGGGCCACCAGTCCACTGACCTCGCCCGGCAGCTGCTCCAGCTTGTTCTCAGAAACATCCAGGCACACCAGGCGGCGCAGATTGCCCAGCTCCTGTGAGGGAAGACCGGCAGGGTGGGCGGGCGGAGTCCTGCAAGGACTGATTGATGCCTGCCCCGCGGGGCCCTTCCTCTCCCCCTCCCCAAGGGCCCAGCCAGGCTCCTCCAGCCTGTCGGCTGCCTCCCTCTCTTTTGCTTTGCCTAGCAGAGCCCCGTGAAAACCCTCCTTCCCGCTTCTGTGGTTCTGGCTTCCTTGCCAGGGCAAGACAGGCAGGGAAAGCCTCCTTAAGGCCAGGGGGCCAAGGTGCTGGAGTCACTTGCAGAGCGCCAGGTTCTTTTGTGTGTGGTGCCATCCGCCTGCTGTCCTGGTTCCCTTTTCAGGATTCACCTCAGAACGGAAGTGTTGGCTTGCTTGCTTGCCTGCTTTTCCAAGTGCCTTTTAGGACAGCAAAGACAAACCCCCCCCAACCCAGAACATGGCCCGGCCGGGGGCTTGGTGGGGGCACTCACTGGGGGCAGCGACGACAGCTGGTTCCTGTCCAGCCACAGCTCCCGCAGATTCGGCAGTGCGCCCAGTGTGTCCGGCTGCGGATGAGACAGAGCAAGCGGTCACTCAGGAGGGCGGCTGCTCAGGACGCCCTGCTGCGCCCGCAAAGAGGCTGCCCTCCAACTTGGGGGCCCCTCCCTGAGTTGAGGGAGGGGAGTGTCTGGTGGGAGGAGGCAGCCAGTTCACAAAAAGAAAATGAGATGAGGAGGGAACAGCAGGATGCTTCTACAGGGAAACTCCCATCCCAAGGGCCATGTTCCCGCCTGGGCAACCTTCTGGGGGCCACGTGCCACTAGTGGGTGGGGCCACAGGAAAAAGCCTGCAGAGGCAAAGATGAGACTCTTCCTCCCATACCAGAGGCCCAGCAATGCCAGATCCATCTCTCTCCAGCCAAGCAAGCAAGGAGCCAAGGAAGAGCACATGGAGGGGCATGGCCTGGAAGAGCCCAGAGGACCAGGCGAGAGCAGCCTGGAGGGTAGCATTCAGCCCCCCAGTGGGAGGCTCCAGGAAGGAAGGAGGGGAGACCCAAGTTCCCACACCCCACGGCACTCACCAGCACCTCCAGGTCGTTGCCCCCAAGGTCCAGTTGCTCTAATTTGACCAGGAAGGAGAGGGATCTGCAAGGCAGAGAAGGTGCTCAGTCAGGGGGCTGGGAGTCCTGGGCACCAAGAGGGAGGGCGGCAAAGAATCTACGCCCCCCCCAAAAAAAAACTCCAAGAAGGTGCTGAAAGCTGGAGTGCCGAGCGATCCTCAGGCTGCCCGCTTCCAGAAGTGCTGGTCCTCCACTTAAGGGGGTCACCCACCCCCACTGCCCAGCAGATGCAGGCAAGAAGGCAGACACCCCCAAGACAAACTGGGGGCCAAGCTTGCACACACTCACGCAGGGAGAGACTTGAGCAGGTTCTCGCGCAGCTCCAAGGTCACCAGGTTGGCTAAACTGCAAGAGAAAGAGGGAGGTTGGCAAAGCAGGCGGGAAGAGGCGGCCCCTCCTCTCCCCCCCCCCCCCAGCCAAGAACTCACTTGCCAATGTCACTGGGCAGGCTTTGCAGGGAGACATCGTTCAAAGCCAGGTGGCACAGGCTGCGCAGCTGGGTGAAGCCCTCCGGGAGCCTGGGCAGAAGCAGAAATGACAGGCCTTGGTCACTGCGCCCCGCGCAGCTTGTGCTCCTGCGCCACAGTCCATTCCAGCAAGACGCAAGGAGAGGCCTCCACCTGCCTGCTGCTGGTCCTGGGGAGCCGGCTGGCACAGCCTGGCAGGTGGGAGCTCCGGAAGCAAGAGCGCCCCACCTTGACAGGGGAAAGGGACCAGAAGGACCCTGGGATACTCAGCGACCACAGGATAGAGATCAGCCTTTGTGGCCAAGTTCCACTGCTGCCTCCGTGTCAGGAGAGCCTCCAGCAAGGGCAGCTATGAAATCCTGCTGGATCAGGCCAAAGGGGCCCATCTAATCCAGCATCCTGTTCTCAGAGTGGCTAACCAGATGCCTCAATGGGAAACCAACAGGCAGGATTCCAGCCCAGAGCCCTCTTGCCAGCAGCTGGCATAAAGGCACATTGTGAGCTCCAACTGGGAGGTGGAGCAGAGCTTCTGTGCCCAGCAGCCACTGAGAGCCCTTTCCTCCTCCATGAATTTGTCCAATCCAAACCGGTGGCCTCCTGAGTGAGGGAGTTCCACAGTTTAACTCTGTGCTCTGTGAAGAAGCCCCTTTCCTTTCCTTTATCTGCCCAACATTCAGCTTCACGGGACGCCCACAAGTCCCAGTATTACAAGAGAGGGAGGAAAACTTTAATCTCTCAATTTTCTCCATTCCAAGCTTAACGCTATATATTTTTTCCCATATTTTAAAAAATGTAATTGCGTGTTTAACACAGAAAAAAGCCCACCCATCCCCCATCCCCCAATCATACAACTTTCATACCAACCACGACATACAACTAAATACCAAGTGACTTCCCTTCCACCCTTTTCCTGGTTTCTTTACTTTTCTACTAAATCGCATATTCCAAAGTTTTAATCATCACATTTCTTCCTCTGTTAATTTCTATTCTGCTGGATTTACTCAAGACCTGCTATGTTATTTCCCTGTTTATACCGGCTCTTAAAATATTCAATGAACATTTTTCAATCCTCCTTATATTCTTCACCATCCTTTTCTCTTATCCTACTCATTATACCTGCCAATTCTAAATAGTCAAGCTTTTAACTGCCACTCTTCCTTAGTGGGTACTGTACTCGTTCTCCACCTTTGGACCAGTGAATTTTTTAGCCACAGTGGTGGCATAGAATAATAAATTATTTTGTTTTTTAGGGACTTCTGTTGTGACAGAAGTCCAAGCGTAATTTTATAAACTTCTATCATGTCACCTCTGACTTGCCTTTTCTCTAAACTCAAAGGTCCCAAGTGCTGCAACCTTTCGCCTTTCCTTTCAGCGGAGAGGATTCTTGAACCAGGAAGCCCTCTCCGCAAAAGACAGGACTGGCCCCCCATCCTCCTTTTGATCCAGTTGTCTGCCTGCCTTCAAGGAGCACTTTCTGAATCCCCCCAAGACCCAGCCAGACCAACAGAGCCTTGGACCGGGAAGGGCACCAGAGCCCCCACCCCACCTTCCCACTCCCACCATACCTAGACAAGGGGTTTCCACTGAAGTCCGCGATCTCCAGGGATTTGCAGAATTTGATGCTTTCAGGAATTTCTGGAATGTCTGCAGCAAGCGGGGCACAGAAGGGGCACAGTAATGAGGCTTCACCCACAAAGGTGCCACTCCTCAAGGGATTCAGAGCAGCAAAGCCATTCCCTCCCCACTGACAGGTCTTCGAAGAGCCTCCCCGAGAAGACCTGGGTTCAAATCCCCACTCAACTCAATGAGTTACTCCAAGGGCGTGTGCTGTGAGGATCCAGATGGGCCAGCCTTCCACTCCGCGAGGGGCACAGGACCCGCTTTGCCTGCAGAAGGGCCCCCTCCCCCCTCCCCAGCATCTACCCACCATTGCGGGAGATGTCCAGCTCCACAAGCTGCATGAAGTTGGCCACCTCGGGGGGAAGGCGCTGAATCTCATTGTCGCTCAGGCCAAGCTTGCGCAGGTTCAGGAGTCGGAAGAAAGGCTGCGGGGGGAGAAAAAGGAGAGAAGTTAGCCACTCGTGCAGAGGCCACCGCTCTGCCAGAAAGGGCAAGCCCACCTCAGTGCCTGCCTCTGGGGCAAGCCTGGCAGACAAGCTTCCCTCCAGACCAGATCTGGGGTCGTGGACACAGGACATTGGGGAAGGCACAGGTGTGCCTTGGCTACGGGGAGTAAGGATGGCAGCAGCCCAAAAGAGAACCGCCTCCCCCCCCCCCCACCGCCGGCCAAGTGGCTTCTCAGGGTGAACCTGAAGGGAAGGAGGCAGCAGGAGGAGGAGCCTGAGGAAGAGGAGGTCTCTGCATCATTTCCCATGAGAGGGACACCAGGCAGGCAGCTCCCAGGGGAAACTCTCCTCTTGGGCAGCCCTGGATGGAAAGAGCCCCCACAACCCTTGGGGAAAGACGTGGGTTTGCCAAACACAATTTCAAGGCCCGTCCCAAAGAGCATCACCTCACTTTCCCCCAGCTGGAAACAGTGCACACCTCTTTCTTTTCTTTTTTACAATTTAGTCCTAAAAGAATTCTGATGCACCATTTTTAAAAACCTGCCACCTTTGCCTGGGGCTGAAATCCCAGTGGGGGGGGGGGCACACAGAGCAGGGCTTCCAGGAAGCACATTAACGCGCAGGTGGGATTGATCACATAGCGGGAGGAAGCCGTCTGCCACAGAAGGGCGCTCAAGGTCCAAACAGACCATTTTGAACTGGGCCGCCCAGGAGAACAGCTGGAAGGATGTCAGCAAAGAAGCCGTAAAGTCAGGGCCTCATGTGGCCCCTGCAGCCCAGCCCAGTTTAACATTACTGATAATAATAAAAGTTTGAACAAAGCTCACATAATGCTTGATTGTAAGGAAACTCCTAAGCATTTTACTAAAATATAAAATAAAACATCAAGATTGTGGATTAGAAATAGTATAAAATATTGAAAAGATGATTAAAATCAACGGTACCTAAAATGAAATAAAGCCAGAGAGATGTCTTGCCGAAAACAGAGGGAGGACAAGAAAGCCCCGAGCAGCAGAGGGAAGAACCCCAGCCACTCTTGGCTCTAGGAGGATCAGGAGGCTGGGAGTCACGCTGGGGAAACTGAGCAACAGAAGCCAAATCCCCACACAAGATGCAGAAGCCGCACACTCCAGGCCACAATGTGGAAATGCTCCCCAGGTCCCTGTTTCCATGAAAGTGCAAACCAGGTTGTCCGTGGGATATTTGAAGCCATAAAGTGTGGTTTGCGAGATCCCTCCAAACTAGGATTGATCCAGTTAAGGCATCCTGGCAAACTGTAACTGGAGGAAACCAGAAAGTCTCCTATTAAGGAGAGAAGGAGCACCTGAGCCATTTCTGATCCTCCAAATCACATCCTGCCAGGTCTGAGTGTCAGTTCACTGGGAGCAGACATTAACAGCCTCGCTGAACAAGCATGTGGTGATTTTCATCAAAAAGAGTATTTTAGTGTGAAGTGGAGGATTAAGTTGCTTTTATTTGTGTTTTAAACTGTTACTCAGTAGGAATCTTTACTGGCTCATTTTCAGCCTTGCATTTAAGCACTAGCCTGGCAACCACAGCAGGCCAGGAATTGCATGCAAGGACCAGGAGGGGGACAGGCCATAAAAATGCCACCGAAAAGGGGGCCAGACTCAGCCCCCTGGCACTGCTTGGGGGCCAAGGAAAGGGAGAAAAATAACTCAGAAGGGGCGCAGGACAGGCATGGGCGGTTAGACCTGCCCTATCTGCCCTCAGTAGGGTGGTGCTGTCGCCTAAACCACTCATCATCATCCTTCATGCGCCAGTAGCGGTGTAGTCATGCTGGCCACATGACCCAGAAAGCTGTCTGTGGACAAACGCCAGCTCTCTCAGCCTGAAAAGCGAGATGAGCGCAGCAACCCACAGTCATCTTTGACTGGACTTTACCTTTACTTTTTACCTGCACTAGCATGCTGCAGGCTAAGGCTGGCCCTATCTCCCTGCCCTTCTCAGGCCAGTAACATGTGTGGGCTTATTTGCAAGCCTGCTTTATGAAGAGAGATGTGGCTTTGGATACCGCCAGTGGACACTGCAGAGGCAGGAGCGGAAATGGAAGAGGTAAGGCCGATTACCTTTTCCACCAGAGAGGGAGGGGGGTAAAGTTGTCTTACTGCCCTGAAAGGATGAAGCTAAGGACAGATCGTGAAGCTGAGGCTCCAGTACTTTGGCCACCTCATGAGAAGAGAAGACTTCCTGGAGAAGACCCTGATGCTGGGAAAGATGGAGGGCACAAGGAGAAGGGGGCGACAGAGGACAAGATGGTTGGATAGTGTTCTCGAGGTTACCAGCATGAGTTTGACCAAACTGCGGGAGGTAGTGGAGGACAGAGGTGCCTGGCGTGCTCTGGTCCAGGGGGTCACGAAGAGTCGGACACGACTAAACGACTAAACAACAACAACAACAACAACAAAGTATCAGCCAGAACTGCAGTCAAGTCTGCAGAGGAGACCAAACCACTGGGGGTGATGGAGAGGCCACCAGGCTGGCCAGGAAACCAACCCCTTTGAGAGGGTCTCTCTGACGCAGGCAAAGGAGCCACAATTCTGCCCTTATGCTTTCCGGCCGTACTGGCTCCCAAATAAACTGGCAATTTAAAAGTCATAATAAAAGTAAATAAAATAAAATAAATAAATAACAAACATCCCAAAACAAGTACAGTACATCGCCAGATTTCAGAACTGCCACCTCCAGCCTTTAAAAAACATTCTAACAGGGCAGGCCTTCCTTGGCCCAAGTAACCTGGATGGTCAGCCTGGACAACTCAGCTGGTTACAACGTGGTGCTGATAATGCCAGGTTCAATCCCCATATGGGACAGTTGAATATTCCTGCATTAAAGGGGGTTGGATTAGATGATCCTCAGGACCCCTTCCAATGCTACAATTCTGTAATTCTAACCTTCTTTGAAAAGAAGTCCCACAGCAAGGGCACCCGAAGAGAACCTGCCCACCAGCTGCAGGAGAAACTGCCCTGCAGCCTCACTAGGTGCCCTCCTTGTGGCAGCACACATTGGAGGGGGGGGGTTGCTCCTATAAAGTACCTGGGCCCAGGCAGTTTGCAGCCTTGGAAGGCCGAATGCAGCCGGGGACCAGCAGCTCCTTGCATCCCCTCAAGCCAGTGAGCAGGTAGGCTGCTGCACTCTGACCTGCCTGCAGTCCCCAAACACTCCTCAAAGGCAGCCCCACCTAGAGCCCCTTCAAGTAAGGCACCAGGCAGCTCTGCGGCTGCGGAAAGGGCAGTGGAGAAAGGGGTCCCTGGTCATGGAAGGCATCCCAACATCAGGATGCGGAGCCTGACAAAACGTGTGCATCCAAGCTGTCAATGAACATCTTGTCAGGGGGAGCCAGAGCATCCCCCCTCAGCATCCCCATCTCAGCCTTTTCCAGGAGGAGCTTCAGTCTCTGGGCCTGCACCCACCGCACGGCTGGCAGACTCCCTGGCCGTCACACAGCAGGGTGGAGTGGCACATCCCGGGGCAATTCTTGTTGGGGCGGAGCGACTGTCCCCAGAGACACCTTCTGGAACCTGCTGGGCAGGTAGGAGTGGAACCACTGCAAATCCAGGCTCAGCCACAGAAAGAGCCAGAATATCAGTGAGCGGAAAGTGGCTCTCCCTTTCTCTCGTGATACTAGAACAGGGGTCAGCAAAATTTTTCAGCAGGGGGCTGGTCCATTGTCCCTCAGACCTTGTGGGGGGGCCAGACTATATGGGGGGGAATGAACGAATTCCTATGCTCCACAAATAACCCAGAGATGCATTTTAAATAAAAGGACACATTCTACCGGACCATCCGCAGGCCGGATTTAGAAGGCAATTGGGCCAGATCTTAGCTTGCCTACCCATGTACTAGAACTCTAAGGGGTCGTCCAAGGAAGCACCTGGCTGGTCACTGCAAGAAAAACCTGCGGTCTGATCCACAACCCGTCTATCTTTATTGCTAGCCAAGCAGTATGCAAATAAATAGACACCATGACGCAAGGAAGTGACTTCTACCAAAAAAGTTGCCTGAAGGCAGATTAATGTGGATCCAGATATTCTGCCTCATGCCAGGTAGATCTGAGCAGGCTGTGGAAAGTAAGCTGCTCACCTTCCCTGTGACCATGTCTGAAGTTACCCCGCCCAATGCACCCAGCTGCTTCCAAGCGGGCTGCCTGGCACTTGCAAAGGACGCGTTCAAGATCAACCCAAGCGCAAGGAGACTCCAGACAACAGCGACCACCTTGCTGCTCTTCCTCCTTCAGCTGGGCTGCTCTGGAATGGTCCTGCCTCTGCCCTGACCGTCCCCTCTGCCCCTTGGAGCCCCTCTCCTCTCTGCCTGTCCTGCTTGCCCAGGGGCAGACCAGAGCCCAGGGCTCACTCCAGGGCTGCTTTCCCTCCTTCCCTCTAGCAAACAGCCTCCTCCTACAGCCGGCTCCCTGGTGGCAGACTCCACCCAGCTGTCCCTCACTGAACCAGAATTTCACCTTCTTAAGAAAGGCAAAAGGCAGCCTGCGCTCTGCAACAGGCGGAGAAGGGAACCTGTTTTCTGTCCCACAGACAACAAAAAGCATATCATCTGCCTCCCATTAATAATAATAATAATAATAATTCATCTTTTATACCCCGCCCATCTGGCTGGGTTTCTCCAGCCACACTGGGTGGCTTCCAACAAAGATTAAAAATACATCAAAATGTCACACATTAAAAACTTTCCTGAACAGGACTGCCTTCAGCTGTTTTCTAAATGTGAGGTAGTTGTTTATTTCCTTGACATCTGGTGGGAGGGTGTTCCACAGGGTGGGCGCCACGACCGAGAAAGCCCTCCGCCTGGTTCCCTCTAACCTCACTTCTCGCAGTGAGGGAATCTCCAAAAGGCCCTCAGAGCTGGACCTCCGTGTCCAGGCTGAACAATCGGGGTGGAGATGCTCCTTCGGAAGACTGGTCTAAAAGGAGAGAATTGGCAGCCCAGAAGATTTGTACCAGTCAAACCAGATTAAGGTGTCCCTGAACATCCAGAGGTCCAAAATCCAGACTGGCACCAGGCACGTTTTGCAACTGGCATGTGTCCAATTGCGACCATGTGGGGATCTCTGGGCGCCAGGCTGGTGACCAACATCATCTGGCTGCCCCTACAGCTTTCTTAAGTAGGTAAGCAGAAGGGCCTCACTGTCACATTTATATCCCACCTTTGTCTCAAGGTAGTACATAGTTCACCCCCTCCTCAGTTCATCCCTGCCATGACCCTGGGAGGGAGGTTCAGATGCTGCGACAGACTCCAAGGTCACCTGGTGAGATTCATGACTGGGTGGGGCTTGAACCCTGATCTCCCAGGTCCTGGCCCAACACACTAACCACTACAGCACACTGGCTTCCTAGAGTACTTCTGCTATGGGGTAGCTTGCCCCCCCCCCCCGGCACAGAGTGTGGAGCACCTTAAGATTTAAAAGCCAGGGTCACTGTTTCAGGGCTGCCTGCTGCCCACAGTCACCTGGCATGGGGGGCAGCTACATCCCATGAGCTGAGAGCCACCCGCAGGGGCTTCCCCCCAGAACGGTGTGTCAGCGCTGCCTTCCTGCTCTGAGTAAAAAAAGCCACAAGTTCCTCTAGGCAAGGCGGCAGCTCAGTACCACCAGCGCCCCCAGCACTGCCCCTGGCGCCTTCGGCAAAGGATGTCAAGGGAAACCAGTGCAGCCTTGAATGGGGTCAGGTGCCCATCTCCTCCCAAGATCACAACCTCCCACCATGCCTGGCACCTCACACGGACTCGCAGGGCTCTTTCCAGGGGCAAGGAACTTTCCAGGGGCATGGAGAGGCTGCCCCAAGCACCGCCCTGCTTCCAGCCGAGGCCCCATCCAGTTGGGCCAAAGGAAAGCTGGCAAGCAGAGCCTGAGTGCCACCGTTCCCCCCCCCCAATCTCCTGCAGAACCTGGACTGCCGTTGGCCCTGCTCTCCCCACTCCCCCCACCCTGCCCAGCGGCCCCTCCACTGAGCCACGGGCAACTGGTGCAGCAAGTGCACCCCCAGGGAAGACGCCCAGCAAAGGGAGGAGGGGCAGGAGGATCAGGCAGTGAAGTGCCAGAGGGGCAGGTGAGGCTGCAGGGTAGAAAGTGCCAGGTGGCATGTGGCGGGGGAGGGGGGCTCAGCATGAAAGCTTCAGGAAGGGTCTTCTGAATGGGTTGGTTTCTGGGGTGGGGACAAATTCAATGCACCCCACACAAACACAGATGCTGGAGGCCAGGTCCCTTGCCCTCTTGACTTCGAACCTCAGAGGGACTGAACATGGACCAAGGCTTTCCTAGGGCAAAATCTGGAGAAAATCCTCTTCCCAGGAGAAGCCCCAAGCACTGCCTGGAGCACCCGGCCCACGGCTTGCAGCAGAACAAAGCTCCCCCCACCCGGGTCCTCCGCTCTGAATGGCAGCACCATCGCCCAGGCCAGGGAGGCCCAGGCAATACCTGCTCCCCCAACACAATTTTGAGGCCGCCACCCCGGCAGCCACTCAACCACATCATCAGAGGGTTGGAAATGAAAAGGAAGAATGGCTGGAGGATAAAAGGATCAGAGCCAGGAGGCAGCTTCTCAGCAGCAGCAGCAGCAGCAGCAGCAGACAAAGCCCCCGGCAGGAGGAGGTGGCTGTGAATGGCTAGCCAGGATTAGCAGTGAGCACCCGAGGCACCACCACCCTCACGCTGCCCCCCCCCCCAGGACACCCTGTGCCCCTCCCCCTGCTTCCCAAGATGGCAGCTCCCAGAGAGCCAGCCCCTCTCCCCTATGCTCAGTGATGAGGGGTATTCAAGCATCACAATAGCCATCCCCGCCCCTCGGTCCCCAAGTGCAGTAGACGCCCCCCCCCCCGCGGGTCAAGAATAAGAGTGGCTTTGTCTGTCCGCTCAGGACTGCCTGCTCCTCCCCCACGCCCCATGTCGGGGCCTGGGAAGCACTGTGCAGGGCCTCACCCAGCTCCTGGAGGAAGCGGGGCAGGAGGGGTCTTGCAGGGGGCAACAGGGTCCCTGAGCAAGGCCCCTCCTGCTCTGCTCAAGGAAAACTTCCCCAGACCAAACATCTCCCCCCCCCCCAAGGCAGGGGCGGCTGTGCCAGGAGAGGGAGCCAAGCTGACTTCCAGCACCAGGCAGGGCAGAGCAATTCTTGCAAGGGGGAGAGGGCTTGCAATCAGAGTGTCAGCTCAGAGAGAGGGGCATTCCCAGCGCAGGGAATGGCTCTCACAGAGCAGGGCTGCCTCCTCCTGCCTTAGCTCTGAGAACAATGGGGGGGGGGCAACATGAAGCTCTCCTGGCCTTGGTGGCCTCCAGCGGGCCCTGCTTCTCTCCCCCTCTGCCCAAGGAGCAGCCGAGGAGGCTGAGGAAGCCAGCCAGGCCCTTTCTATCCATACACACCTTTCCTCTGCTCTTCCCAGGAACGCATGGGAATGTCCAAAGGACAACACTTGAGGGCTAAAGTGTTGTGCTTTGCGGAAAAAGCTCCAGGGCTAAAAGGGGGTGTGTGCTTAGAAAGAGCGCTAACAACAACAACAACAACAACAACAACAACAACTTAAAGCAGGGCCTGTGCCTGGAAAGAGTGGGACTAAGGGTAAGCATGGCTAAGCCCAGAGGCAGCAGACCTGCCAAGCTGCCAATCCACCGTCCTCATAACACCCACCTGGCTGATGGCAAGCATCAGTAGAACAGAAGTAAAGGCCACAGCTAGAGTAGGAAGTAAAAGTAGTGCAGCAGCAGCAGCCTAGTCAGAAAAAGACCCCCTTCTGCCTCACAGGCAGGCAGGTAAGCAATGAGCAGCAGCCAGAACAGCCACTGCCGCCTCAGCAACCCACACAAACAGCAGCCCCTTTGGCTCCTTGGCTGCTGCTGCAGCCTCCTCCTCCCCCCGCAAGGCAGGCTAGCCGGATTTCCTGCTATTTAACCCTCCATTCTCAGGCCCCAAAGAATGCATATCAAATGCCTGGGGGAAAACACTCTGGCTGCCATTCCACAACATGCACACAGAGCCCAGGGCCCAGCCCTACCCTGGCCAGTGTGGGGTGGAGCACGGCAGCTGTGGAACAGTTGCACAAGAGGCTGGTGCCTGCCTGCCTGCCTGCCTCCCTCCCTCGGAATTCGGGGAAGCCCTGGGATTTGGCCAGGGCTGGGGACTGATGGCACCCCACTCAAGTCTCAAAGGATAGTGGGTGCTTGCTCAGCTAGACGTCCCGCTCTCCAACCCACACCACCAAGAGGCAAAGGAGGAGGGCACCAACCCGTCCCAGCCAGAGTTCCTGACAATTCTACTGTTTGCTCTTCACAGGTTTCTCGGTCCAGAACGTGCTTGGTTTGCACTTACAGAAGGAATCTACTCCCCTCTCTGCAGCTTCCCCAGCCAGCAACAGCCACGACAAGGCCTCGGGGAAAACCAAGGAAAGGTCCACAACCTTAGGCACATCCTGAGGGAAACAACTAGCTGGACTTCTAGCAGAGTGATGTGAGTCACGAAATGCCCTGGGATCTACGCTCTCCTGCACCTTTGGGACTGATCTAGAGATAAGCCATCAGTGCCTCACAAGCTCCAGAGTCAAGCCCATCCCCCTTCCAGAGGGACTGGAAGAGCGGCTCTCTTTTTTTGAAGGCCAGGGTCAGGTGAACAAGGAAGCTTCAGACAACAGCACTGTGTGCTCCAGAGGGAGTGTGTAGTGCTGCAAGTTTCACTTGATTACATTTAACATGTCATTACCAACCTTAACTGCGCCCTAAAGGCGAGGAGGGTTAAAAAAAACAACCCAAATGCATCAACACAGCTGGTAGGGGGAGCTCAAGAACCGGCTCTGACCCAACTGGAAAGCGGCAGAAGCGGAAACACCTGAAGGCACCCACATGCTGCAAGGAAGCTGCAGCTCAGAGCTCTGCCCAAGGCGAGAGGCTGTGCTGGGGCCTCAGATGGAGCAGCAGCACCTGCTCACCTTGACTGGGAGCAACCGTTGCCCACGGGCTCACCCAGAGGCTTGTCTGGCTGTGGCATCCGCCTTGCAGCATCCACTGGTCTTGTGCGCAGCCTTGGGAGCACAGCTCACCTGTCGGCTTCCCAGTGGATTTCACACTGAGCCTTGCACACCACAGAGCCTCTTAATGGCTCCAAAGGAGCCCAGCACTCGCCCAGATGGCGGAGAGTTGTGCCACAGGCAGAGGAGAAGGGCGGCTCTGGGGGATCCTGGGTGCAGGCTGAAGGACAGAGTGCCGGACCCAAGAGACTTGGCCGGGCCCCAGGTGTCGAAAGGGACCCCAAGGGTCATCCAGTCCAGCCCTCTGCAAGGCAGGAGTCACAGCTAAAGCATCCCTAGCAGGTGGCCTTGGCCCTCGCCCTCTCCCTCTCTGGGCAGGCAGGATCCCTGCATTGCAGGGGAGGCCCGGCTCCTCCCAGCAGGGTCTCTTCTCGGGGCCGGCCTCGCTCCCCCGACTCCCCCGGAGCCCTCCCGTCCCCCGCGCCCGGCACCTTGGGCAGCTCCCGCAGCTGGTTGGCGTCGAGCAGGAGCTCCTCGAGGGAGCGGCTGTAGCGGTAGACGTCGTCGGGCACGGCCTGCAGGGAGCAGTGCCGCCGGTCCAGCGTCTCCACCTGCCGGTTGCAGCGCCACAGCGGCGGCATGCAGCGGAGCATCCTCGCGGCGGCGGCGGCGGCGTCCTCGGCCTCCCTCTGGCCTCACGCGCGCGCGGCTGCTGCTCTCCGGAGGAGGAGGGGCGCCCCCCAGGGCCGAGGCGGCGGCGCCGGCGGCGGAGCCATGAAGGGGGCGGGCGGGCGGGCGGGCGCTGGCGGAGGGGCCTTCCCGCCTCTCTCCCTCCCTCCCTCTCTCGCGCGGTCCCTCTCGGCGCGGCCCTCCTCCCTCCCAGACGCTGACCGGGCCCCGCCGGCACCTGGCGCCGCCCCGCCCCCGCGCCAGGCACCCTGGGAAAGGGCGCCCGCCTCGCCCTCCGCCCAGGGGGACTACCACTCCCGGCGGCCCCCGCGACCCGAGGCGCGGCCGAACTTCCGGGCCCGCTTCCGGCCAGGGCCCCGCCCCTTTGCTCCTCTCGCCGGCGTCCGCAGCGCCCTCTCTGGAAGTCAGGCTTCTTGGGCAGGGCGAGAAGACGACGCTGGTTGCTTCGTAAGCCGCTCCAAGCGCAAGGGGGGGGGGAGGGGGCGACTTTGGCCCCAAAGGCGTAGTTTAGGGGACCGACATTCGCTGCAGCTCGAGGGGTGTTTTGCTGCACGGAGGGGGCGGGGAGACGCTTCGGCGACCGTCCCAAACCTCCCTCGGCCCATCATTTCCTGAGGGTCAACTCTAAGGTCATCCTCTCCACCCCAGCCCCCCCCCGTCCCTAAATTACCAAACAATATTTGTTATCATTCTACCTCCTGCCTCAAAGCAGCTCACAGAATGGCCATTTAAAAACAGAATAATAAAAGAAACTTGTTGCTGCTCAGGTTGGGGAGGGGACACAAACACCCACCCTCCCCAGGTTGGGGGAGAAAGCGGACATGGAAGAGGCACATCCACTTGGGGAAGAGGCACCCCCAACTACAGCCAAGCGGGCGCTTGGGAGCCTAGTCTCCAGACCCCAAAAGAGGCCTTCCTTCTTCCTTTCCATTCTTCTTCCTCAGCAGGGATTGTCCTTCTGTACATTTGACAACCGTAGCCTTGCATATATGTTTTCTACCAGCAAAGCCTGGTTGGGGGGAGAGATCATTATTTTCTAGGCGGTACTTTATTCTGCTGCTCTCACACCCACCTTGAGAACCTTATGAGTTTGCAATCTATCCTCTGGGCCAGCTTTCCACCAGCTTGGTGTCCTCCCCAGAGGTTTTGGACCTAGCTCACATCATCCCTGACCACTGGTCATGAACTGCAGCCCAAAGCTAGATGGTGCACCTGCCATCTTCATTTTCCCCCCGAGTGCTGTGGCTTTGGCCCTATGTGGCTCAGGGGCAAGACGCCTGCTCTGTAGGGGAAGAGAGATGCTGGCCACGACTGCTGCCACCATCACCAAGCAAGGGGTATGGAGAGAGGACCAAAACATTTGACAGAAGGGTTCCTCATAATTGCCAGAAAGGGGGTGGGCTGGGGGAATGAACTGGCCCCTTTTTCTTCATTCCCACCCCCATAACTCAGTAAAAGCGGCCCAATCACTCCTTTGTGGTAAAGGACAGGGGAGAAAGACAGGATGGGAGGGGAAAGAGAGAGCGCGCGCAAAGTCTCTTGCCACTGGGAAGGGAATGCCCCACCAGCACCACCACTCCAGCACAAAGGTAGAAAGGTTTTTCTCCTTGCACTTTTATCCGAAACTACAAATACATGACAGGAGCAAGAGATGCTGGCCCAGAAGCATCCCTGAACACAAAGGGGGTTGAGGAGAACAATAACAAAGTCTCTCTGGAGCAGAGTTCATGCGGAGAGGTCACTGTTGTCAAATCGCTCCTGATCATACACCTCGGCCACCACCTTCCGGCCAGCAAACCAGCGGCCATTCAGCGCCTGGATGGCTTTGTGCGTCTCTGAGGCCATGGAGAACTCAACAAAGATCTTGACAATGATTTCAGCATCCTCCTCCTCGCCCTGCTTTTCTTGGTAGATGATGACCCTGTTGACAGCCCCAAACTTGCCACACTCTTCTGTCACTTCCCCTTCCAAGTCATCGTCAATGTCTTTGGGGTCCACCATATTGCGCAAGACCATCACAGTTGACTGCCAGGAGAAGAGGAGAGCAACATGTCACAACTCCACAAGACCCCTCCTTACCCACTCTGGGGTGGGGAAATCCTCTGGTAGCTGGCTCCCCACACCCCAGCCACCCTGCACCACCTTCCACCACATTTCCTGTCCTGTCCCGTCTCCTCCCAGTCCCAGGGCAGAAAGCCAGGGGCAGCTAAGTTCACTGCCCTGGCCCCAACTCACCTCCTGCTTCCGAAGCAGCTTCTGCATGACCATGTGACGGGCGCTGCTGCCAGAGATGCTCATGTGCTCCTGCTCACTGAGCATTTCTGGCCTCTCAGACTCCTGGAAAACTTCCTCCTCTTCCTTCTCCTTCTTTACTTCTAGCAGGCCTAGTGTTGGGGGGCTGGCCAAGATGGGGTTCACCACACCCACCTGGGGAATGGTGACGGGAATGGGTGGGCGAGCAGGGGTCACGCCTGAAGGGAAAGAAACAGACCAAGGCATGAGCAAGAGCAGTGCCAGGCAACTCATATGCTCCAGGACCCTCCCTCCCTCCCCAGGCAATGAGCAGGGCACCCAAAAAGGGGGAGGCCAAACACCACCCGGGAGAATGCAGTAATGACAGCTCATGGGAGGGAGCTTTGATTCAGGAACACAGCAAATTCAGGACTGTCTACACTGGCTGGCAGCAGCTTTCAAGTATTTCAGGCAGGGGACTTTCTCAGTTCTAACTGGAGATGACAGGGATTGAACCTGGGACCTTCTACATGCAAAGCAGTTTCTCTACCACCAACTGTTCTACCTCTTTCTCTGCCCAAGATCTTGGAGTCCTTGTCTACCAGTCAGAAAAGACAATACTGGGCTATGTATAGGGTTGTGTTCTGACTTGATACAAAGCAGCTTCCCAATCCTCTTGAATGCAGCTCTGCTCAATCAGGTCAAAGGCCCACCTAGTCCAGCAACCAGTTTTTCAAAGAAATTGTGCTGCTTTGAAAAATCACAAGGCAGGCCTACACTCCACAACTTGCAATATTTGTGAAGGTTCAACGACCATCACAGCTTATAGTCACTGAGAAAGCTGGCCTACACCAAATCTTCTATTAAAGGAAATATGGTAATTGGATGCCTTCTAACAGCGAGTTCCATATTCCAATAAGTCCCCTCTTATCTCTGCTGAACCTACTTACCAATGCCTCTTGCCAAGGTAACCTAAATTATTATTGCAATGAAGAAAAACTGCTTTCAGTCCACTTTCTCTATGCCATGAAATCATCTCAGAAACCCCTCATATGCCTCCTTGCTCACATTTCAATACTACAAAGCCCGAAACATTTCTGTTCCAGCTCTACAGTATCTTGTTTGTGGTAAGGTGACCAGAATTGTACACAGTGTAAAGGAATTAATACCCCATCATCTACAAACATGACTTCATTGCTCACCCCTATCTCCAACAGGTGTGGGCAAAGGGAGAAAACACCTTGAACTGAGGTTGTTTTGAGACTGAGAAGTACAAAGGCTACAAAGTACCTCAAAGTTGTAGCATGAGATTAACAAGTGATTCTGGAGGTGAATGAAACTGATGTGCTGCAAGCATCTGGGGAGAGGGTGGCTGCAAGAAATTAGTGACTTCTTGCACTAGGCAAATGCATCCCCTGACATGATCTGTCCCCCAAACCAGGCTTTGCTGGTAGAAAACATATGCAAGGCTACAGTTGTCAAATGTAGAGAAAAACAACCCTTGCTGAGGAAGAACCAGCATGGCTTCTGCAATAAGAAGTCCTGTCTCACCAACCTTTTAGAATTCTTTGAGAATAGCAACAAATATGTAGATGGCTTTCAACAAACTTCCTCATCAACGGCTCTTGAGAAAGAGGTCAAATCCTCTTATGCATTATTTAACTGAATGGTTTAAAGACAGGAAGCAAAAGGCAGGAATTACCTGTTTTCACAAGGAACACAAGAAGCCCTTCTGGAAAATAAGAAAGGCCCGTGGAGCACACAGCTCTCAGTGGCCAGCCAGATGCCTCTGGAGGGGAAGCCCACAGTGCTCTCCCTCTCTGAGATTCCCAGCAGCTGGCATTTAGAAGGATACTGCTTCAGGCACTGATGGCAGAACACAGAGCCATCATGGCTACTAGCCTTACCCACCATTATTTGGTCTAGATCTTTTGGGTGGCCAACACGACATTTTGTGGGAGCAAATAGCAGAGTTTAACTATTCACAGTATGAAAAAGTACCTGAATCTGTCCTAAACGTGCAACTTCTTTGGAAGGCCTCACTGGGTTCTGGCATTACGCGGCCAGAAGAACACCTTGTCCTTCCCACTTCCTCCAATGAATGCATGCCTTATACACTTCTATGTTGTTTCCCAGACTCCTCTTTCCCCTGCTATACTAGAAGGCCCCAAATGCTGCTGCTGGTCCAGCCCCTTGGTCATGTTGTTCGCCCTTTTCTGAACTTTATACACCGCCCCGGGTGTTTATGATATAGTGGTAAAAAAGTACTTTTACAAGCCAACAAACCTTTGACATCTCTACAATATCCTTTTGAAGTGAAGCCACCAGAACTGGACACAGTATTCCAAATGTGGCCACACCATAGATTTTTGTAACAACATTATGAGATCAGCTGTTTTACTTTCAGTTCCTTTCCTAATGATCCCTAGCATGGAATTTGCCTTTTTACAGCTGCCACACACTGGGTCAAGCTCTTCACTGAGCTGCCCACTGCAGCCCTAAGGTCTTGGTCCTGGTCAGTCACTGCCAGTTCAGACCCCATTAGCTTATGTATGAATTTAAGATTTTTTGCTCCAATGTACTTAACTTTCCCTTTGACTGAACAGAATTGCATTTGCCATGTTAAAACCCATTTAACAGTTTGGAGAGATCATTTTGGAGCTCCTCACAATCCCTTTTCATTTTAATCAACTTGGAACATTTGGCATCACCAGCAAACAGCCACCTCACTGCTTGCACCTAACTAATGAGTAAATTAAAATGCACCCATCCCAATACTAATCCTCGGGGGACTCCACCTCCTACATTGGTTCTACTCTCTGCTTCCTCTTCCTTAATAAGCTACAAACCTGCCCTCTGACCCCATGACTGCTAAACTTATTCTGGAGTATTTAATGAGAGACTTTAGCAGCAGCTTTTCCAAAGGTTCAATGCACAATGCTGACTGGACCACCTCTATCTATAGGCTTGCTTACACTTTCAAAGAACTCTAGAAGGTTAGTGAAACTTTACATGTCCTGCTTGAGTCACAATAAACACATCAGGTTTCATGAGCAATGTGAGGAGCGTTTAAGCAGCAGAGAAAAGGGCCATTTCAGGAAATCAAAACCAGAACAGCCATCATACAGAGATGCTGTGGATGCCTCATCTTGAAAAGAACATCATGGAACTGAAGCAGGTGGAGAAAAAGACAAGCAAGATGATGAAGAGGCTGGAGCATCTTGCTTAGAAGGTTGTTGGCTCACTTTAGTGTAGATACACGATGGGAGAACACAGAAAAGAATGTTGGTGTGGAGAAGTGAGAGCAAATAAAAGTTATTTTTGTTCTCCAATGAAATTAGACTGGCAGCAGGTTCAGGACACAAAAGGAACGACTTCTCCACACAACACACCTATGGAACTCGCTGAGGGCTTTAAAAAGAAGATTCAACAAATTCAGGAAGGAGACCTCCAGCCTCCAAATGCCAGGGCCACCCTCACCTCCACACCCAGCATGTGAGACTTTCAGCGCCCTGTCTCCAGACTCACCTGTGATTACACCTGGTGCTTGGGCAGCCATCACAGCCTGCGGCAAAGCGCCCAGGGGCTGTGCTAAGGTCAGTGCCGGCGTCACCAGCCCTGGAGTTGTTAACGTGCTGAGGACGGCAGCTCCTGTCACACCTGCCACAGCTTCCTGCGGAAGGAAAGGCAACAGCACCAGATCAGACCTGCCCAAGGAGCCCTGGCCCTCCTTTTCCAAGCACCCAAAGAGGCTTGAGGGGCCCACAAACTGTCTTCAGTGCTACACCCACCAGCACTCATGGCAGGCCGAAACAAGAGAGTCCAAGCAGGTCGCTCCAGCCCCTAGAGATTCTCTAGGCAGGTGCAAGAATGTGATGGAAGAGATGTGTGCACACGTGTGCAACCTGTGCCTGCAAAACCCAGACCACGGAGCAGCACACGTGGCTCAATGCTAATGCTCAACTCCGCTTCTTACCTGAGCTGTGATCTTTGCTGTGGCAGCAGCGGCTGCGACTGCCGCTGCTGGGGGCAAGCCTCCTGGAGTGGCAGGAGTCAGGAGCGGCATAGGGGGCGTGACAGCTTTGCCCACTCGGAGGTACTGGCCCCCCAAGTCAAAGAGGTTCATAGACGAGACAGCATCTTGCGAAGACTGTGCCTTCTCATATTCTGCAAGAAGAGAAGATGGCGATTGGAGGGCAGCTGCCCCATACCAGAGTGGATTTTGCCCTCGCCGCTGGCAGCGCACTTACCAATGAATCCGTAGCCTTTGTGCTTCCCTGTCGTGGGGTCCCGGGCCAACGTGCAGGACTTGATCTTCCCAAAGGCCTCAAAAACACTCTTGATGTCATCATCCGAAAGGTCCTGGTGAACTGAGGCCACGTAGATGCGGTTGAAGGCCCGTGCCTCCTCCGCCAGCTGGTCGATGATGGGCTGGGCCTGGCCAATGTTGCTGGGCCTCCCCACCTGCAAGCAAAGGTCCTTGCCTTGAGGAGGACAGGCATGCATGCCGCCCACCCAACACTCTCCTGACACTGCTGCACACACAATTCTGCAGGGAGCCCCCCAGAAGACAGTGCTGGGTACAAGTGACTGCTTCCCTCTGGACAACAAGCAGGCAACTAACAGGCCAGAGGGGAGGGGAGGTGTGCTTGGAGGTGAGGGAGTCCAGCCCCTGCTGAAAATCCAGGTGAGCGGGGGGTGGGCACCAAAGCAGATTTCCAATAGGGGGAGGGAGTCAGCATGGGGCTTCCATGCCTGCAGAGTCCTGTCCTGTCCCGGCAGGGAGAAAACCAAAACAAGTGAACCGAGAGGCAGTCAAATGGGCAGCAGCACCACCCTGTCAGGGCCAGGGAGAGCTACCTGCCGGCGCTTGTGTGATATACCTTGATGTTCCGTCCCCCCAGCATGACGGAGTTCATCTGCTCCAGGGCCAGCTGAGCAGCTTCAGGCACCTCATATTCCACAAAAGCGAAGCCCTGCAAGGAATAAGGGGGAGAGAGTGTTGTTCACAACCCATGCCAGGGCGCTCGCGCCGTGCCCCTCCTGAAGGAGCTCACCCAACTGGCTGCAACACAGCAGCACCAACCTTGTGCTTCATGGTCACAGAGTCCCAGGACATGTCGATGCTCTTGATGGGGCCGAAGGGGGCAAAGGCCTGACGGATCGTGTCCTCTCCAAGCTCATAGTAAATAGAGCCCACGTAGACCCGGCACATGATGGCCAGAGCCCGCTGCCTCTGGGCTGCCATCTGTATCAGAAAGAAGGTCTGGCTGGTCAGCTTGGGGGGTAGCTGGAGGGGCAAGGACAGCTCTTCCCCAACAACCCCGCTTTCCTTTCCCGCCCCCAACACCCCCCCCCCAGCAGCGAAGGGAAGCTCCGAGTCTCAGCAGCCCCAGCCCAGCCTGGCCCACCCAAGCCTTCTCATCTCACTCCTGCAAGAGGAACCTGCCACATCCTACTGCAGACAGAAAGGGGTCAACCACCTCCCATGGGGCAGAAAGAGATCCAGCTTCAGTCTTCACCTGACAAAACCCTCATCCCCCAAGACAGGCCCCATCAGAAACAACCAACAGTCCATGTGAAGGGGTCATTTCCGCTGCCTGCGCTCCAAAGAACGGGCTGCTGTCCCAAGCACGGGCCGTAGTCATGCGTCTCCCTGCCCCTCCCCTCCACATACTGTCTTGGCTGGAGCCCTGAGCCAGACACTCTCAGCTGGCGTCCAACCCTAGGTTTGCCACCACCCAGCTGCTGGCCTGCAGTGGCACACAAGGCTACTGTGGAAACCCAGCCGGACCCTGAAGCAGTTGCACTCCCGCACCTGCGCATGGGGCCAGCAGAAGGAACTGCTCTCTGGGATCAGGTGGGGAGAGGAGAGTCCAATGGCCAGGGACACGCACTGGCTGCCCAGAGCCACGTGGACTTTGTGCAACGGTCAGGGCTGCCCTGGGGCCCTCAAGGGGCCCCGCAATGCTTCTCTGGCAGGAAGGAGCCTGCATGGTCCAAGAGACCAAAAGGAGGCAAATAAGGCCCGCCCTGATCACTCCTTCCTTCATTGCTCCCTCCCTCCCTCCCTCTCTTTGGGACAGAGGCTGAAGACCATGCTAGGAGAGAACTGCATGGGTGAGGCAGTGGACAGCTGCAAGCCAAGCCTGCCTTCCCTATGCGAAGTGAGCCGGTCTGGGGCCTGTGGGGCCAGCAAAGGGCCCCCTCTCTGGCATGGGGCTCCCAGCTGCAGACTAAGGAAACTAGAGCCACAGGGCAACCTCGAGGACCTCATCACACCTCCCAGCATTCAGGAGCCAGCAGAGCAAAGAGTTAGGGAGAGATGCTGCATGCACTCGCAAGGGAAGCACGTGGGGTCGAGGACAACCATCCCCAGCCCGCCCTAGGACCTGCCACCTGGGCTGCCTGCTCCCCTCCCAACATAAGCAGGGAAGCGACGGGCAGCTCCTATGAGGTGCCACGGGTGGGTGGCCAGGTGCACTGCAAGGCCGCCAGCCAGTTACTCGCTCCCGTGGAGACCTCGCCCCACCCATGCTAAGCTAAACCCAGGCTCCCAGCCCCAGAAGAGCAGCCGGTACCCTCCGTCAAATCCAGAGGCCAGCCCTCAAGGGCATTTCTGCCCTTCTGTGCTCAAAGGCCGGACTCTTCAACGGCTCCTGGAGGGCTCAGTCTGTCTTCTGCCTCCCTGTCCACCACGCAGCAGTAACCGGGATGCCTCAGCAAGCTCCACCCCCACCCCATGCCCAGGCACAGCGTGGCACAAGGGCCTGGCAGGAGTCCAGGCCCTGCCAAGCGCTCAGGCTAACCCTGCCGTGCCTCAGTACAGCTGGAGGAGGCTCTGTGAGGTGTCTGTGCAGTGCTTAGGCTCCAGCTACAGGAGCAGGGGCGGGTGCCCTACCAGCCCAAGCCCTGCGCATGGCGAGGCAGAGGGAGGACTGGCAACTGCCACCTCTCTCTCTCCCACCCCCGTAAACACTGTCCTAGCAGTGTTCTCCCGGGAGAGCAGTCCAACTTGCCCAGAGGGGCCTTCACTGCCCCAACACCCAGCAGCCAGGCCTCTCGCATCCCGTGCTGGCCCACTGGTGAGTTACCTTGGCAGTTACTTTTAGGTCAGGACCTCAGCATCCCTAGAGAGGTGGCTCTCCCAGCTGCTTGGCTCTAAAGCTCTCTCGCTCTTTCTCTCTCTGCCCAATGCCTCCAACGGCCCCGGCTGCCCCCAGCCCACGGTCTTCCTTCCTCTGGGGAGCTAACACTTGGCCTGGGTTGGTGGGGCGTGTCCAAAGCAGGCGGGTATGTGGAGGGAGAGGGAGGGAGGGGGAGGCCACAGCTACGTCCTCCCCTGTGCTAGGCCCTGACTAAGACCAAGTGCCCCAGAAGAAGTGAATGTGTCTATTGACCGATTGTAAAGGTGAGAGAGGATCTCCAAAGCCCATTGTCACTGCTGCCATCTGAAAGACAGTAAAGACAGAGTTCAGTCTGTGGGAGCTGAGCATACGACGGCTTTTCGTCAAAACTCAAGTGGAAGAGGCCTCTCCTTCCTTCTTTCCTCCTTGCTTGCCTGCCGCTGCCGCCTCCACCTCCTCGCTGCACAGCCCCTGCCAGCCCCAGGGAGCGAGGGGGGTGTTTCAGGACAGGCGGGGCTCCTCTTTGACCCTCAACAGCTGCCTAATTGCAGGGAGGTGCCCCCACCCAGTAACCCAGAGCTGCCCAAAGGGCCTGGCCCCAGTGCCCCCCCCCCACCCCCAATCTGTGGCTCTTGAGCAAGAGGGCTTCACCAGCAGCTACAGACCCCTCTTGCACTGTAAGGCGACTGCCACTCCCTACCCCTGTCAGTGTGAGGACGATGTACCCAGCAACCCCAGGCACCCCCTTCTAGGCAGGCCAACAGCAGGACTCCCAGCTGGGAGCCCAGCTCCCCTCCTCCTTCAGCAGCTAAGCTTCCCCTACCCAGGCAATGGATGCAAGCAAGTGTGTGGGCCTGGGGGCTAGCAGAGGGGGGAGGGAATACAACACACTCCAATTTCGCAGCGGAAACGGAAGCTAAAGTACCTGGCTCCAGTCACATCTCAGGGCTGTGCAGTGGCTCTAAGTGCATAAAGGGATCCACCTTGGGGGGGGGGGGAGGGGGGAGGAGGGAGAGGCAAAGGCAGGGCTTCCCTGGGTGGTGCCTCACCTGAAGGTTGGTGAGCTGCTGCTGTTGGTGGGCAATAGTCTGCTTCACCAAGACACTCTTGATGCTCTGCTCCATTGCATACTTCTTGGCCTGAAGGGGACAGAAAGCCCAGAGTCACAGAGCAGACATCCACACCAGCATCCTCAAAGCGTGAGGCATTTCCCAGCACTGCAAGCACAGAGGACTACCCCCTCCTCCTCCAGAGCCCACCTGCCTGAGACCAGTTCCCCTCCATCGACAGGTTGGTAGTCAGTGGCTGTTGCCCAATGCTGACCGAGAAGCTCAAGACTCCCCCCATCACCTTCAAAGCTACTGGAGTTGTTTGCCAAGGGGGCCTAGACGCACGAAGTGGACATCTAGGGATGGAGGAGCAGACTAGCCCCTAGCCTTCTGCTCCCCATGAGCTGTGATGCTTTCTAGCCTCATTACAGCTATCCTTGAAAGGGAGAAGCATGCAAGCCAGAAGGCCCCTGCTGGCCCACTCACCTTCTGAAGAGCCTCCTGCTGCTCTGGGGTGAGAGGAGGGAGTCCCAACTTGGCTGCTGTGCTTTGTCCATTTTCTACCTTGACGGTCTCTGTGCCCTGCAATGAAAGAGACACTCATAAAAGGTGACCAGGCCTGAGCAGTGCTGCAGGGAAAGTCTGTGCTGCTTCAGAAGGGAGAGCAATGAGAAGGCAGAGGGAAAGTCTCTGAGCCTCCCTCAGAGAACTCAGCTTTCTTCTTCTAGGAGTGATTGCCCACCCCATCCCAAAAAGCTGCCATGTGATCCCGATGTGTTGCCATTGTATCCTCACCACTGCTGCCACCCTCCAACTTTCCAGAGTGCCTCTGAAGAACAAGCTCTAGTTCAAGGATGCACTCATGGCCCCATAGCCCAGCAGCAGCACTCAGAAAGGACCCCCACTGCTTAGCCACACATGCCTCTCTCCATATGTGGTAATGCAGCAACTGCAACACCCAGAGGCCTCATCAGGCAAATACTTGTTGGAACAGCAAAGGAGGCTGCAGTGCAGCAGCACAGAGCAAAAACATTTCACTTTCGTATAAGAGCTGCACATATCCTGTGGAAGTTTCCAAACCACTCAAGACAGAGAGAGATGTGGCTGCTTTACACACTGTGGGGGCCTCACCCAAATTGTTCAGCACATGTGGCAACCCTGAACATGTAACCAGATCCAGGAGGCAAGGAAGTGAGTGGCAATCTACAAAGCACCTTGTCTTCAAGACGTACACAGGATCCATATGGAGCAAAGTAGCATGCAGAGAAGGTGGCTGGCATGGTGGCCCAGAAGGTGAGATGGAGGCACGCAAAGTGTTTTGAGAGAGACAGGACAGAAGCTACCTTGCAGAACACCAGAAGCAGCTTCAGACCAAGGGAGACAACTGATCCACCTAACTCAGTATGGTCTACCCTCACAGGAGGGCAAAGGTTGGGCAAATGTATGACTTGACTGGGAGCTTGAAAAGGTGTGAGGAAAGCGGTCCAGGAGGATTTCCTTAAAAGAGACTCCAGATAAACTGAAAGAGATTGAGGACAAAAACAAGAGGATGGTAGGTAGACTTTCCTCTTAACAAAGGAGCAAGAGGCAGCCTTGGGAGGGAGCACTAACACAAGGACTAACAAGTGAACTGATGGTGACTGCAGGATTAGAGCAAGTGGTTCCATGTAATCTGGTGTTCCACTCTCACCTACCTATCTACTCCCCTTTTACAAGCACCTGAGCCAGGCACAAGCGCATCTTGCGGCAATGACTTAGTAACATAGGTGCAACCTATCAAGTTGGAGGTACATTTCTACCAGACTGTCATAAGAATGCTCCTGCAGGATTAGTCTATGAGGCCCATCCTGGCCTTACAGAGGCCAACCAGATGCCTCTTCTGGGAAGTCTGCAAGCAGGATTTGAGCACAAGAGCTTTCTCCCCTCCTGTGGTTTTGAGCAACTGGTATTCAGAAGCACTGCTGCCTCTGCTTGTGACTCTATTAAAGCCAAACCGGTCCAAACATCATTTCACTTCTTCAGCTGTTCTGTGAAATTTTTCCACTGTTACCACGTTATCGCTGCTTGGGAAGCGACATGCCTGTGTTACAGCACCACAAAAGAAGGAGAAAAAACAGCAACCTACAACATGTGTGGTAACAGAAAGGGATAGGACCTGCCATGACAGTTTGCTCCAGAACTCTTGCAGGTGCAGACAGTGCTGGAAGGGGGGGGGGTCAGCACAGCAAATAAAGGGGAGCCTGGAGGGCAACAGCTTAAAAACATAGGATCCTGGCTCAGCACAGCATCCTCTCCTCACAGTGGCCAACCAGCTTCCCCCAAAGCGAAACGCGCAAGCAGGACACTGTCCCCTTATGTGGTTTCCAGCAACTGGCATTCAGAAGCACTGCTGCCTCCAGGACACAGCAAAAGCTTCCTGGCTTGTAGCCATCGATAGACCCCTCCTCCTCCTCCATGAATTCGCCCAATCCTCTTTTAGAGCCACGCAGGTGTCCAGCCTCGCATGCTGCGGGAGTGAGTTCCGTAGTTTCCGCTGCTGCTCCTGCAGATGGCGAGGGGGCTCCCCCCCACACACACCTGAGCCGGGGATGCCGCCAGCGGCTGAGTAAGGGGGGGAAGGAGACAAGTCCCGCCATGCCCCGGGGAGGAAGCATTTCCTCCGCCGCTAATTAGTGTGTGGGGGGGGGGTGAGAAGCGCGCCTTCCGTCCCCCCGCCAGGAGAGGCCACGGAAAGGGCCGCTCCTCCCGGGGGGCTGGGATCCCTTCGCTGCGGCAGTCAGCGCCAGGCGGCGAGCGCCCTCCAGATGCGCATGCGCCAAGAGGTCTCCTTCTCCTCCCTCCCTCGAAAACCCCGGAGCGCCAGCCTCTCCTCAGCGACTGGGAGGCCAAGAACTACGCGCCCCATCGGCCGCGGCAACTGTGGCCCCGTGCGCCGGGCGGGAGAGAGGCGCGGGGCATGCTGGGGGATGTAGTCCCGCCATCCCCCCCCCGCGCCCGCTACCCGGCCGGGATAGCTCTGAGGCTCAGGCGGGGGCACTTCGGCGGCGGCGCCCCCGCGCCCCGAGCACGACGACGAGGTCTTCTCCGCGCCGCCCACCCTCCTTCCCGCCCGCCTAGCCCTCCCCCGCCGGCTGAGGAGCGACTCGCTCACCAGAGAGATCGCCGTCGTCGCCGCCATCTTCCCCGACTCCTCCTTCCCCGAGTGAGAGGCTCTCGCGAGAACTAAACTGCGCGAGAGAGAACGGCCCGACCAACTTCCGGTTCCTTGGGGGTCTCTCGCGGGCGGGGCGGGGGCGGTGACGACGCAGGGGGGAGACCGACCGTCAGAGAGCGCGACGGCAGACGGGGAGAGCGGCGGTCAGTCACGCCGGGTGACCAGGCTCCCGCTCCGAGACTCGGCACCGCGTTCGAGATTTGCCTCAGCGGCGGCTCCGGGCTCCGTTTCGCATTTTCCCGCGCAAAGACAGGCGGCTGCGGCCCAGTCAGAGCCTTCGGTCTTCGATAGGACGGGACACCAGGAAGTCCCGCCTCCGAGTGATGCGTTTGACAGACCGCGGCAGACTTCGGGCCTCGTGGGCTCTCGCGACAGCTGGAAGACTGCTGCTGCTGAGCCGCCTGGCTGTTCCCCTGCGGAACTCCCCGCCCCTTGGCCTCAGGCAGGCGCCGGCCCTGTCCTCTTCTCGCCATTCCCTGGAAGCTTAGAACAATGTTGACTTTTTTTAAAAAATAAGTTTTTATTAAATTTTAATTTTATATTCAACATATTAATCATATCAAAGAAAATACAACAAAACAAAACACCCCCCACCCGGTGACTTCCCTCAACTTCCCCTTCTGGCTCTTTAACTATTTGCTACTTCTGCTTAATTTTATCTTATTTTTCATCTTTTAGCCGAGTGCTCTTATACTCTTAGCATTTTTATACCAAATTTCCTTCCGGTTCCAACATCTTACATTTAATTAATTTCCATATTGTTGAAAGTTAGGAGTAATTAAAGAACCTTTTAATGAGGGTGAAAGAGGAGAGCGCAAAATATGGTCTGAAGCTCAACATCAAAAAAACGAAGATCATGGCCACTGGGCCCATCACCTCCTGGCAAATAGAAGGGGAAGAAATGGAGGCAGGGAGAGATTTTACTTTCTTGGGCTCCATGATCACTGCAGATGGTGACAGCAGCCACGAAATTAAAAGACGCCTGCTTCTTGGGAGAAGGGCAATGACAGGCCTAGACAGCATCATAAAAAGTAGAGACATCACCTTGCCAACAAAGTCTGTATAGTTCAAGCTCTGGTTTTCCCAGTAGTGATGTATGGAAGTGAGAGCTGGACCGTAAAGAAGGCTGATCGCCGAAGAATTGATGCTTTTGAATTCTGGTGCTGGAGGAGACTCTTGAGAGTCCCATGGACTGCAAGAAGATCCAACCTCTCCATTCTGAAGGAAACCAGCCCTGAGTACTCACTGGTAGGACAGATCCTGAAGCTGAGGCTCCAAGACATTGGCCACCTAAGGATGTTGCACGAACCCCCCCCCCCCCATCATTCAGTTTGTACAAACATGACATACGTGACACTTCTGTTATAAATTCATAGAAAATCACCTGTACATCAGATCTGTACCGTTCCACTTTTTATTTTACACCATGAAGGAAGGACTATCAAAGGGGGGAGACTTGACACAAGGCAGCCAACCCGTCCACAGGGAGCCTACCCAGTTGGCATGACAACCTTGATGGTCCTAGACAGAGGATCATTACACTCACAAAGGACCTGCATATGGAAGTGGATTCAGTACGAACTGAAACAAAGGACAGTGGTCAGCTCTTCCCTCTGGGGACAGGAAACGGCAAACTCCCCTTTGTCCTCTGGAAAGTACTCATGGGGAGGGGAAGGGGAACCAGCCAGGTGACAAGACACTCAGGTTACCACCACAACTCCTCCCTCAACCCCTCCTTTTTGTGAAGTATCAATGATGTAGTCATGATGTAGTCTTAGGGGTGTAGCATGAGGGATTAGTAGCTAATAATAATAATAATAATGATACGGAAGGAGCAAGGGGGGGGTACCCATCCTTCCCCACCGCTTCCTGAAGGGGTCCGAGGCGATGGCCCCTGCAGTGCCCAGCCGGCCTCGAACCCTCAGCCCCCGCACCATTGCATAGGCACCACACTGTTCCCCTGCCTTGTAAATAAAAGGCTCTCTTTCCTGTCTTCATGCGGGCGGAATAAGCCCCATCTTTCCTATGCCTTTCTCTCGCCCTATTCCTAACGTGAGTCGACCGTATCATATTGTATCCCCCATTCATAAAACGAGCCGCGCTTTAGCCAATCACAGCCGTGCATTCGTCCTGCAGGAGCTAGCTCAGGGAGCTCTTGCACGCCTCATTTAACCTCCTGACAAGCTGCTGACGGCCCCCCACGGCGAGAACAATGGATCCGAAACCCCGGACCTCGTAAAACTGTCAAATTCTGGATACAATGTATCCATTCTATTTCCGCTCTTGATCAACAGTACGGAATAGGTTGGAAATCATCGGAACCTTTGGAAATTAATATAAAATCAGCCGTAACTCCGATTTCCTCGCTCTCGGTGCCATTCAATTCAGTTCCCCCTGGACTCCATGATGTTACCCCTACTTCCATAATCCCCGAAACGGCAGGTCACGTACACAGGAACTTCCTAATCCTGTCAGATCGTTTCGCCTAACCCTTCCTCCGGGCAATATTAGGTGGCAGACGATGCATATCTCTGGCCCTTTGTCTTACCACCACCGGTACTTGATAAATGTTTATCTATGTATATCACTCGCTCTGCATATTTCCCCCTCCCTTATCCCAAATGTTAATCAGTGTAACCCCACCTTTCCCTGAGATATTCATGACGTGTGTAATATATTCATGATGCAATCCATGAAACCCAACCTTCCCATAATATATTCATGACGTTTCTTGCACTGTATTCTGGGACACGGAGGGAACTTTTAAAAGTTTATGTCGCCCCATTCTCGGGGTTCAATCTCGTCTTGAACCTGTTGCACAATAAACTTGGATCTTCTGCAGTTTGCTCCTGTCCGGCTGAGCTCATTTTCTTCCGCAGGGACCCGCGGACTTACTTAGTCCGACGAGCTGGGTGGCAGAATAGCCCTGCACCCAGATTTTCCGTAACAAATAATAATAAATTTTATTTATATCCCGCCCTCCCCGCCGAAGCTGGGCTCAGGGCGGCTAACAACATTCTAAAACATTCATTATAAAATTAATCAAATCAAATTAAAGTCAAATTAATGGCAACCATCAAGCAAAATTCTGTGCAGATTGCCGATTGCCAGAGGAGGGGGTCAGGCTGCGCCCTGACCAAAGGCCTGGTGGAACAGCTCTGTCTTGCAGGCCCTGCGGAAGGATGTCAGGTCCTGCAGGGCCCTAGTCTCTTGTGACAGAGCGTTCCACCAGGTTGGAGCCGCGGCCGAGAAGGCCCTGGCTCTAGTTGAGGCCAGCCTAACCTCTCTGTGGCCTGGGATCTTTAGGATGTTTTTATTTGCAGACCGTAGATTTCTCTGTGGGACATACCAGGAGAGGCGGTCCCGTAGGTACGAGGGTCCTAGGCCGAAAGTTGGGGTCTCCTTTTGTTCAGGGCTTCCATCTTGCATCATCTTGCAGTGAATGGGAGTCCTGTCACGACAGTCTTCAATAAAGACCAAGCCTACTGGCTGATGTTTTGCTCCAATTATCCTGGTTGCTGTCTTTGCTTTTTGTCCAAGGGAGCCCTTGGATTTCTCCGTTAACAAGGAGAAGAGAAGACTCCCTGGAAAAGACCCTGATGTTGGGAAAGATGGAGGGCACAAGGAGAAGGGGACGACAGAGGACGAGATGGTGGGACAGTGTTCTTGAAGCTACCAGCATGAGTCTGACCAAACTGTGGGAGGCAGTGGAAGACAGGCGTGCCTGGCTTGCTCTGGTCCAGGGGGTCACGAAGAGGCGGACACGACTAAAGAACAACAATTGTTGTCTCTTAACCTTTGCTCTTGTTTCCTTAGTTGTGTTTACTCAAACTCTGCTGGTGAGCCCATTTCTTTACAGTATTTCTGTAGATATAACATGAACGATTCCCAGTCTTTTTTCAAGTCTCTATTGTCTTTGTCTCTTTGCCTGAGTTTCGCCATTTCTGCATATTCCTTGAGTTTAACTTGCCATTCTTCTTTCGTCGGTATCTCGTCATCTTTCCATTTTGGGGCTAGTAGCTGCCATTGTAGCATACATGAACAATTTCTTCTGCTCTTTTGGGAGTTTCTACCCTATGATACCTAACAAGAAAGCTTCTGGTTTTTTAAACAAAAGTTGTTTTAAACTTCTTCAATTCATTATATATCATTTCCCAATAATTTTTGATTACTTTACAATTCCACCACATATGATAAAACGTACCTTCTTTCTCTCTACACTTCCAGCACTTATTCGAACTTGTTCTATACATTTTTGCAAGTTTAATGGGAGTCATATACCATCTATACATCATTTTCATGTAATTCTCTTTCCAAGTTATACAATCAGTAAATTTTAAATCCACTTTCTATAATTTTCCCCAATCTTCCATTTGTATATTGTGATGTAAATCTTCTTGCCAATTTAATCATTACACATTTAACCTCTTCATCTTTAGTTACCCATTCTAGCAATAAATTGTTCATCTTTCTTCAATATTTTAGTGTTGTCTTCTATGATTTCTCTTTGAAATTTAGATAAAGTGTAACTAAATCCTTTATTTTTATCTTTTTAAAATACCTCAGTTATTTGGAAATACTGCAACCAGTCATTGACATATTCTCAGATCTCTTTAAAATCTTTCAATTTTAATTTCCTTTCTGTTTCTGTTAATAGATCTCTATGAGAGCCATTTTTCCTTCTTGTTATTTTTTTAATTGATGTTGCTTCTGTTGGTGACAACCACCATCGGAGTCTTTTGTTCTAAGAAGTCCTTGTATCTTTCGCATACTTTTAAAAGTGATCTGATTATATAATTATATAATCCTTTATGCACTTTTCCTTTCTCATACCACTAGTACGCATGCCATCCAAATCTGTTGTCATGTCCTTTTAATTCTAATATATCTGTATTTTCTAATTTGATCCAGTCCCAGATCCAAGCAATGCAAGTGGCTTCATAATATAATTTAAAATCTGGGAGGGAGAAGCCTCCACTGTCTTTAATATCCATAAGTAATTTATGTTTTATTCTTGGTTTCTTCCCTTTCCATATAAATTTTGTAATATCCTTTTGCCATTTCTTGAAGCATGCTGCACTACTTATGACCAGTACTGACTGAAATAAAAAGAACACTTTTGGCAATATGTTCATCTTAATCACTGCGATTCTTCCTAGCAATGATAAATTCATTCTTTCCCATATTTCTAGATTCCTTTTTATTTCATTCCATTTTTTTCATAATTATCTTTAATAATAATATTTTTGGTTATCAACCAAATTCCTAAATATTTAACTTTTTTATGAATCTCTATTTCAATATTCTGCTGTAGTTCTTTTTTATCCTTCTCTGATAATTTTTTCACTAACAGCTTTGTCTTAGTTTTATTTAACTTAAAGCCTGCCACTTGCCCAAATTCCTGTTTTTTTTCTAGAACTTTTGGAAGAGAGTTCTTAGGATCCTCAACTGTAATTACAAGGTCATCTGCATATGCCTTTAATTTATACAGTATGTCTTTCCCCCCACCGTAATTCCTCTAATGGTTTCATCTGCCCTGATATTTCTCGTCAGGACTTCTAGAGTCAGAATAAATAATAGAGATGATAATGGACATCCCTGTCTTGTTCCTTTCTGTATCTTACAATTATCTGCTACCACCTGGTTTACAATTGATTTGGCTTTTTGATCAGAATATATTACTTGAATATATATTCCTGAAATTTTCTGGCACAACAGGACACCGTGATGGAAACCAGAGTGCACGGAAACACCATTTACCTTCCTGCTGCAGCGATACCTATTTATCTACTTGCATTGGTGTGCTTTCAAACTGCTAGGTTGGCAGAAGCTGGGACAGAGCAATGGGAGCTCACCCCGTTGCTTCCAATCGCCAAGCCCAAGAAGCTCAGTGATTTAGACCGTAGCGCCACCTGCATCCCCGAACCCACTACATCACACTGGTTAGATTCAGCTGGTGAATGCAGCCAAGCACTCTTCCTCCTCGCCTTGGAAACCTCCTCATAGTAATGACAGTCCCTGCAGTGACTGTGTTGTGCAGGCATTCAGACTTTGGCTTTGTTTGCTCTTGTTTTAAGGCTTTTAGACTCTGTTTCATACGTTCTGGCCCCTGCATGAATTTTTGCCCTTCACTTTAACACATACACAATAGCAACATCAGAAGAGCCCTGCTGCCGCTGCTTCAGGCCAGACGGGACCCACCAAGTCTGGAATCCTGCTCCCCCAATGTCTCACGGGCTGCGTATGAGAAGCCTGCAAGCCAAACATGAGCACAACAGCACTCCCCACTACCATCACCCATGACTCCCAGGAACGAGTGCTCCATGAATGTTTCCCTTCAGAAGTTCCTCAGCCATCTTATAGAGATTGGTTGTACATGGTAACATCTGTCAGGCGGTTGAGTGAGAACCATCTGCCTCTTCTTGGTGCAAAGGAGGCTCCTTGACTAGTCTAGCAGGAAGAAATCTGCATGAAACGCATCCTAAAGAAGCACGTTCCCCCTTCTGGGTTCTACAAGAGCAACAAAGACCAATAATTGACACTGGCATTAATGGCAGGATCTGGCCTAGATCCTGAAGGCACGGCAGACGCGGAATATTCCCTGGTGCCAAAAGCTGGAAGTTGTAGGTTATGAGGCTCCGGTATCTGAGTCAAATAAGCAGGGAAAGGACGGAGGGCCCAAGTGAAGTGGGCACCATGTAGGTGAGGCTGAATTGCTTTCCTAGTTCAGCTCCTCGGGGTCTGCAGCAGAGGGAGGCTTTTCCCAGGCCTAGGGCCAGGAGGCTTTGTGAAGAGCTGCTGGAGTTTGCTTCTGGGCCCAGCTGTGTACAAAACAGCCAACTTGCGTTCCTATGACCCCTCTTACTGCAGCTAGAAGTTGATTTGATTATGCAAATCTGGAAGATTTATCTGGTCTGCCTGCAACCAGGGGTGCCAGTGGGATTTTCTAGGGAAAGTGCACTGTGGATTGGGTCCTCTGACCCTCTTGCAAAATAGTGCAAAACGTTGCCTGTTATTGGTGTCATATACAAATAGTTTTGTTTTTACAATCAAGTAATGCTTAAATTTTATGAAATTAATTAATTAAGAATCAGTGCAAACACATGTAATAAAATGTCTTGGGACACAGATTGTGAACAAGTGAAACATTGTATTTCCATAACTGAAAAGGCTTAACTTCTAGAACTTCTGTCTGCCACACAGTTGTGAAAGGCACAAGGAGCCTGCGTTCCCTCACTGCCAGCCCTAAACCAAAGCCATGGGGTAAGCCCTTTTTATCACAAATGGGCTTCTTAGTAGACATGTATACCACTGTCAGCTATAGATGACTTCTTAATGAGTGCACAACAGGAGACGTACCTAAGCCTCTTGGCAAAACTTTCACATTTTGCCATTTGCAAAGGTGGGTTGTTGTTGTTTTTACATCCATGCATACTTACTGTATTTGCAGAAAGTCACACCACAGGAAAGATGCATCCTAACTACCAGGAGAAAAGGGTGGGCAAACTACAGAGTTTCTAAGGATTAGAAAGTGAACCACAAGCCAGAAAAGTGTGCTAAAGGAGTGGGGGAAACAGCAGTTCTTTAAGACACCAGGCAATAGGAAGCTCTGGGGTCCTAAACAACTCACTCATCATTCACAGCTCTGACTTCACTCACTGGCTAAAAACCTTGAAAGGCGGCAGCAGCAGCCAGATTGGCTCTTCTTACAGACAGTGTGTAGAAGGGGAACCTGCACGTCTTGCTGCTTAACTTTATTCCCAGGAGGACTGGAGACTTACTTTTTTCAAAATAGAAATAGAAAGAAAACAGAGTCTGGGGCTGCTGGGGGCACATGGCATGCCTGCCCCCTGGGCCCACTTCTGGATCTTCCTCTCTGGACCTCGTGGGTGTCCTTTGGAATGTGCATCTTACTACCGAAAAGCCTTTCAGCCTCTTCCAGCACAGCAGGCCTGCATCTGCATCTGCACTCCCAGCAAGGGATGGACTGCGCTGGGTGACGGACTTTGAGCAAGGACACCAGCAGGATCTGAGGCTCATTTAGCCCAGCTGTCTTGATGGAAATAGGGCTTTGGCTATTTGACAAGGGAAGCCTAAGGGCAGTGGGGGTGGAAGAATAGAATTACATAATTCACCTGAGCAAGCCCACCTGCAGAGAGGATCACAGCTGGCTTATCAAAGAGCAGCAGCAAGCAAGGCCCCCCTTGCTCGCCAAAGACCAGGGCACTGGCAGGCAGCATTCCTGTGCTGAGGAAATCCACATAGTACAAGGGCCACTTGTTTCATCAGCACAAGCTTCTCAGCTTGCCAGGCGGGATGGTCTCCTCTCTTCCTCCCAAGTGCAGTTTGGGGGGATCACCCAGCAACTGCCAGCCAATTTCTGTGGGCACAGCGGGAGAAAGGAGCCCTCATGCTGGCTCTGTTCTGCTCGCAAGACTTGCTAGTTGAATCTTGCCTTGGGATTTGCTGGGGGGGGGGGCAGCCCAACCATGGAGGCAGCACCAGAGAAGCGGCTTCTGCTAGCTCCCCACCCTCTTCCCCACAAGCGGCCAGGCTGATGGTGCTGAAGCAGGGCATGCATTTGGGTTGGGGGTTCCGTGCTGGGGCAGGATGTTGGGTGCAGGTCAAGCAGCTTTTTGGTCCAGAGAAGAGAGGAGCGTCCCCCACAGGGCCCTCTTCCTGCCTCTGTCTGCCTTTCCTGGAGCCGCTTTGCCTCTTCCCAGGGGACAAGCCATCCAGCTGACTGGAGCTGCAGGCACCCGAGCTGGGCTCCAAGGGAGGCAGGCAGAGCAGCGGAGGCTGCGCAGGATCCCGGCCCTCTTGCCCAGAGAAGAATGGCTGGGAAAGGGCCAGTTCTCAGAAACGGAGGAGGCCACTGTTCCCCAAGAGGCTCGTTATATTTTAATATATTAATTGCTATCATCACAGGCACTGGCAAAGCAACGGGGGGGGGGGGGGAGAGGTTTGGCACCGCCAGCGCCAGGTGCCCAAGGCAGGCAGCTCAGCAGGCTGCAAGCCGCAAACACGACATACATCACAAGAGCGCAGAATCCGCACACGCTGCCTGCCCAGGGCACAGCTGAGCAGCTCCAAGTGGGGGCGGCAGAAGCAGCTTCTGAAGCAGGGGGTCCTGGGGCCCAGCTCCTTCCCAGTCCAAATGGCTCCCGACCCTTCCGAGAAGAACGAGGTCCTGGGACTTCCCTCTTGGCGCCCCCAATCTGGGACGGACAGGAGCAGAGGGGGGAATCCAGCGGGTGTGGTGGCCAAGCGAAGGCCTCTGGAGCTCTGCTTCCTTCTCGTGGCTCTGAGCCTGCCACCCTCTCCATCGTAAGGGGACGCTGCGGAGCAAGAGGGGCCACCGGGGGCTCTGAGCAAGCCTGTACTTCCTCTGCCACCCCCACCAGCAGGGGGAGATGGGGGAGGGGCTGGTGGAAATGCAACCGTTCCTGAGATTCGCCCTGGCCAGCGCCAACTCTCAGCCCTGCCCAGCTCTTCCTGGTCTTCCGGTGGGGCACCCTCAGGGCTCCTGGTGCCTCCCCCACCCGGCTGCTGCCCTCCAAGCCAGCCTTGGCACAGAGGAGCCCTCCGGCCCACCACGCCCAAGGTGGCTCCTGTCCCTTCTCCAACGGGGCCCACCTGCCCCAGACCACGCTGGCTCAGGAGGGAGGAGGGTGCTGCTTGCGGAAGGCGCTTTCGAGGAAGGCGGCCAGCTTGTCACAGTCGTCCTGGGGGAGAAGAAGAGGCAGGGTCAGCGGGGGCTCCCCTCCCGCTCCCCCACACTGGGCCTCAGTGGCAGCCCCCCTCCTCCTCCCAGTTGGTCCCTAGGGGGAGCCTGGGGCATTTGCCCCACTGCCTTCCGCCCCGGCTCTTCCATGCCCTTTCTCTCTGCCCCCAACTTCCAGGGAACCCAGCAAGAAATCGAACACAGGGCTGGCTCTGAGCTGGCTCTTGTCCCCCTGCCAGGTGACCTTGGGCCAGTTGCCATCCCTCGCCTGGCTGACAGGGTTGATGCGAGGATGAAATGGGGAGGGGAGCACCGTGTGTGCCGCTTTAAGCTTCTTGGCAGGAAAGGGGGGATAGAAATGTAATAATCAAAATAGATTTGAAAAAGAGGGTGGAGAATTGGCCGTCTGCCTCTGCAGCTTTGCATGTGGCTCAGCAAACCAGCCGCCTGAGAAACAGTTTTTATCCAAATGCGATTTTGGTTTTAAACGCAGTGTAAGGTAGTCTCTGTGGGAGTATATTGTATTTAATTATGGGGTATCAGAGTTTTTAGGGGGTTAACCAGGCTGGGATAGCTGGGATAGCAGGCTTGTTGGTTTTTGAATGTCTGGTGTAGATTTTTTTTAAAATTTCGTTGTTCTGTTCTATGGGACAATAACAATAAAGATTATCGTATTGTATCATAAACTGAGTTTGAGAGGGTAGCCCTGGAAGAGGAGGGCCTTTTGGTACCCCCCATGTCAGCTGACTGAGGGGGATCAGGAAGGCAGGTGCCCACAGCCCAGCAGGGGTGGGGGGCTGGAGGTGGGGGCTGTCGCCCTCCGGGAATTGTTGATCCACAACTCCCACTGTAGCCACTGGCCACGCTGGGTAGGGAGGGGCAGAGGCTATGCAGAAAAAGGCACACAAAGAGAAAGGGGAGAAGAAAGAAAGAAAGAAAGAAAGAAAGAAAGAAAGAGAAAGCGCTTGTGGAACTTGACAGCTTGGATTATTTTCCTAGGCAGACAGAACTGGCTGAAAAATGCAGCCCCACCTGTTTTTCACCTGCTTAATCCCTGGGAGGAGCAGGACCAGAGCTCTTGCCTCAAACAAACTTTCCTTTTCTCTCTCATTTGCTTCCCTCCCCCCCCCCTTCACCAGGGGGTGGGCCCTGAAGTAGCTCACCGGGCTGATGAATCCATAGTGGACAAGCTCCATAGCCAAGTCCTTGGGATTGTCATCTGCGGAGGAGAGGAGGAGGAGGAGGAGGAGCTGCTGAAGGGGGGGGCACCAAAGGGCCGGAGGGCCGGCTGGTATTTCAAGCCTCGTGGCAGTGAGTGAGAGGCGAAAGGAAGACTGGTGTGGGGAGGGACCCCCACAAAGCGTGGGAGGCACAGCTGACCCCAGGCCAACAAAGCAGCCCCCCAAGGCCATGGCTGTGCCACTGGGAGCCCCCCACCTATGTCTCGGGTCCAAGAACCAGGCAACTGTGGGGGGGGGTACAGGGGAGGCCCACCTGCCCTGGAGGAATGGGGAGTCCACTCACTTGGCAGCAGGTCGTAGCTCAGCTGGCGGTGAAGTTTGTCTTCCAGGACCAGAAGGAGCGTGAGCTGGGAGGACACACAAGGAGAGTGTATGGGGGGGGGAGTTCTTGAGGGAGAATCTCCCCCCCCCCATGTGTGAGAAGGGGAGGCTGGCTGACGGCGCCTGCAGGGCACCCACAGAGCGGCCGCCTCTCCTCTGCCCCACAGCCAGGGCTCCCTCCTGCCCTCTTCCCCTGGCCAGGAAGGGGGGGAGACGTACCCGCCATTGCCTCTTCTCTTCGCTCCACTCCATGCCGCACTGCATCTGCACCACCTGGGGGGGGGAGAGGTAGGGACACTCCTCAGGAGGGGGCTCCTTGGCCCCCACCCCACGCTGGAGGGGAGGCTGGGGAAGAGGGTCCCCTGTGGGCGCTGAGGCCAGAGCCCTGGGGCTCCACCGAGCCTACACTGGTTTCCACCAGGGATGCAGGCTGGGGTCTTTCCAGGCCCCCCACCCCAAAGATGCCCTTGGGGGGCTGAGGTCAGGATCTCGCGCATGCAGAGCAGACCCTCTGGCCGCTCCGTTGCAGCTCTGCAAAGCTGCTCTTACCTTTCTGGTCTCCACATCAAAGGGCTCTGGGGTGGGCGTCTTGGCCTTCTGAGGGTCCTCGGGGGGCTGGGATGTCGATCTGGGGAGCGTGTGGGGGCGGGTGGCAGCAAAGTTCATCAGGGGATAAATGCCATTCCTGGGGTGAAAGGAGAGAAAGACAGGCCAGCTGGGAGCATCAGCCCCATGGACCCCACATCCCGGGGGAGGCTGGCAGCCAGAGCCCAAGAGGGGAGGGGGAGAGGGGGCTCTGGGGCTCAGCCCCCTAAGAGAGCAGCAGCTCTGCTTCTTCATCCGTCCGTCTGCCCCAGCCCCCATTCCTGGAGGGGGGGGGAGGCAAAAAGCAGGGCTGCCCCTCTGCAGTCCCAGAACGCAAGAGACCCACACCCTTGGAATCCTGCTGTGGGGCATGAAGGGGGCAGGGGGACCCACACGTGCAGCCCGTGCACAGACTCACCTCACATCCTCCAGGAACTTGTCCAGCTCCAGGAAGGAAACTTCTGAGTATCTAAAGTGGAGAAGAAGAAGAGTTTGGATTTGATATCCTGCTTTATCACTACCCGAAGGAGTCTCAAAGCGGCTCACAATCTCCTTTCCCTTCCTCCCCCACAACAAACACTCTGTGGGGTGAGTGGGGCTGAGAGACTTCAGAGAAGTGTGACTGGCCCAAGGTCACCCAGCAGCTGCAGGTGGAGGAGCGGAGACGCGACCCCAGATTACGAGTCCACCGCTCTTAACCACTACGCCACACTGGTGTGGAGGAGCTGGCTGGCTGGCTGGTTGGGGGTGGAGGGAGGTTCCCTTTGCCCAGCCCCACCCATTTCCCTGGCTGCCCACCTCCACTGCACAGGCGGGCGACCCTCTCGCTGGATCTCTGCCATGACGATGCTGAGGTCCAGCTGCTTGGTTTTCTCTTCCACCACATTCTCAGGCCACAGGTCTGCAAGAATCAGGCAAGCAGGGCTGGTTGGGGCTGAAGCAGGATGGCCTGGCCGGGGGGGGGCGCCCTTCCCAGCTGCCCCCACTCCCACCCCCTCCCCAACTCACACTGGTTGCTGATGAAGCAGTGAGCGGCCAGGAGCTTCAGGGAGTGGACTTCAAAGAGGACGCGGTGGAAAAGGAGGTTGTGAGCCGAAGGACGCCGGTCCGGGTTCAGGAGGAGGCAGCCCAGGATGAACTCCTGCAAGGACACAGGGGCAGCGGGGGGGGGGTGTCTTAAGGGGAAGCCGGGCTCAGCGCCAGCCTCCTGCCAGAAGAGCCGGGCACCACAGCCAAGAGGCCGGCCAGGAAAAGCCACAGATCAGTGGCCAGAGTGTCCGGGCAAAGCAGGAGAAAGGGCAGGGAGCGCAGAAGTGGGCAGCTGAGACGCTGCCAGGGAATTGCCACATGGGACACACATTGGCTCCCCCTCCCCTTGGCTCTGGCCTCTGAGGCCCGGCTGGACCCAGAACTGGGATTGCCAAAGGGGCTGAAGCATGATCTGCATGGAGGTGGCTGGGCTCTGTCTCCACAGCTGGGGGCAGAGGGGCTTCTCAATTCCAGTGGGCGGAAACCATGGGGCAGGGGGCAGCAAACCTTTTCAGCGGGGGGCCGCTCCACCGTCCCTCAGACCTTGTGGGGGCCAGACTATATTTTGAAGGGGGGGAGGAACGAATTCCTATGCCCCCCCAAATAACCCAGAGATGCATTTTAAATAAAAGGACACATTCTTCTCATGTAAAAACACGCTATTCCTGGACCATCCGCAGTCCAGATTTAGAAGGTGATTGGGCCGGATCCAGCCCCTGGGCCTTGGTTTGCCTACCCATGCCATAGGGGGACAGAACCCTGCTTGCAGGTTTCCCACAATGGGCACCAGGTTGGCCACCGTGAGAAGAGGATGCTGGACTAGATGACCCCTTTGGCCTGATCCAGCAGGCTCTTCCTCTGCAGTAAAGCTGCCCACCCCCCACCCCACCCCACAGCCATGGGGCGTCCCACGCCTTTCACGAAGGCTTGGTTCAGGCCTCTCCAACAGATAGATCATGATCTACTGGTATGTTTCTTCTAGATGGTGGCTGAGCTCTGGCCCCTCAGCCATCTCCTTACAAAAAAGCAAAAAAAGCAAAAAAACCAAACAAAACACCCCAACTTTGGCTTCCTAAAAAAAGCCCCACAACTTTGGGTAGATTGCTGCCAGTCTTTTTGCAACAATGGTTGATCACTGCCAGTTTTTTAATACTGTGAGCAGATCGCAGTCTATGGGGAGTTGGACGTCCCTGGCCTAGTTCATGCGTCACACTAAGCCCAGCGATGGCTTGGCAGGGAGGAGGCGCAAGCTCCATCCGTCCATCTGTCCATCCTGGTGCTGCCAGCAGAGGCCCCAGACTCCCAACACAGCCCTCCAGCTGAAGCCAAGGCTCGTTCCTGGTTTGCTGGGAAGCCAGATTCCCCTGCAATGTCCAGAGGTGTCCGGGCTTTGCCACAGCAGCAGGACTTGGGGAGGAGCCAGGCAGCCTCACCGTCATGCTGCTCATCCTCTCAAGGCCGCCTGGCAGCATTCGCCCTCAGAGAAAGGGCAGTGGGGCATTCCAGGCGTCTACAATGGGGGTGGGGGCAGAGGGGTTGCCACAGCCACCAGACAGGCAGGGAGCCTGATCCCCTGCTGTGCCACCCCTGTGGGGAGGTGGCCAAGAGGCTTTTCTCACCCGCATGATGGGGTCATCCAGAGAATGCCTCGCCCGCTCAATTGCCTCCTCCGACACGTAGGTGTCCCCATTGGACTGGATCTCCAGCACCGCCATCTGTGGGGAGAAGCAGAGGGAAGGGGGCAAGGGGGTGAAGCTGGGGCAGAACAAAAGGGGCAGCATGGCTCGCAGCAACCCTTTTGCCAGAAGACAGTGCTGGCCTGGGAAGAAGCCCCCTGCGGAAGAGGTGGTGGATGTGGGGAAGGGGCCACCCCCCCCCCAAGGGCAGGGTCACCAGGGCCCCTGCATGGCCATCCGCACTCCCCAGATTCCCTACCTCCAGAGCGCACATCCCAAAGGAGAAGATATCCACGGCCGTCCCATCCGCCACGTCTGAAAAAGCAAGCACAACCAGACCCAGCTGGCCAAAGCCCCGTCTCCAGGGAAGCCCCGCCTCCAAGGAAGCCCCGCCCACCCTCCAGCGGGCTCTTGCACCACTACTCACGCCCGTACTCCGGGGGGAAGAAGTGCAGGTTGCGCTGCTCCTCTCGCTCGGCACGGATGGGGCTGCGGAGCTCAGGCGGGATGGCTGTGGGACGGGGAGAAGGGAGAGGAAGGCTGGAGCATTCAGGGCGGATACAAGGATTAACCTATGGAACTCCCTCCTGCAGGAGCCAGTGGCAGCCACCAGCGTGGAGGCCTTGAAAAGAGGGTTCCACAACTTCACGGAGAAGAGGGCCATTGATGGCTGCAGCCACCATGGCTCTGCTCTGCCTTCCACAGCCAGAGGCAGCGATGCTTCTGAAGGGCTTACCGTAAGTGACAGCGCATGGAGTGTCCAGAGGGGCCCATCCTCCCCCAGGCAGCAGGTTGCGAGAGATCCCACAGCCTCCAGGAATGGACTGGGGCCAGAACAGAGGACGGGGACCCCCCCCAACACACATACACTCCATTGCCCCCGAAGCCCAAGTGACCCAGAGAAGGTCTTCACAAGGAAGCAATCCAGCACTCCTGGAACTTCGGGTGGCTGTGCTGCCTCTGGTCAAACACAAGACCTGGAGCCCTGAAGAATGCGGAGGAAAACCCGCCTGTCGCTCCCTATGGAACGGGGTCGGGAATACGTTTGTGGGGCAAGAGGAAGAGGCAGCACTTACCCTTCGCAAAGACTCTGTGCCAAACTGCAGGGAGAGAACAGAGAGGGAGAGTTACTGAAAAGCACGTGGTTCTGTGAAGCAGGAGGGGAAAGGCTTACAAGTGTAGCCTTGAGGACCCTGCCTGGCCACGGGGGAGAGCTGTGGGGGCCGGACCAGGTCCTCCCATGTCAGTTTGCCCCACGGGTAGCAAAGGCGGTTCTTTACCCCCCACCACACCCCCGGGGGGGGGGGGTCCCTCCTGCCAAGGCCCAGGACCCGCTCCGTACCTGACCCAATCTTGATGAGTCCATTGTGCTGGATGAAGATGGTGTCACTGGTGAGATTCCCATGGATGATGGGGGGGTCGCAAGAGTGCAGGTAGCTGCAAGAGGAAGGGAGTCGAGGGGCATTGGACTGCTTCTCCCCACAGAGAGGGTGGGGCTGAGGCACTGCGGGGGGAGCAGCAGCAGCGGAGGCTCACCTGAGGGCCGAGAGGATCTGAGTGCACCAGCGCTTCCAAGCCTGTTTTGTTTTTTTGGTAGGGGGAGCAATGAGAGATCAAGTCAGCTCAGGAGACACCCACGGGGGGCCACCACATCGACTCAGTGCCTTTTTCGCTCAACAGGAGCAGCTGCCACCTGGACAGGGCAGCCGCCTGCCCTGAATCCACCTTCACCCACCCATCGGGGGCCCCCGGTCAGCCTGCGGGGAGTAGCTTCCTTCAGAGGAAGATCTGTCTTGCCTGACCTGCTGCTCCTGCTACAAGGGTTCCTCTGGCTCTCCCCCAGCTCCCCCCCCCCGCCCTTGTACCACACCTGTCGCCCTGGGGGGCAAGCTGGAGCATCCCTGCAGGGGCCTGGGGGAAGTGCTCCCTGCCTGGCTTGGGGGAAGTGGGGGTTGGGGGGCAGGGCAGGGGTCCTACCCGGGCATTCATAGCCTTGTGGTTCTTCTTGGTCTTCTTGAGGAACTGCTTCAGGCTTCCGGAGGAGACGTACTCTGTGATGAAGATCACCTGGTGGGGGGGACCAGGTGGATGAGCTGAGGGATTGACCTGATGCCCCAGGAAGCATCTCAGGCACCACATTTCCCACAGCAGCCCCAAGGGGGAGAGGCTCCTTCACGGGCAAGGTCTGGAAATGGGCGCCCAAAGACAAACCCAGCCCCCCAACAGAAAGAGGGTTCTAGGAATCCTCCCTTCTGCCAGGCTCTTACTATGCTTAGGATCCTGCCCTGGAGCTTTCTTTCTGGGCACCAGCCAGGTGGTTCTTTCGTACACAACGGCTTTGTCGAAACCAGGGCATGGGCACAAGACTTTGGATGTGTGGGGCTGCCCCCCACCCTGGCATGACCAAGTTAGGCTCTCGGTCACCTGGAGCAGCAGCAGTGGCTCTCCAGAATCGCAGGAGGGTCTTGCCAAGCCAGCCCTGCGCTGGCAGCCTCAGCAGCCGCTGCCGCTCCAGCTGAGATGGGAGATGCTGCCAGGATTGAACCCAAGGGCTTCCACCTGGAAAGCCGTTCTTCTGCCCCCGAGACCCCTACACAAGCCCACCTCCCCCAGGGTGGTCACCCTCAACCCGTTTCCCCACTCAGGGTCAGGTCTGGGCCCGTATCCTGGAGGGAGCTTATCCCTAGGGCTGGGGGCAGCCCTGCCAAGCCTCCATGGGGGGGGGGGGGCTCCTGCCTCACCTGGGCCTTGATTTCCTTCACATCCAGCCAGTACTTGTGGACCTTCACGATGTTGGGGTGGTCAACGACAACCAGCTGCTCAAACATGGTCTTGATCTTCTCCTGTTGCCAGAGGAAGTGGGCAGGGAGGGGAGACTCAGCCATGGGGAACAAGCTGGGGGTCTGGAGCTGGGCAGGGTGAGGCGCCGCCTCTTTTGGGGAAGAGCGCTTGGCGTGCACCACCCCCAAGGTCTAGGGGGTTGCCAGCCTCACCTCATGAGCTTTGAAGGCCGCCTTGTCGGTGAACTGCAGCTCGTTCCACACAACCTCCACGCCTTCCTCTGTGTCCATGGCCAGGAAGGTGCTCTGCAGTCCAGGCATGTTGCCCTGGTTGACCTGTGGGGAGAGACGCAGCTTCAGCGCGCAAGAGGCTCAGAGCAGCTGCGGGATGTGGGCCCTGCCCCCCCAGAGCACAGCGGAGTCACGGCCCCAGACAAGCACTGGGAGAGTGCTGCAATGCATGGGGCTGCCTTTGGAGACGGCCTGGAATCTGGCTCTTTGAGAAGGCAGGGCTCTGTGGCCGACGGGAACAAGGAGGAGCAGATCTGTTTGCAGGAGGGGATGTGGGTGATGGCTTCATTTTTGTTTTGTATTCTGTGTTATTTATCTTGTATTTTTATGTTGTGAACTGCCCTGATACCTATGAATGGTGGTCAACAACAACAACATTTAACACTGTTTCTTGTGGAAACTGCTCTGGCCTAATTCAAAGAGATGGTTTCGGCCTTTTAAATCTCCCACGGCTCCTGACTCCTAACCCCAGAGGACTGTCTCTCTCTGTCTGCCTAGTCCCAGAGATCCTCACCTGAGGCCCTTCTGGGTGTGCCATCTCCCAGGAGAGCTAAAGGACCAGCAAAGTGATCTGGGGGTGGATCGACTCCCCTATGAAAGAAGGTTGAAGCATTTGGGACTTTTAAGTTTAGAGAAAAGGCGAGGAAGGGGCAGCACGAGAGAAGCCTCTGCAAGGATGCCTGGCACAAAGGAAGTGGAGAGAGGAAAGGTTTTCCTCCCCCTCGTAGCGCTGGAACTCCGGGACCTTCAGTGAAGCTGAATGCTGGAAGATTCAGGGCAGATCAAAGAAAGAAGCCCAGAGTCCAACTGTGGAACTCTCGCCCACAGGAGGCTGGGAGGCCTTTAAACAGGATTAGACAACCCCCCAGAGGACAGGGCTAGTGGAGGCCACCAGTCCCAATTGCCAGGCTCTGCAATGCTCCTGAATGCCCCTTTCTGGAAAGCGCAGCAGGAGAGAGTTGCTCTGGAGCCTGGATCCTGCCTGCAGGTTTCCTACAACAAGCATCTGGTTGGCCACGGGGAGAACAGGGTGCTGGACTAGATGGGCCACTGGCCTGATCCTGCCAGCTGTTTCTGTCCTCAGGGCTGGCGAGGGGAGAACGGGCCTTTTCTGCAGTGGCTTCCCAGCTAGAAAATGCCCCGCCCCCAGGAGACCCATCTGCCTCCAGCTTGTCTTATTTTCAGTGCCATGCAGATCTGTCTTTGCCTTTCTGGGCAGCACCAGCGACTGGATGCTTTTATTTTTGTTATGACAATATGTTCATGTACTTTATTCTGCTTCGTTGTATTTTATTCTTCTAAATCGCTGCGGGACCATCTGCTGTGGGAAACTATTAATAAATTTGCTAAGCTAACCCCCATGATCAAAGGCAGTATATTTCCGAATACAAGGAAGGGTGTGCATGTGTGTGTGGGGGTCTATTGGGCTCCTGCCCTGCTACTCAGCCTCTGTGGGGGGCACAGAGGCTGATGGGGATGGGGCAGGAGGCACACTTTCCCAGCCTCTCTGGGGGTGGCATCCAGGGCAGGCAAAGGAATGTGGGATATCTTTTAGTAAACAAACGCTGAGATTCCCAGGATGCTTGGGGGGCGGGGAATGTAGCCAGTGGTTCCCTGGGGGGGGGGAGAGAGATCGCCATGGCCCCCCAATTGGCCAAGCTACCTGGGCCCAGACCCAGCACATCTCCTTGGCAGAAATGGGCGGGGAAAAACAAGGCCCCGGCTGTTGCTAGGCAAGGGCAAAAGGCAGCCTGCCAGCACAGCCCTGGGCTCCGTCCTGCTCTCCTGCCTGGCTGGCCACTCCTGCCGCAGGGGAAGTTGAGGCAGAGGGCTGGCTCCTGGATGCGGGACCGAGGGCATGCCCTGCAGGGGGGCTGTGCCAACCCCTCGGCCCTTGGGCACCTGCCTCCTTGCTGTGGGGCCTCCGACAGCAGCAGGCGCTGGCAAGGGGGGGGGGGAGGCAAGAGCTGGCCCAGCACCTGCTGAAAGGCAGGATTGTTTGTGGCCCAGAGAGGACACCCTGTCCCGTCCGCCTGCCAGGTCTTGGGGCACCAGCAGACGTCTGCCTTGGCAGGCCAGGAGGGACAAAGGCCTCCAGCCGCAGCGCCAGCCCGAGTTCATTAAGAGGGGAAGATGGAGCCGTCCTGGCAGCCGCGCCTCATGGCCCAGTTCCTGCCAGGGGAACAAAGAGCCCCCATTGTCCCCATCCTCCCCCCCCACGCCCGGCCACCTGCCTCCCCCCAGGCCAAGGAGTGGGGTTGCCAGGGCCAGAAACCAGCCGCCTTCACCCTGGGGTGGCTCCGCTGCTGTCTGCCCGGCTAGCTGGCATGGGGACCCCCTCAGTCAAAGGCCCAGAAAGGTGTGCCTGGGATGACACACCTTGGCAACTTGCAAGAACAGGGCACACCTCACATGGGCACCGTGCCAAGGAGACCCACCAAGAGGGAAGGGGGTCTCAGAGGCAGCGTCTGCCAGGAAGGACCCTGCCTGCCCCCTGGCCACGGTGCGGAGGAAGCCACAGTTGGGCCAGTGGCCAAGCCCAACCAGGGAAGGCCTCCGACCCCACTGCCCATTGCCACTGAAACGGGTCGCAATCCGCCCACCTTCCCCACATGATGGGCAGGCGCCACCCGCTTGCCAGTCTCTTAGTTGGGATTGCAAAAGGGGCAGCCAAAGTGGACATCAGACTAACTCCCCCCCCCCCCCGGAAAACGTCTAATTGAAGGTCTACGTCCCCCCACAAGAGACCAAGGGGGAGTGACTCACTCCAGAGCCAGTCTTTGTGGCACCTTTTGATTAAGCAACCCCGGGGCAGGGTCCCCAGGAGCAAAGCCCAAAAAGGACTGCGGGGGGGGGGGACACAGGCATTTCTTCGTCCAACAGCCCCCACCATTGCTGTGCAGAAAAGGCTGAGACTGCTTTGCTTGTGCAAAAGGGTTCATTGCTCTTTCGCCTCTGGCTCTGTGGCCGGGGGGGGGGGGGGCAGAGGACAACCGTTTTAAACGAATGAAGGGTGGGGAGGCACAGTGAGGGTGGAACCTGGGCAAGCTGGGCAAATTCATTTCCTGGGGGGGAGGATGGCGGGGTCCAGACGGGAGCCTGACGTTTCAGGGAGGGATTGAAAAGGAGACAGGCAGCATCACACAGACACCCTGGGGGGCAGCAAAGGAGATGGGGAGGAGGGTCAGTGGCCAGAGGCAGGTCTTGGGAGACCTTCCTTTGGGAAATTCAACCTCCTCTTTGACAGCCTTCCAGGTGGCAAATGGGGGGGGGGGGGAGGAAGGCAACGGCTCTTTCCCACTGGCTCTGCTGCTGACTTTCAGTGGCTGGCTTTGCATTGGCTGTTGATATAATTGAAACCATTTTGGTTTCCAGCTCTGCTTACAACTTTGGTGTGCGGTTTATAAATGTTTAAATTTGAATTTTGATGAGCTTCATTTTTTTAATCATTGATTGCCTTGAGCAACATTCTGTTGGGAAGACGTGAGATAAATGTCCTTAACAACCACCCTCTCTGGGGGAAGGATGCCTGACAACTGCCACAAGAACATCGTGCTGATGCTGGTGAGAAATTCCTCGGGCAAAAGCCCTGGCTCAAGGCAGCTTACAAGAAGAAAAAATACTAACAACATAACAAAAGTGGTCATAAACAATAAACGAAATACTAAAAAGTATATAACCAAACTGAACAGTTTCCACATAAATGACAAGATACAAAATAAAGATACAAAAAACCAACAGCAACAACCCTGACAACAGAAGAAACCCAAACAGCACCCCAGCCCATGAGTCTGTTCAGCAGCCTCTGCTTTCGTAGTTGGAGTCAGTCTGAACTCCATCCTCCCAGGCCAGGTGGAGAAACAGCCAGCAAGGCTGGGAGCAGGTTCACCAAAACTCACAACCAAGATAGTCTCTGGCCTCTTCAGAGGCTGGAGGTGCTTCCTTTCTGCTTTCCCCCTCCCATCCCAGGCAGCCAATGAGGAGCAAGAGGGCTTGGCTCATCAGCCAACAAGATGCTGCAGGGCCATCTGGCTGGGTACCACAGCTGCTCTGGAGAAGCTGTAGTCATGGCAACTGCATTGCGAGACCCAGGAGGCAAACAGGGCCAGGCATGTGGAAGCCTTGCGGTCTCTGAGACTGCAAGAGAGGCAGCTGCCAAGGGGGGCGGGCTGCTCCTGGGCCTTTAAGGGTCATTTTGTGAGGGGACACTTTTGCAAAGAAAGTCCCTTGAAGTCCCAAGAGGGCCTCTGCACCATGACACCATTTCCCTCCTTTCCTTTCCCTCTACCTCTGCCTGCCTTCCTCAGACACACAGCCAGGCCACAATCCAGGAAGGCAGAAGGAACACGGGAGAGGACTTCTCGGTGGTGACTGCTCTCCCACAACTTTGGGACCTCAGAAGCCAGATGGGCTGGGCTCCCTCCTTGCACACCTTCCACAGGAGGTGAAGACAGTTTTATTTTGACTGGCCTTTGGGAACCGACTGTTATTTAAGGAAAGGGCGGGTCCTGCGGTGTTTATATTCTAATGCTTTAGTGGTTTTTTTTATATTCACATTGTTTAATTGTACTAATGTTTAATTGTTTTTTTAATTATTGCTTTCCCCCTATATTTTAGCTGCTTGTATTTTATCTGTAAGGTGCCCTGAGACCCTGTTGGGGAAGAAGGCAAGAAAATAAAATAATAATAATAATAATAATAATAATAATAATAATAATAATAATTCCTCAAGAGGCCTCATTCCAGAGCAAAGTGGAGCAGGCAGGCAGCAGGTCTGGAGGGGCTGAAGGCCGAACTGAAGGCCAAAGCCCCCCTCCCCCCCCCTCTAAGCCTGGCACAGCAGGAGGCCCTGATAAGCCAGCCCAGAGCCCAGGTCTGCTGCAAGATAAGCAGCCCTTCTGCAGAGGTCACCTGTGGGCCTCCTGGCTAGCACCCACCCCCTCCACCCATGGCACCCCACCCATGCTTATTCAAGGATCCTCCACCAAGGAGCAGAAGTGGAGGGCGGTTGGCAGGACTTTCTTCCTTAATAAGAGCAGGAGGCAAAGCGGGGAGGGAGAGGGGGGCAGGCCAGACCCACAGCTTGTTCTAGGCATTTTCCCCCATTAACTGCATATATTGCTTGAGTATTATTTTAAAAAAACGACCCTCCAAGCTTCCCATTCTCTACATGGACATTTTCTTTCAGAAGACAGGGATCACCGATCTGGTCCTGTGGGGCTCCAGAAGTCTGCCCAGCCCCAGAGGGACACCAGCACATCCAGGCTTGTCCCCAGAGGCCAGAGCAAGTGGCCCAATGGGTGGGCCAGGCTCCTGAGGCAGCTTTGGCAATGGTGGCGACCCCCACGAGGGAGAAGCCCCCCTCGGCAGGAGGTGGGTCATAGCAAGGACTGCTGGCACTTTGGCTCTTGGTGCCAGTGGCATCAGCCAGGCCAGTGGCAGGCGGTTCCATAGACCCGTTTTGTGCCAATGGAAGCCTGAAGCTGCCAAGGCTTTGCAAACAGCGGAGGTGGGGAGGTCAGCGCAGAAGAAATCGCCCTGCCTTGCCTGGGATGCGCCAGCCTGTGTTTGCATTCTGCCACCAAAGGCCTTGGCTCCCGAGACCCTTTGGACTGGGATGCAGCCACGCTGTGCGCAGAGGCCCAGGAATGAGTGACCAGGAGGGCAAGAGCCTCTCTGGCACTGGGCAGAGCCAAGAGCGGGAGCTCCACCCTGTGCCTCAGAGCGGCAGCGAGGCCACCTGGGCAGGATCCTCTTCCCTGGCACTTGCAGAGCGGGGCGATGGCAGGGTCCCAGCAGTCCTGGCCAGCAGAAACACAGGCAAAATCTCAGGTGTGTCTCTGGGCGAGTGCAGAGTGCAGCTCAGGGAGCCTCATTCCCAGGCAGGTTAAGCCACGCTGGTAAGAAGGAGGGGGTCACACTGCCTGCGTGCTGTGGGGCAGGCCTAGCCTAGGAGGAAGTGGGGTTGCCTGCACTGAGCAAACAGATCCCACCAGAGCCCCTCTTCCCAGCTGGCTCCCGGCTGCTGCCCCCACTATCGTGGCTGGGGCCCATGGGGCAGGCCCCCCAACACTGGGCAAGCAGGCCTCCCCGGGGGCATCCCCTGAAGGCAAACATGGGCCTTATCAGGAGCAGGAGCACCAGAGGCGCCTGGGGGGAGGGCAATGGAGGGGGGGCTCTGCCCCGTGCAAAGAAGGCGGGTCCTGTGCCAGGGAGAGGGTGTCCCTTCTCCAAATGGAGGGGGACTCGGAGGCTTCCTCCCGAAGGAGAGATTTGTTCAGGTAGGCAGGGACCCAGCCAAAGACATGCTCTGTCTGTGGGCGACAGGAGGGAGCTGTCTTCTGACTATGGGGCGAGGCGGGGCTGGCTAAGGGGGGCGCAAGAGCCAGGAGGGCAAAGCCCCCTGCCGCCTCCAGGGCTCTGCCTCGCCCTAGCGGGATTGAGCTGGGCTGCCTCCCGGCCCCACTTCGCTTCTGGGGCGCCACATCCAGATAAGCAGCCCACGAGAGGCCGGGACAAGCGCCCGACCGAAAGCAAGGGGCCCGCCTGGGACCCCCCCTCCCCGGCTCCGCACCGGGGCTGCCCCGCTGCCCTGTTTTGCAGGAACCCCGCGGCTCCCCCTCGAGGCGGGGAGGCGACTGCGAGGTGCGCCGACGGGTCCCGGGAGCCCCGCTCTCCTGCCGCCCCTCGTGCGCCCACCTCGCCGGGTTGGCGCGGAGACCAAGCAAGGCAGAGCTGCGACGCCCGCCGAGGCAAGGGGGGAGTCGGGCAGGGAGGCACCGGGGCGCTGCAGACCCGGCTCGCCCGGCACCGAGGAAGCCCGGCTCGGCCTCCGTCCTGCCCGGTCCCCGCTGCAGCTTGGGGGGCAGCCCTGGCCCGCCGGAAGCGCGGCGCAGACCCTCGGGGCGCCCCTCCTGCCGCTCGTGGACCCCGCGGCCCGGTGTCTCCGGGAGCTGCCCGCCCTCGGCTCCGCCGCCGCTACCTGCTCCTTGCGCTTCTGCCAGCGGCCGCAGGGACTCTCCTCCAGCACCTCGCTCTCGTCCTCGCTCTCCTCCTGCGACGCCGCCGACACCGGCACCGCCGCCGCCGCCGCCTCCGCCTCCGCCGCGCCCGACATGCCGCCCGGAGGACGGACGCGCCGCTGGCGCAGCTGCAGCCTCCGTCCCGCCGCTGCCCGGCCGCCGCTCCGCCGCCTCCGCCGCCCGAGCCCCCGCTGCCGGGGCGGGCCCGGGCTCAGCTCCGCCCGCCTCCCCGCCTCCCCGCCTCCCCGTCGCCGCTCCCGGCGCGGAAGGCGCGGCTGTCGCGGCGGCTCGGGAAGCCGCCCCGGGTCCGAGCGCCGGCCGAGCGCCGCCGCGATCTGCGCTGCCCTCGGGCGCCCCACCGAGGCCTCCGGGTCCTGGCGGCGGCAGAAGCCGGCCCGCCCCGCCGGAGAAGGGGGCCCGGAGCTCGACGGCCCTCTTCTGCCGCGGATCCCCCGGGAGGGGAGCCGAGGCGCCGCCGCCCTCCCTGGCCAGAGGGGTCCTGGCAAGTGGGCGGGCGAGGCGCGCTGCCTGCGGGCGGGGGGGGGGGGGCAGCCGCGGGGGCCAAGCAGAGCGAGCCCCCCACCTCTGGGCTCCGGGAAGGGGCTGTCGTGGCCCGCGCAGCCTCAGCCTCCGAGGAGCAAGACGCAGATTCTGGGTGGCGCGCAATCGGTGGGCTTTGCACGAACCCGGCTGCGGAGCAGGGAGAGGGGGCATCTGTCACCCCCCGGGGGGGGGGCTGCTGGTGTCCGACCAGGGCCGGATTGAGGTTTGATGCGGTCCTCAGCTCCTGAAGGTAATGGGGCCCTTTCTATGTCCAGCTGTCCTTTGTCAACAACAAATTGTCGCTGCTATATGGTAATGTATGGACATCATAGGTATCTCAAGCCATTTGCACATGTTGCCGTGCAAGCAGTCCATGCAGAATGGAGGTACCCTATATATAGAAAGGAGCAAACCAGGGATATTTGAGGGAGCAGGCGGGGCCTATGACTTGCATCACAGGAGCCTACACAACACAAAACACTGCTGCTGTTTGTAGGTTTTATTTTAGGTTTTTTTTATCTTATCTTTTGGAAATGTACACCCAGTTTCTACAATTTAAATTTTTTTTGGGGGGGGCCAAGAGAGTGGGGTCCTAAGCCATAGCCTTTTTAGCTTATACTTAAATCCGGCACTGTGCCCATCTTTGCCCGTGCAGAATGAAATTGTGCATGCACATGACAGAAGACCCCCAACAGCACCCTTGACAGAATTCCCATAGAGCATGCCCCCTCCCCAAGTCTGTCTGTGGAAGAGGGTGAATTGGTCAGGCGGAGAAATGTGGGGGGATGTTCTGTGATGAGCGCTGGCACAAAGCCAAACGTGGCCCCCCTTTTGTGTGGGGAAGGATGCTACTGGACGGGACTCAGGAAGGCAGGCCGAGATGTCCAGTGGCCGAGGCAGGCGGACCTGGGTCTTGAAATCTGCCTGTTGCTTGGCAAGTGCTCCTTCCATGTCCTGCTACAATTCTGGCTGGCTAGTTTGTCTTTCAAGTCCCCAGAATGGCTGGAGTTCAGTCGGTAGCAGAAGCTGCAGGGAGGAGGAGCCTTGCTGCGTGCTGCCCCCCTGGACCCAAAGGGGCTGCCCTCTGACCAGCCAGGGAGCCACCAGCTGCCCCACTGGTCTGCAAGGGGGCAGAGAGCTGCCCTGCAGGTTTCTACCCTGGAACCTTTGAGTGAAGGGCAGAGAATACCGGTAATTGTAATGAATGCAATCAATAAGAGAGACAGAGGCACAGAGACTCCCCATTGCAGAGCCGCTCCCTCGGGAAGGTGCCTGCTTGGGGGGGCTTGGGGCCTGTCTGGGGAGCAGGGTTGGGGGTGCCCTTCAGCCAGAGGTTCCTCTGGAGAGGGCCCTAGGTTCTGTTGCTGCTTTAACAGGGAGCCCAGGGTGTGACCAACTCCACAAAGCCGCCTGCGGCTTGACCAGGAACAGGCTGGGTGGGGTTCTAAGTCCCTTGGCCCATCCAGGCAGTGGCAAGACAATCTCTGACAAGGCTCCACAACATGGAGGGCCCAGCCCCCAAATCTGAAGTGTGCAGATAAGCCCTAGGCGCTTTCTTCTGGTCAGAAACAACAGCGCCGTGATTGTGCAACTGGGTTGAGGGTCATGGGATCCTCAGATGTTTGGCCTGTTCTTTGGAGCATTGTGAATGGGGGAGGGGGCAGGTAGCTCAGGGAGAGGCCCTTGCTCAGCCTGCAGAGGCCACCCCCCTCCCCGGGCCCAAATCCACTGCCAAAGGGCCGTAACTCAGTGAGGTCCTGGTTCAGCCCCTCCTGGCATCTCCACGTGGGGCTGGGGAGGCTCCTGCCTGGAACCCTGAAGGGCCAGTGCTGCCAGCCAGAGCTGGACAGATCAAAGGTCTGACTCGCTATAAGGCAGCTTCCTATGTTCCTGTTGGAAGGCCAGACTCTGCTGCAACTCAGCGAAGGAGGCACCTGCCCCTCCCCCTCCTCTTCTGGGACTCATCAGAGACAGCCAGGAATTTGGTCTTGGCAAGTCCTGGGCCTCTCCAGCTCCCTGAGGAGAGGAAGGGAACCTTTTGAGGCCCTGTCATGCGTGGCTCCAGGCTCCTCATTTCTGGCGGCTGCTGGATTGGAGCAGAGCACCCCATGAGGACTAGGAGCTTGGCTTTCCTTCAGTCCTCTGGTTGCCTGGGCTCTGCCAGGGGCTGTGGCCACCTCAGGCCCTGCCTCGGTTGCCCCCAGGGCTCATGCAGCCGGTCTCACACACCTCTCTTGGTCCTCAGGGGTGTATCAACCCTGCCACTCAGGGGGCCACTTTGCGGTTTTGGTGCAGTGGACGCAGGCTCTTGGAGCTGCCGGCCACAATCCGTCTCCTTGGCTTTATGGTGCCACTGAGGCTGCACACGCCCCATACGTTTAAAGCACATTCACACACACCCCTCTCCTAAGTGTGAAGGAGAGAAGGGGGTGTTTCTGTGTGGGTGAAAAGGTGCTTCATTGTGCATTCTTCATTGTGCATTCCCCTTCTGTGGAAGCACTGGCACTCTCCCCCCTCTTGAAGAAGCAGGCTCTGTCCCATGACAGGAGCTGTGTTTGCAACAGGAGGGGGCCACTCCTGTGCCAGGAACACCTCTCTCTGCTCCTTGGCAGAACCTGCCGCTTTGTGCGTGCATCTTGTCCAGAGCTGATTCCTGGAAAGGCTTTCATCCTCCCCACATCCTTCTTTCTCCTCCCCACCCCCGCACGTTGCTTTCAGGCCTGGAATAGCTCACTGTCCCACCAATGGAGAGAGGAGACGGGTCTCCTCCTCCTCCTCCACCCACCCCACAAGGTTTCTGGGGAAAGCAAACAGTTTGCAGGAGGAGACTGGAAGCAAAGCCGCTCCTGTCCTTATGAGGAGCAAAGCCATTCCAAGCTCAGCAGCCTGGTCCTGGGCACCTCCCTGCCCCCCCTCCAATATTACACTGTGCTTGCTGCCTCGCCCCATGGACCCCAAAGCCAGCTGAATTCTTGCTCCCTACTTCACAGCCCCTCCAGTGTTCTTTGCAACTCTGATGTGTTCCAGTCTGCCTTGAGCCAGCCACTCATGCCTTGGTACGAACGCGGCCTGGTTTCTACTGACATGAGATTTGATGGACAAGGGCTGACTCTTGTCAGGCACTCAAATAAGGCTGTCCAGAGCTCCAGGCTGCAGTGTCCTACACTGAAGGAGGAAGGTGCTGGTGTGATGTCCCTAAATGCTCTGGGCTCCAGAGGGCCACCTCCTGCTGGAGACCTTCTGGCGCCTTAGGTCTGGCAAGAACCGTCAGTCATGCCAACAGCTCCAAGTTCCATTGGCCAAGGCAGCTATTCCAGATGCCTTGTCTGGATACATCCCCCATCTTGAGGTGAGGATCTTCAACAGTGTTTTGTGCTGATATTCCAGATGAATGAATGCTGTACCCAATCTGTGCATTTTTCAGCTCTTGATATTTTGGACAGGATCGACTCAAGGTTTCTCCAAGTTGTGCTTTGTGGGACCATGCATAACACCCTCCCAAGCTGCCCAGACCCACTCAGCCTGCCATCCACCAGGCACATTTTCTGGAGACAGCTTCCTCGGAGTGGAGGATCGGCGGCAGAGAGCGGCTGCCCTTCTCCTCAACTGGGCTGCCCTGCGCAAAGCTCCACCGCAGCGGAGAGAGGCTGCTGGCCACGGCTGCTCCATCCCTGGGTCAAGCCTGAACCAAGGGGCAGAGGGGCAGCAGGATGGGCTTGGCAGTTGCAAGGTGTGGCAGCCCCCTCAACACTGGGGAGGCTGAGCCCCCTGCCCCAAAATATTAAGGGGGCTAAAGCCCACTCCGCCCTATACTCTGTGCCCCTGTGTGAGACTATCCATGATGGACTCTTCAGCTGTTCCTCTCCCCCCCCCCCAATATTTATGTTATAATAATTCTATGGTGTCAGAAATAAAATCTAAGTGAACAAGGTAAGCACACATAAATACGTACACAAACCACATGTCTGAAATAGTAGAGGAGAGCAATCTTGAAGCCATCTTGACTCTTAATGGCTCCAAACATTTCCTTTGCAGAAGGAAATACCTTACTTTTCCATTGTTAGCGGAGAAATCTGTGGGCTCCCTTGGAACAAAAAACAAGGACACCAGCCAGGAATACCAGAGCAAAACAGCAGCCAGTAGGCTTGGTCTTGATTGAAGACTGTCGCGACTGGACTCCCACCTGCCACCAGGTGGAACAAGATGGAAGCCCCCAACAAAAGAGAACCCCAACTTTTATTAGCTGCTAATCCCCATATTACACCCTCCCCAAACTACATCACTCATACATCACGGTTACATCATGAAAGGGGAGGTCTGGTGGCCGTAATCTGAGCATCCTGGACCCTGCCCCATGGTTCCCCTTGCCCTCCACCAAACACCCATCACGTGGAACAAAAGAGACATTTACATTTCCCTGTTTCCCAGCCAAGTTAATCACACCTTTTGTCTCCATCTGGGTTTGTTCTTTCTGGAATGGCCACCTGTCTAGCACTCAGGTATCAGGATGCCAGGGGTTATCACTCAGGCAGAGGGGCTGCTGAGGAGCTGAGCTCACATGTCTATAGGAATTTCTGAAGTTTCCCCAGTGAGCCAGTGCATAAATACATTTATCAGTGAATTGTTACAATTGGTATCGTGCAGCAAAGGCCTTTTGAATAGATAGGAAGAAACTGTGATGAAGTGTTTTGTGGGGACAAATCACAAAAGTCTCAAAAGTGATTGTGCTGATTCTGGTAGTGGGCTGCATGTGCAGGATATCTGCTGGAGGGGCAACCCCCCCCCATACACAAATTCCTGCAACACAGAGTATAACAGTAGGTTTATTTTACTAAGAAAGAATGTTAAAGGGGGCCGGGTAGTCGTATACACGGATAGTACATGGGGGAACTTGTGATTGGTTGCTGCTGCGAGCCGGAGATTGTCAGCTGCTATTGGGCGTGTTATTGGCTGCTGCAGCAAGATAAGGTGTTGATTGGCTGTCGCTGCAGTAATTGGGTGGGCGATTTGCGGCTTTTGTTGGTGAGGCGACAGAGGATAGGTGGTAATCCTCCCCCCAAAAAGCTCAACAACTCTGGGCAATCCTTACCAAAACACGGGGGGGGGGGGGGTGTTATACACGGAAAAATATGGTATCTTGGAAAATCCTTTCCTAGGAGTTATTTCAAATCCTTCAAATACAGTCAAAAGAGCACAGTTTGGGGAGGCCTGTGACAATGGCTTCAGAAACTAGGGTATCGTAAACAAAATCTGCCATTTCCCCCTTATGGAGTATCCAAGAGTCCGTATAGAGTCCTTGAGTGGGTTCCCTATCGGTAGGAGAAAATAACAGAGGCCAACCAGAGAATATTGAGAAGCAAAGCAGCTCGTAAGCCTGATCTTTATTGATGTGTTGCAACAGGGTGCTCCCCTCAAAAGCAGAAGGAAGAGGAGGACCCAGAACCCAGGTGTGCCTGCCCTTAAATAGACATTTTAAATTCCCTGCCCTGGAGCTCAAGACCACTCCCCACAAACATCATACCTACGTCACAGAAAAGGTGGTCTACAACAGAAATGTGAATGTTGCTGTTTTTCCTGTCTGCCAGCTTATCTGACAATGCCTTATCTGATTGCCTTTCCTGGTAGTCTGGCCATTCCTTTGAGATGGTGATTACCCAATTCCTGAGACAATGGGAAGGTCCCCTCACCCCCTCCCTCCTTGCAGCGAAAACATTTGGTCAGTTTGGCAGTCAAAATGGTTTCAGGATGGTCTTCCTGTGCTGCTCCAGACATGTGGTCCACATATGCTTGGTTGGTACATTCATGAACATTTATTATATATATAAGACCTTAATTTTTTTATTTCAGTGTCACCCCATGCTCGTGGTTCTTACTCCTGTGGGGACCTGTTGCGCAACAGTAAAGATTGTGGTCTACGGACCGTTGTTTCGCTCCAAATTACTTGGCTGGAACTTCCTTCTTTTTCTGACTGCGTAGACCCACAGGGGACTTGCACTCCGATGATCTGGGCTGTTGAGTAGTCTCTCACCCTGGATTTTTTTCCATAGCAGGCAGTAAAAGCCAACCCCAAAATGTTCATATAACGTATGTTTAACTCAGGTTTGAAACATCTTCTCCACAACAGAAATAAACCCTCCCTTTATGCCAGAAACACCCACCACCACCACCACCACCACTGTCAATATGTTTTTTTTATTTTATTATTTTTAAAACATGATATTTATTAAGATTTTACAGACAAAAATGAGTTACAAAATTAAAAAGGAGCAAGTAAAAAAGTAACAAAGAAAAATAATAATAAAAGGTATAAAAATGCAACAGAAAAAATACAAAATACATAGAAAGTAAAAAAAAAACAATTAAAAAGAAATCAGTATCTTCATATCTTATATTTCATTTACTTGTTTCCTGACCTCCTCACACCTCCCTTTTTTGTATTCCACTTCACATGGTTAATTCAGCAAATCCTTTCCCTCTTTGTTTTTATCTTAATTCTATATCTTAACATATTATAACTTCGTATTTTCATCTAATTATCAATCCATTTTTACATATTCTTTTTAACCTTATTGCTAAAGCCGTTTCATTTCAATCCAACATCATTTTAACATTCATTAATTTTACAATATTTCTGCAAATAGTCTTTAAATTTCTTCCAATCTTCTTCCACCAACTCTTCTCCCTGGTCTCGGATTCTGCGAGACATTTCCGCCAATTCCATATAGTCCATCACCTTCATCTGCCATTCTTCCATGGTGGGTAAATCTTGTGTCTTCCAATAGTTTGCGATGAGTATTCTTGCTGCTGTTGTAGCGTACATAAAGAAAGTTCTATCCTTCTTTAACACCAATTGGCCGACAATGCCCAGGAGAAAAGCCTCTGGTTTCTTCAAGAAGGTATATTTAAATACCTTTTCCAATTCATTATATATCATCTCCCAGAAGGCCTTAATCCTTGGGCATGTCCACCAAAGGTGAAAGAATGTACCTTCAGTTTCTTTACATTTCCAACACTTATTATTGGGCAAATGGTAGATTTTTGCAAGCTTGACTGGTGTCATGTACCACCTGTAAATCATTTTCATAATATTCTCTCTTAAGGCATTACATGCCGTAAATTTCATACCTGTGGTCCACAACTGTTCCCAGTCAGCAAACATTATATTATGTCCGACATCTTGTGCCCATTTAATCATAGCATTTTGTCCAAAATTTGCAATGATTGAAACAAAAATAACATTCCACTGTCAATATGAGGCCTGCCTGGGGTGGGTGGGGGGAGACTGTGCACTTCCTCCCCCAGAGAAATGCATGGCTGTGTCACCTTATATGAGAGCCAGTGTGGTGTAGTGGTTAAGAGCGGTAGTCTCATAATCTGGGGAACCGGGTTCGCGTCTCCGCTCCTCCACATGCAGCTGCTGGGTGACCTTGGGCCAGTCACACTTCTCTGAAGTCTCTCAGCCCCACTCACCTCACAGAGTGTTTGTTGTGGGGGAGGAAGGGAAAGGAGAATGTTAGCCGCTTTGAGACTCCTGAAGGGGAGTGAAAGGCTGGATATCAATTCCAAATCCAAACCTTAAAGGCCATTGCAGCTGCCTTGTAGACTTTGGGTCCAGCTGCATTTGCCCCACGGGAGCCCTAAACTAAGGCAGTCCTGCTCAGTGGGAGGCCCTGGAAGGAGCCCAGAGGAGTCCTTTGCTTGCCTCTCGGCTCCTTTGATCTCTAGGATGGGCTGAAGCAGCCTTGGCGAAGTGCCTCTTCCTCCTGCAGGGGGCAGCAGCAGCTCAGAAGAGGGCCCTGGCGGCTCCATCTATGCCAGCATCCTGTTCTCACAGTGGCCAACCAGGTGACCATTATGGGAAGCCCCAAAGCAGGACTTGAACACCAGGACAATGTTCTCTCCTGTGGCTTCCAGCAGGACTGTCTCTGACTGCGGAACCCATGAATTTGTCCAAGCCTCTTTTCAAGCCAATGCTTTTGAACTCTTTCGTTTCATCTGGGCTGATTTTGCTGCATGTATGCGGGTGGCGCTGTGGGTTAAACCACAAACCTAGGGCTTGCTGATCAGAAGGTCAGCGGTTCGAATCCCTGCAACGGGGTGAGCTCCCGTTGCTTGGTCCCTGCTCCTGCCAACCTAGCAGTTTGAAAGCACGTCAAGTGCAAGTAGATAAATAGGTACCACTCCGGCGGGAAGGTAAATGGTGTTTCCGTGCGCTGCTTTGGTTCACCAGAAGAGGCTTGGTCCTGCTGGCCACATGACCCGGAAGCTGCACGCCGGCTCCCTCGGCCAATAAAGCGAGATGAGCGCCGCAACCCCAGAGTCGGTCACAACTGGACCTAATGGTCAGGGGTCCCTTTACCTTTTACCTGCCTTATTCTGGTTCTTCCTCTTTTAAGCCTACCTTGGGCCCTTTGAGCAGCTGGCAAGAAGTGGGGGCTGTGGGCAAGAGCAAGTCCACCCTGACACCATCACAGGCCGGCAGCAGTCCTCTGTTCTGCAAAGGGAAGGAGCAGAAAGGGACTCCTCCTCCAGGATCTGAGCAGAATCCCTTGCTGCCGGCTGAGCACCCACCCACACCCCTTGCCTCAATTCCCTTCAGGGAATTGCTAGGTTTACACACAAGCAGAGGCCTAGAAGGGGAGTTTACATACAATAGAAAGGAATTTGCAGAAGGATGATCCTGGTTCATGTCAGGCTGAGATCAGGAAGCCACCAGCTTGCAATTAGGCTAATTGGCCGGCCTAAAAGAGTGTGACTTGTGTTATGCACAAGACACTTATTGGGGTAAATGCCAACAGGAGTCATAACACAGACGGGACCGAACCAGTTTTCAGGATCCTGGGGCAGAAGTGTTTGGCCAGGCACTGAGCACCAGGCAGGATGAGCTGGAGGCTGCAGCCGGAAGCAGGCAAGGCGGAAGAGACAGAGCGCAGTTAAACTATGGAACTCACTCCCACAGGAAGCAAGGGTGGCCAAGGCCAGTGGGGGGGGGGGGGCAGAAAGCATAGCTCCATCCCAACCATGCAAAAGATGCACGATCCTACATCTGCCCCCCCTCCAGCTGGGCGTGCCCAGGAAAGCAGCCCTTGTTTTATTTCTATATTTAATTTACATTCTGCCTTTTAGACAAAGACTCTCACAAGGCAGCTTATAGGCAGGTGACAAATGATGCCAGCAAATGCTTAGTAGTTTTAAAATAGCAGAGTCTAAATAGAAAGGCAGCAGAATCTCTCCTGCCCCCCTCGGGCCAAGCCCCACATGGGACACATCAAAGCCCCAGAAGAGAAAGTGGGGCTGGGGGGGGGCTGCTTCTTCTCCTGGCAGAAGCTGCAGCAGCCCACAGGTGGGGGCAGCTGGCTGACTGGCACCCACAGTGACTGGGCACCTGCATTGGTGCCCAGGCACAGCCACACCCACCCTACTTCTTAGTCCAGCCCTCCATTCCACCCCCAGCAGCCACACGGTGTGGTATTTCGAAGCCCAAGGATGTGGCACATTTCGAACCTCCACTAGGCAAAACATCAGAAATGCTCCAGCTCCTTTTGATTGAGAAAGCTGCGTGTCAGATGCAGGAGGAGGCACAGGAGACAGAGCAGCCGCTGCCATTCAGCCTGGGAGAAGCAGGTTCCTCCCGCTCCTATTTACAGCACAGCTGCTCACTGCAAGAACAGCCAGTGGCAGATTTACGTAGAAGCTAAACAAGCTATAGCTTAGGGCCCCACTCTCTTGGGGACCCCCAAAAAACCAAAGGAAAAAAAACCTGGATGTACATTTCCCAAATATAAGAAACAACAACAACAACAACAACAACAACAACAACAACAACAACAATAATATATTTATACCCTGCCCATCTGGATGGATTTCCCCAGCCACTTTAGGCGGCTCCCAACCAAATATTAAAAACCACAATACAGCATTATACATTAAAACTTCCCTAAAGAGGGCTGCCTTCAGATGTCTTTTAAAAGTAAGATAGTTGCTTATTGCTTTGACCTCTGGTGGGAGGGCGTTCCAAGGGCAGGTGCCACTACCGAGAAGGCCCTCTGCCTGGTTCCCTGTAACCTCACTTCTCGCAATGAGGGAACTGCCAGAATAAAAAACAAAATAAAACCTACGTACAGCAACCGTGTTTTGTGTTGTGTAGGCTCCTGTGATGTAAGTCATGGGCCCCGCCTGCTAGCCTGCTCCCTAAAACATTGCTGGTTCGCTCCTTTCTATATATAGGGTGCCCACATTCTGCATGGACTGCTTGCATGGCAACATAAATTACCATATACCATAAATTACCATGTAGCATATGGTACACAAAAACACACACACAAAAGTGACAATTTGTTGTTGACAAAGGACAGCTGGACATATAAAGGGCCCCATTACCTTCAGTAGCTCAGGGCCTCATCAAACCTAAATCTGACCCTGAGAACAGCTGTGGAACTTTCCCAGGCAAGGTCTGGGTTTTTCCTTCTCCCTCCCCCTCTCATTTTGTTTACAGGGAGGTAGCAGTGTTGCTCTGTAGTAGTAGAAACAGTTGCAGGAATTTATGTATAGGTTGGGGGGGGGGGTTGCCCCTCCAGCAGATATCATGCACATGCAGCCCACTACCAGAATCAGCACAATCACTTTTGAGACTTTTGTGATTTGTCCCCACAAAACACTTCATCACAGTTTCTTCCCATCTATTCAAAGGGCCTTTGCTGCACGATACCAAATGTAAGAATTCACTGATCAGTGTATCTCTGTACTGGCTCACTGGGAAAACTTCATCTAGACCTGTGAGCTCAGCTCAGCTCCTCAGCAGCCCCTCTGCCTGAGTGATAATCCCTGGCATCCTGATACCTGAGTGCCAGACAGGTAGCTATTCCAGAAAGAACAAACCCAGATGAAGACAAAAGGGTGTGATGAACTTGGCTGGGAAACAGGGATATGTAAATATCTCTTTTGTTCCACTTGATGGGTGTTTGGTGGAGGGCAAGGGGAACCATGGGGCAGGGTCCAGGATGCTCAGATTACGGCCACCAGACCTCCCCTTTCCTGATGTAACCGTGATGTATAGTGATGTAGTTTGGGGGGCTGTAACATGGGGATTAGCAGCTAATAAAAGTCTGGGGGGTCTTTTGTTCGGGGCCCCCATCTTGTTCCACCTGGTGGCAGGTGGGAGTCCTGTCGCCACAGTCTTCAAGCCTACTGGCTGCTGTTTTGCTCTGGTATTCCTGGCTGGAGTCCTTGTATTTTTGTCCAAGGGAGCAATCAGATTTCTCTGTTAACAAAACAAAATTTAAAAATTCCTTCCAGTAACATCTTAGAGACCAACTAAGTTTCGTGCATGCAGACTAAAGCTCATACCAATAACGAAATCAGTTGGTCTCTTAAGGTGCTACTGGAAGGATTTTTTTAACTCTCATTTTGTGTTGTCTTTCAGATGGTAAACTTGCAGGCAGGACTGCCTGGCTTTTAACTTGCATCCTGTGCGGAGTCAATCCGCTGCGGCCGCTGGTATTCTGGGCTCAGCCGAGGCGCAACGGCTGCGGCGCCCTCTTCGCTCCGGAGCCGCCCCAGACCTTTAGGGTTCGGGGAGGCGCGCGGGGGGGGGGGGGCAATCGCGGGCATCCGCGCTCCTCCCGGGGTTGCCGGATGCGGGCTGAGTCTGGCGCGCAACAGGCACCGCGTCTTCTCCGGCCAGGCGCCCTTTGCAGCGCACCGGGCGCAGGAAGGGCGACCCCGCGGGAAGGGTCGAGGCCGTCCTGGGCCAGCGAGGCAGCTCGACGGCCGAAACGGGGCGCGGCGTGGCGCAGCGCCCGGGCCGGACTCCTTCCCCCCACAGGGCAGCGCTCCTGCTTTCCCCACGGCGAGGCGTCCCGGAAGAGCCCTTCCTTGGCAGGCAGAGGGTCCCTGCTCAGTCCCCAGGCCCCTCTCCGTGTGAAAGGGGAGGGTGGGAAGGCGGGGATGGAAAGACCCACCAGGCAGAGTGGACTGGAGAAGAGGAGACCCAGAGATGACCTGAGAGCCACCTCCAAACATCTGAAGGCCTCTCAATGGAAGGTGGGGCAAGCTTGTCTTCTGCTGCTCCAGAGGGAAGATCCCGAACCAATGGAGTCAAGTGACAAAAAGGGAGATTCCAACTGAACACCAGGAAGACCTTTCTGAAGGTAAGAGCTGTTCCAAACATACTCCCTTGGAGGTGCTGGACTCCCCTTCCTTGGTGGTTGTTAAGTAGAGGTTGGGAGTTCCCTCGGGTCCCTTCCAACTCTACTCATCTCTGCTTCTACAGGTAAACGGTCTGAGTTGATAGGAGGCAACTTCCTGTGCAATTGCCATGAGATGGGAAGATAGTTCTGAACAGTCTCCCATGGACCTCCTGCCCATGCTTCTAGAACTGGGGTTGGTTGAGAAGGGGGCTTTGGAGCTAGCAGGGTGGCCAGAGATGATCAAGTACTTTGCCTGATGATGATGATGGCTCTTTCCAAGCCTGGAAGGAGGAAGCCCACCTGCCCACCTCTTCTCTCAGCTGGGTCAGGTGCTGACTCTCGCCTGTGAAAGGGAAGCTGTGGAGGAAGGAAGCTGCCTGAGGAATGGCAACCAGAAAGGGTGGTGAGGCCGAGGGGAGGAGGCCGAGGGCTGAGCCGCTCTCTGGAGGATCTATGGGTGCCCCTTGGTACCTGATGAGCAGCAGGGAATTTAGGGCACCTGTGCTCAGCCTGGAAATTACCCACGTCACAAAACACCCGTTCTGCCTCTAGTTTCCTCCTTCCAAGGAAACAGAAGCCCTGGAGATCTCGCCACTCAGAGAACTGGGGCATTGCTCCATATAGCACTGTGTCATTTGCCCCACATTCATACTCTAGTCTGCAGCTGCTGTCTGAAAGAGTCAGCACTGTGTGGTTTATGCGCAAGAATTTATGTGCATAGCGAAGAGAGGCAGGATGACGCCACACTTCACACTCTGAGGAGTCACATGTCAGCAACATCTTAACAAGGCCCAATGCTTTTGCAGAAGGCAAAGGGACAGAAGGGCAGGTGACCCAGAAGAAGAATCACTCTTGGGGTGGGATCTACACACATATAAAAAAAGGTGTGAAATGCTTTTTTTAAAAAACCGTTTTTGGAAAATACATTGAATTTTGCATAGCTTATTGTCGTCATCTAGTGTCACATTTAAAACATTTTATTTGCAGCTGTGTAGCTGAGTCCTTGGTCAACAGGGAGAGCTGGTAGAAATCCCAGAAACAAAAACGAAACATTTGCATAACTGGCCTCAAGAGAAATTGAAATCTGTGGGGTGAAAGGAAGCCCTTTGGAACTGGGCCTGGCTCCAAGCACCTCTGGGACCCAGGCAGGGGTACAGAATCAGGCTACCAGGAGAAGGTCCAGAAATATCTTTATTGGCAGGGACTAAAATGGAAGAAGGAACTCTGTGGGGCCATCTGCGAATGACCCACACGAAACGCCCTGGGAGGTTCCGTGTGGCTGTGCTGACGCTCATCCTTTCATGGCTTCTCCCATCATCGATTCTGCAGCGCTGCATGCTGGGAACTGGTCAGCAGTGACAGGCAGCCACCGCTGGGTCAAGCGCCTTTCCGTTCCTCCTGTTCCATTCTTCCTCAGCTGTAGGCAAATGTGGCATCAGCAAAAGGGGAGCACCCATGACCCCCCTCCCCAGTTGGTTACTGCCACCAATAGAAAGGGGCAGCTTGCCCATGCTGGTCTCCCATGACTTGATCCAGTGAGCAACTGCTGCCAGGATCCGTCCCTTAGTCTCTCTTGCCTTCTGAGCCCCATATTTCACTCTCTGTATCTGGAGTTCACATCAGGGACAGGCTTTCCTCCTGTCTCCAGAGGGAGGTGGTGGACTCTCCTTCCTTGGAGGTTTTAAGCAGAGTTTGGGGGGCCACCTGTCATGGCTGCTTTGGGGGAGATTCCTGCATTGCAGGGGGTTGGACTAGATGACCTTCTGGGTCTCTTCCAACTCTACAATTCAGTGATTCTAGAATCCAAAACTCGGCTGCTGCTGCTGCTGTGTTGTCGCAGTGCAACCAGCCCTGCCTTGGAGGCCTTCAAAGCACCCAGGGGGGGGGGGCTTCCTGCACTCCACCCTCACTTTCTTCATCACTAATGTTGTCAACTTTAATCTTTCCTAGCTTTGACTGAACCTCTTACTAGGACCATTTGGGGGCACTCCCTGCCCCCCCGGACTTTCCAGGCACTCCCCCTCTGTGGCTGGTTGTGGCTTTGACAGAGGGAGGTCTGGATACCTCTCCCCAAAGAAGGGCCTGGCAACCCAATGGTCCTGCTGGCCGAGCCAGCCCCTTCCCCCACCTGGCAGAGCCACTGGGATTGGGGCCTTTCTGGGACATGGTGCCCTGAGCATGTTTTGGAGCTGCAGGTTGGCACCGAGTCCAAGGCGCCTTCCTCCTGCTCTTAGTCACCTGCTTGCCTGCAGATCGTAGCCTGGTTTGGGGCGACGACCCTGAGGTCAGTTCCCCCTCCCTCGCCCTGCCAGGGGGAAGCAGGCTCAGGACCACATCTGAAGAAGCCCCATCACAGTCTCTTCCTCTCTCTCACACACCAACCTCATCATCACGGAATCGTAGAGTTGGAACGGACTCCGGGGGTCATCTAGTCCAACCCCCTGAAATGCAGGAACCTCACCTAATGCATCCATGACAGATGGCCGTCCAACCTCCTGCCCCTTGGCTGGAGATGCTGGCACGCCGACCCTCACCCGACTTCTCCTCCCCTAGGCATTTGGTGACAATGCCCGTGACCACCTTTTCCATTTGGTCAGCCAAGAGGATCCCAATCCGGAACATCTTGGAGATCCCAGGCCACAGGGAGGTTAGGCTGGCCTCAACCAGAGCCAGGGCTTTCTCGGCCGTGGCCCCGATCTGGTGGAACGCTCTGTCACAAGAAACTAGGGCCCTGCGGGACTTGACATCTTTCCGCAGGGCCTGCAAGACAGAGCTGTTCCACCAGGCCTTTGGCCAAGGCACAGTCTGACCCCCTCCTTTGGTAATCCTCACAGAACTCTAGCCCAATGGTTGCTGTTAATTTGATTTTGAATTGATTTTAAAATGAATTGATTTTAGAATGCTGTGTTACTTTTATTGTTGTTAGCCGCTCTGAGCCCGGCTTTGGCTGGGGAGGGGGGGATATATATAAAATTTATTATTATTATTATTATTATTATTATTATTATTATTATTATTTAAAATCCCCAAAGAAGGAGAGCTTCCCACCCCCCGAGGGAGACCGGTCAAACGGCTCTTACTAGCAGAAAGTTCTTTCTGAGGTTTAGCCATCATGGTAGTCCTTTCCCCAGTAGTCCTTTCCTGGCCAGCTAAGGGTCTCCTTTGGGTACCCTCCACACCTCCCACAGCTACTCCCTCCAATTCCCTGGGAGGGCTGAAGACTGCACAGTTCTTTGCATCAGGACTGGCCGGTCTGTCCTGTAGATGAGGCTGAACTCCATGCCTGGATGGAGCCCCAAATCTCTGTTTCCCCAATTAACCCCCCCCCCGCCCTCCCCCAGCCTCCCTCTTATAGTGGCCTACTTACACTATTATCCCCTGCCCTCCCCCCTCCCTTCTTGGCCTCCCCTTTCCCCCTCCCCCACCCAGAAGGGGGTGCTCTGCTGGCCCCCCCACTGCAGCCGCCAGCACCTCTCTGCTCTGGAACCTGTCGCTTGCTGGTGGCTGCCTTGCTCCAGAGCTACTCCTGCTTCTGCTCAGGCCCATGCACAACGGTGGTGGTCATGGTGATCTCACTGTAGGTCACCCTCCCAGCTTTGGGCGCTTCTTGTTCGTGCGACTGCAGCAGGTCATGCACAGAGCCCGACTGGGCCTGGGACGGCCCAAACATCATGTAGGAGGCCTCAGGGTGCAGGAGGCCAAACAGGTGTGGGATGCTGGTGGAGCTTCTCTGCCTGTGCGCCTCGACGACGAGGGCAGAGAGGATGCTGACCATCTCCTGGCTGCTCAGGGCTCCTGTGACGTATCTCACCAGAAGGTCCTGTCTTTTGGCCTCTGAGATGTATGTGGAGAAGAGCAGGTCCCACATGGAGATTCTCCGGCCTTGGAACTCCCCGAGGGGGAACTCGAAGGTGAGCACCTCCACCGTCCTGTCTGAGGGGCTGTCTTGGGGGAAGCCGGTGCTCCTCGCCTCGCTGGGGGCTCCTGCCCCTTGGCTGGAGATGCTGGCACGCTGACCCTCGCCCGACTTCTCCTCCCCTACTTTGGTGACGATGCCCGTGACCACCTTTTCCATTTGGTCAGCCGAGAGGATCCCAATCCGGTACAGCTTCAGGACCTCTTTCCTTTTCTTCTCTGGGAAGTACTTGGAGTGGAGAAGGTCCCACACGGACACTTTGCGCCCACGGAACTCGCCGACAGGGACCTCGACCATCCTGGACTTCAAGACCTTGTCCTTCTCATCCTGCCCTTCATCGTCGTCGTCATCATCAGCGTCGTCATCGTCGTCTTCCTCCTCGTCGTCTTCCTCAAGTGATGTTGCTGGGGAAGAGGCTGCCTCCTGGGCTGGGGCCTTTGCTGGCATTTGCTCCAGAGTGTAGAAGAGGTCGTGCAGCGAAGCCAGGATGGTGAGCATGGAGGAGAGATCCTCAGCACTGAACTGGCCATCTCTGTACTTCCTCAGGAGCTCCTCCTGCTTGTCTCTTGTGATGTAGTGAGAGAAAAGGAGGTCCCACACGGAGACCTGCTGGCCCCGGAACTCTCCGGCGGGCAAAGTGACCATTTTGGCCTTCAGCACATCATCCGATTGCTTGTTGGGCGAGGGGTCCGCAGCCTTGACCTCCTTGGCTTCGTTGGCCTCCTTGGCCTCCTTGGTTGCTGATGACTCTCGGCTCCGACTTTTCACTCTGATGGAGAACTTCTTCTTGCTGGCTTCTGCTCTTTCCAAGGTCTCACTAACAGCCAGTGTCATTTGTCCAGGGCTGAGCACCCCTGTCCTGTACAGCTCCATCAGCTCCTGTCTCTTCTCTTGGGAGAAATATTTAGAATAGAGAAGGTCCAGCACAGGGACACTTTGCCCTTTAAACTCTCCAAAGGTCACAGGGATACGCACCAACTGCAAAGATTGCTTCAGTTGTCTCTCCTGGTGGTCGGCTCTGTCCCCTTCGCCCTTCGCCATGCCAGTCACCTGACCCAGCCCTTTGGCTTTCTCCTCCTCTATTTTGGCCACAATGGCAGTGACCACCGTCTCAATTTGCTCCATGTTGAGGATGCCCATCCTGTACAGCTTCAGGATCTCTTTCCTCTTCCCCTTGGGGATGTACTTGGAGTGGAGCAAGTCCCACACAGAGACCTTCCTCCCACAGAGCTCCCCAGCAGGCACCTTGACCAACCTGGACTTGAGTGCCTTCACCATCTCGTCCCGCTCGGATGTCCGCTTGCTCTTCTCTGCCTCCGGAAACGCTGTTGTTTGGGTGGCTCTTTGCTTCTTCACACAGCTGGGGTTGCTTCTGGCCTCCACCTCGGTGATGATGGTCGTGAGGGTCTGGGTGATCTCCTCAAGGGTGATGGTGCCTGCTTTGTACTGCCTCAGCAGCTCCTGCCTCTTGTGCCGGGGGATGTACCTGGAGAAGAGGAGGTCCCAGATGGAGACCTCTTCGCCCTGGAAAAGCCCCACGTGGACTTGGGCCGTGGCAGACTTCAGGCACCTCCGCAGATTCTCGTCCACATGGACAGACCCTTTGTCCATCACCTGAAACATCAGCAGCCCAGTGACAGGGTCAGGAAAGCACCTGGGCAGCAGCTGCAGGTATGTGAGGTTGTCGCGGGCGTTGGGGTCAAAGCACCTTCTCGTGTGGTTGGCAGGGTTGGAGACCAGGTGGAAGATCTCTGCATCCAAGTAGCCCCACTTGTAGGCCACCTCTACAGGGAGGCGGTGGCTGTGCATGGGGTGGATGAGGCCCCCCGTGGCGACCTGAGCCTCCAGCAGGCGGATGCCGTGGTCCTTGATGAGCAGGCCTTTCTTCATGGCCTGGAAGAGGGAGATTTTGCTCCCGGAGAAGGGGTCAGTGTAGCCTGTCACGGCCTTCTCTGCAATGAGGAGAGTGTTGAAATGCTCTCGGTCGACCAGGCCAGCGTTCTTGGCATCCCTCACAGACAGCAGCCGGTTGTTTGTAAAGTCCACGATGTAGCCTGAGACGGCCTGGTGCTCCAGCAGAGCCAGGCCTGTCCCGTGGGTCAGGAGGCCTCGGTGCATGGCTTGCCGGATGCTCAGCCTCTCCTTGCCAGGCTCCTTGAGGATGCCCGCAATGACATGGTCCTCGCTCAGGTCGGTCGCACACGGAAAGGGCCAGCGTGGCTCTTCACGGACTTGGACTATTGGGGCGGCGTCCGTGCCCCCCTTGGGGAGGTGCTTGTCCTGTGGCATGGCTCGGGTGCAAGGGGGTCCAGGCGTGTCTTCTGGGTGGGTGATCGTGCAGGGGGAAGCAAGAATGTCTCTGGAGGAAGAGAGAGGCAGAAAAGACTTTGTGAGACAACTGTGCTCCCATTTTGGGGTCACAAGGGAGGCTGTTTTGCAAAGAAGGGAGAGCAGCCAGTGCCAGCCAGGCAGGGGAGCGTTTCCACACCTCCTGTCTGTCCCAAATGCAGACCTGTAAAGTTGGCCCTGGGTGGCACGTCTGGATCCTGCCCTGGGCAGAGGTTGCTCCCTTACTGGCTGCCAGGAGATGCACAACTGCCCTGTGAGGTGTGCCCCAGACATCTCTGGGATAAGCAGCACAGGCCAAGCATTCGGCAATGTCATTTAGCTGTGGCATCGCCAGCAGGTGGGGACAGGGGGAGCGAAGGTCCAGGACACCAGGAGGGCATTGGCTTAGAGAAGGCTAGCTCACGGCCATTTTCCAGGGTAACCGTGAGAATGCAGACCAAGCCCCTTCCCAGACACTTCTCTAGGATGATTCTCCAGCACATGTCCCCTCCCCACAAGTCTTGCCCACTTCTGTGCCAGCCCTGCCCCTCCTTTGTTGACTATTCAGGCACCAGGTGGGGTAACTGTGCCAGTTCAGTACCTGCTGGTGATGATGCCTGGTGCCGGGGGGGGGGGGTGTTTGGTCCTGGGGCAGAATTCCTGGCCAGGCTGCCTTGGAGGAGGGACTCTGCTGAGACCTCCTGTGACAGGAATTGCTTCCTGGGATTCCACCGGTTCAGGACAAGTGGGACCTGACGCTAAGCTGCTGGGGCCGCGGGCGGAGGAAGAAGAAGACAAAGAGGGCACCCTGCTTGTGCCACGGGGCTCAGCCAGACCGGCCTGGCCAGGCATGTGACCCTGTCTTTGCCCCCAGCCAGGAAACCTGTTTGCAGGCCCTCCATCCGTCCGTCCACAGGCTGTCGACTCACCTGCGTCATTATGTTAATTGCCGTGTTTTGGGGCTTGGCGCTGTTCGCTTTGGCTCATCTAGTGCTCAAATTGGAAGCGGGGCTGCCTGCCTGGTGAGGTAATGCCCCAAATGCTCCTAATTGGGGCTGTGGTGGAGCAAAGCCACTTTGCTGGGGAGGAAGTGGAGGAAAAGGGCTCCTTTGGAACAATTTGGGGAAACCACACAGGAGGCAGGGTTCGGGGGATGGGCGCGTGTACACAGGAACTGCACACACCCTTCTTCCTCTCTGTGTTTGTGTGAACGTGCCTGGGGCAAGCCCTTGCCCTCCCCGCTCAGTCGCAGAGTCACAAAGACAGGTTTGGATGCAAACACCCTCAGCCTTCAGCCTGAGCGGAAAGGGCAGAGAAGACCCACCGGCCCCTGGCTCTGACTCACCCCCCGCCCACTGCAATGGCCGGTGTGGAGAGGCAGCTGGGCGGGGGGAAAGCCCCATTCCCCAACCACCTACTTAGTGAGCATAAGGAGTTGGGAAGGACGCTGCTGGATCAGGCCAAAGGGGCCCTTCTCAGTCCAGCATTCTCTTCTCCCTGTAGCCCCCCAGATGTCCCTTGGGGGAAACCAGCAGGCAGGACTCAGGCACAAGAGCAACACTCTCCCCTCCTGTGACTCTGGAAACAGAATCATTGGACAATAGGACTGTAGTCAGAAGGCACCTCAAGGAGAATCGACTCTTCCCTTCTGCAAGGCAGGAATCGCTAGTACAGTGGTACCTCGGGTTACAGACGCTTCAGGTTACAGACTCCGCTAACCCAGAAATAGTACCTCGGGTTAAGAACTTTGCTTCAGGATGAGAACAGAAATTGTGCTCCTGCAGCGTGGCGGCAGCAGCAGGAGGCCCCATTAGCTAAAGTGGTGCTTCAGGTTAAGAACAGTTTCAGGTTAAGAACGGACCTCCGGAAAGAAATAAGTACGTAATGAATTTGCATCCTTCCCAATTTGCTCACACAAAGCATATGCAGAGGTTAGATTAAATCCAGTCTTTACTGAGCAGTCTGTTTGCAGGGAAGTTGTGCGCTGATGCCGGCTCCCCTCTCCCAATTCCCTTGCAGGGCTTTGGGTATCCTCCATCCCACACTCTTTTCTGCTTCACTTTCCTAAACACTGCTGCTTTTCAAAAGTGGATTTGTGGCGCTCGGGTAACAGAGGGATTTAATCCACTTTAGCTTGGCAAACCTCCACCTGCAGCCTGTACCTGAACCCCTTCCACACGATACGGGCACAGGGGAGTCCGCATGAAGTGCCAGAGTCACCAGGGAGCAAAGGCAGCAGGCAAGGGGGGCAAGGGCTGTGGGTGCCCCCTGTCCCGCTTGCCAGCTTCCCTATTGGGCATCTTCTTGGCCAGTAGGACTCTTGCTATGACTTCAGTTAGAGCTAAGTGGAACCTCTGTCTGCAAAGGCAGTCTACCCCACTGTGCTGGCTGCTGTAGTGCAAAAAGCAGCGAGGGGGGGGGGTTGTAACCCCCCTCCATGTCCCGCTTGCGGTCTTCCCAGTGGGGCATCTGGGTAGCCATGAGGGAAACTAGGGCCAGGCTAGAGGGGCCCACCTGGGCCTGATCCTGCAGGGCTGTCCTTGAAATGTGGAATAAATGACACACCAGATTGCAGTGAAAACACAAAAGTGCTTCATAGGCGCCGACCCAATGGGGCTTGAGGGGGCCCGAGCCCCCTCAAAAATTCGTTTGGGGGGGCTCCGCCCCCCCAATAATCTCCGGCGCCCCTCCAGCAGAGCGCCATCGCCGCCCCTCCCCCAGCCCAAAATGCACAGGGAGGGGCGGGCTGCATGCCTCCTGCCCTCCCTCCCGAGCAAAAGCTCCACCCAATTTCCTTTGGAGCTGATTAATAGGCGCAGCACGCTCTCCCCTATTCGCTCACGAGGAGGCGGCGCCACTTTATTTGCATATTCATGAGCTTATTTATTATTCATGAGCTTTCCCGGCCCCCCCCCAATATTTTTTATAAGTCCGCGTCCCTGAAGTGCTTCCAGGGCTCTTGTGGCAAATGCAGCCGAGGACCCCTGGGAAATGCAGCAGCTGCTGGATCAGGCCAGAGGGGGGGGGCTCATCCAGCATGCAATTCTCAGTGGGCAAAGGGGGTCCCAGAGGGAAGAAGCCCCCAAGAGCAACCGCAGCAGCAGCAGAGCTCTCCCCACTGGCCCTTCCCAGCAAGGTCACCTGCCATTGTGGCCATTAGGCTCATTCTCCCTGCATCTGTCTGATTCTCTTTCAAAGTTGGCCTTGAGCCCCATCAGGGGGAAAGGTGGGCTAAGGATGATGATGATGAAGGTCATCTAGGTTGGCGGCCATGGCTGCCTCCTGCATAGTTTTAACCGTGTGCTTCATGTGGAAGGACGTCCAACCTCCAACTTCACTGAATCTACGATCCCGAGAGGGAGAACACTTTCTGAACCCCACACCCAGTCTTGCCTGGTTCAAGGCCTGGAGTCCAGGGGGCTCAGAAAGGCTGCCCGCTCCCTCCTGCTCCCCTCTCTCCCACTGCGGCTTCTCAGAGGCAGACGGGAGCTGCCTGGGCTCCTCCAGGTGAGTGACAGGCCAATTGTCTTTTGGGGGAAGAGGTGCGGGAGCCGGATACATCCGGAGTGCCAGGAGGCAGCCAACCACATTCCATGCCCGCCTAATTGCCACCCGGGGAGGCTGGCCCGGTGCTGGAGTCCTGGAGGCAGAGGCCACCTGCTCTGCCAGGGCCAGCCAAGCAGAGGAAATGACACAACAACAACACAACAACAACAGCAGGAGGAGGAGGAGCCGGGAGCACAACTGCCCAAATGGCCTCCTGCCTCTGGGGCCAATTTGCCTAATGGTCAGCTGGCCCCTGAGCCTCTCTGGGGACCTGTGGGGCTGGCATGAGCCTGGCACAGGGAAGCGGGGAGAGGCTGTGCTCTGGCTTGGCCCGGGTGGGCCTGAGGGACTTGGCACCAAAACACAGGGTAGTGGGATTGGATACCCCTCTGAGGCTGCGGCAGCCGGGTGCAGAGAGGGGTGCCCCCCGCACTGCTTGGTGGAGCTGCTGGCCTTCCACTAAGGCCAGCAGGATCTGCCCCTTATCCCCTCCTCTCCTGACAAGCACCCCATTGCAGACCCTTCCTGAGTGCCTCTCACCCCACTGCTGCTACTTCCAGGTCCTGGCCAGCAGCTGAGCAAGGCGGTCCCTCCAGGAGCCCAGCCTCCTCTCCCTGGTGCTGAGCTCCTGCAAACAAGGTGCTGGGCACCTCCTCCTGCTCCTCTTCTGCATCCTGCAGCCCCTGGGGCTGGGGAAGAGTTGGGGGGCCAAACAGGCAGGTATCTTAGCCACACTTGGGGCACGTCTGGATGAGGGAGTTTGGCCAGCCTCCTGTGGGCTCCCCATGGGGCTGGGGGGCTGGAACCTGCAGCTTTGCCCTCTAAGCGTCACTGTGGCCCAGGCCCCCATTTGAAGTGGGGTGCAGAGCGGAGGGTGCAGCCGTGTCTGGGTGGGAGCGCTCCTGGAGAGAAGGCTGCAGCCTCGTGGGCGACTGAGCTGCGTGTGGGGCTGGTCTGGTCTCCAGCCTCCACTTGGCTGCTTCAGCACCTGGCCAGAGCCCCCCTCCATCCCTTCCTCCATCCCTCCCTCATTTCCCTACTTAATTGGGTCGGAAAGGCACTCCTGCTCTCCTCTCCACCCACAACTTTTTAAACTGAGTGAGGATAGGGAGGTCTTGAACTCAAGGGGGTGAGGGGTCCGCCAGCTGCCCCGCTGGAGAGAGGGGGCTGGAGATGATGGCTCCTCCACCCTCATCCTTGGGCTCCTTGCCAGACCCTGACTGGGCAACCCCATCCTGGGGGGCTAGCAGGGGCCTCAGCATCCCCTTGCCTACTTTCCTCTTGAGGATCTGAGCAGGAAGGCACTGCTGCCTCCGCCTCTCCCGCCTTGGCACCTCTCAGGTGCCCCACAGAAGGTGCCCCCAGCCCCTACCTGAAGGCTCCTGGTGAAGCGCTGCTCTGATCTCTTCTGCCTCGTCCGGCTGCCTCTTCTGACTGTCCCACAGGTGCTGCTGCCTCGGCTTTAAAGCTGGCCACCCCGCCCAGCGATGACACATGGCCCAGCCCTGCCTGCCAGGCCAAGGTGTGGGGCAGGCACACGCTGCTGCCACAACAACAGGGCAGAACGAAGCCTCTTCCCGCCTCCCCGGGTCCTCCTTTGCCACCAGGGAACCAGAGGCCCAAACAAGGGGAGGGGTCTTTACAACGGGGGTGGGGTGGGGGTGGGGTTATTTTTGGCCCCTGCCCTTTGGAAAGGCGTCTCCATTTTAATGTGGAAGCACAAACAGAAACAAGCCTAAAACCTGAATGCAGCGCAAGGAGCAGGAGGCATCATTCTGGAGTGGTTGGGGGGTCAGAGGAGGGCCAGGGAGAGCTGGGTCCCAATCCCACCGCAGCCTTGCAGCTCAGCCTCTCTCAGCTTAGCTGACCTCGCAGGGCTTGAGGGGAGGAGAAGATGGGGCAGGGAGAACAGCCAAGCTGCCCCCCAGCCCTGCTCCTTGGAGGAAGTCAAGGAGCCCCCAAGACCAGGCCAGCAGCTCCTCACAATAAACCCCCCCCACCGAAAGAGCTGCTTGAGCCACCCCTCTGACACCCCCCCAGGAGGCAGGCGGCTGAGGAGGGAGCCCCTTCTGCCAAGGGGGAAGACCCTGGAGAGGAGCCTCTGCCCTCAGAGCCCATCCTGCCCCACATGGAGAAGCCTTTCAGAGCCCCCGGAAATGAAGGCCCAGGGTACCCCCACCATAGCCAAGCTGGGCCAAGGGAGGCCGCCTCCTCTTTGCGAGGGAACAGTGGGCAGGCAAGACCTGGCCCAGGGAAGACTGCAGAGGGGTTGCCATCCCACTGCACTGAGCCCCTGCAGGGGGACACGGTCAAGGGTCCACCAGGGGAGGAGAATGCCAGTGGGGGTTCCCCTGCCCTCCCTGCTCCCAGCTGAGCCTGCTCTGGAGTGCAGGGTGGGGCAGCAGAGGGGGCACAGCCAGCCAGCCAGCCTCCCTTCCTCCAGCTGCTCTCGAAGGTCCTCCCCTCCTGTGGCTGCATCTGGAAGAGCCTGGACAGATGGAGGCGTCCCGGGTTCAACTCCTGACAGCTTCCCCCTAAATGAAGTCAAGCACTTGACTTGCAAAAAATAAATAAATGCAAAGTAACTGCCTCCATGCAGCCAGCCTTACAAAAGCTGAGAGCTGACAGCCAGAGCTGGGCAACAATGCAAGCAGTTTGGTCACCAATGCCAAGTCCCCCCCCCTTGTAAAATCTAGCCCAAAGAGGTCAGTAGCTCCAAGCCCCCCCCCCCCAGCATCAATTTCTCATACGGCACTCCCCCCCCCCACCAGGACACCCCATGGGGGCCCCTGTTCAGGGCTGGGAGCAGGCAGGCAGGTCTTTCCATCCCTTGGCTCTAGGCCTGTCCCTGGACCTCTGGGACGGATGCTGATGGCAGCCAGAGGTGAGGGAGGGGGCCGTGGTCTTTTGCACCGGGAGAGGAGGAGCTGGGCAGGGAGGACTTGCCCTCCCAGATCGAATGTCAAGATCACCATCCTTTGTTCATGGGGAGGCTTCAGCCCCACAGCTCAGCCAGTGCTCCCATCCAGCCACACAAGGACAACCAGCTTCTCCCCCCGGTTGCCTGCACCCCAATCTCGGAGCAGGGAGAGACTCTGGGGGCTCCCCACGGTTTGGTTTCCTTGGAATGAAGGTCCCTGAAGAGTGTGGGGTCTTCATGGAATTGTAGAGTTGGAAGGGACCCCACGGGACATCTAGTCCCTGCAGTGCAGGAATCCCAGCTAAATAATTCTTGAGAAATGGACTTCCAACCTCTGTCTGAAAACAGCTTTATTTACGCAACCTGAGCAGAGGGGCTCACAGCAGATCTTCCTCCCTGTCAGGGATCCAGCACAGAGCAAGGCAGACCTCTGTCTCTCCAGCGTCAGCCAAAAACTCACACACAAAACACTCTGGCTTTTGTTTGTCTCCCCTACAAGGTGGTGCTGCTTCCACTTGGGGGGTGGGATTTGCCCCCCTTTGTCTCTAGGGCAAAGGGCAGCCTCCCCCTCATGCAAATGCTAGTCCTTAACTGGCCGGCTAAGGCCATTACCTGAGCAAAGGAACTGGTCTGGCTGGTTTCCTCTGATAGATTCTACCCACAGTTTGGGAGGGAGCCGGGGCATTCGCAGAATGGTAGCGCAGGGAGGGGTTCCCAAAGACCATCTAGTCCAAGCCCTGCAGTGCAAGAGTTGCAGCTGAAGAACCCCTGACGGACAGCCACCATCCAGCCTGAGCCCCAAACCTATCACAGCCCTATTCTGGCTCATGGCTGACGTTAGACAGTTGGGGGGAAGTGGCAATGGAGGGGGTGTGAGAGAAAGAGGGAGAAAGTGATAGAGACAAGGAGGGAGGGAGGTTCTGGGTGTGGGGAATTGGGGGGGGGCACTGGGTGTCAGGGTGAATCTGAATGTTTGTGTTAATGAGTGTGTGTCCCTAACTGGGACAAAGTGTGCCTCTAAGGTGTGTGTGTGAAGACCCTGACCACCGCCCACCATGCCCACTTGCCTTTGCCCCCCACCCCATCCAGGGCCACCTGCTGCCAATGCCAAGAAAGGTGCCCGCTGCCACTCTAGGGACTGGGCGCCACCCAGGTTGCCTCTCCCCTTGTGGAACTGGCCATGGACTCTCCCTTTCCAGCCCCCTTTGGCCCATTCAGGAGCTTCTCTCCCCTCCCCCTCCCTGCCTCTCCACAAAATGAATGGGAGCTTAAAAGATGCCTTGGTGCTGGTGCTGAGCCCTGAGCCGGGGTGGGGCGGATTAATTAAAGCGCTGGACACTTTTGAGTCACGCCAACATCCGAGGCCTTCCTGGGTGCAGGATGCACTCTCTCCCTCCTGCAAGTCTGCACATCTCCCACTGCTGCCTTTTTGGCTGGCCAGTTCAGCTTCGCACCTCACTGCAATTGTGTGTGTATGTGTGTGTATGTACTTGTTGTTGTTTAGTCGTTTAGTCGTGTCCGCCTCTTCGTGACCCCCTGGACCAGAGCACGCCAGGCACCTCTGTCCTCCACTACTTCCCGCAGTTTGGTCAGACTCATGCTGGTAACCTCGAAAACACTATCCAACCATCTCGTCCTGTCGCCCCCTTCTCCTTGTGCCCTCCATCTTTCCCAGCATCAGTGTCTTCTCCAGGGAGTCTTCTCTTCTCATGAGGTGGCCAAAGTACTGGAGCCTCAGCTTCACGTGTGTATGTACTATTGGTGTTTAATTACAGTGGTACCTCTGGTTATGAACTTAATTTGTTCCAGAGGTCCATTCTTAACCTGAGGTACCACTTTAGCTAATGGGGCCTCCTGCTGCTGCCGCGGTGCGATTTCTGTTCTCATCCTGAGGTAAAGTTCTTAATCCAATGTACTACTTCCGGGTTAGTGGCGTCTGTAACCTGAAGCGTCTGTAACCTGAAGTGTCTGTAACCTGAGGTGTTTGTAACCCGAGGGACCACTGTACTTGTTGATTATTAGCATTCCTATGTTTTTAGCTTTTTCTATTTTATCTGTGTTTTTGCATTTTGTACCTACAAGAAAATGTGGGCTCCAAATAGATGTAATAAGAACGAGAGCAGCAGTCGGCTCTTTGCTCCTCCGTCTGACAGGTGGCCATTTCTTCACCTGGAAGGTTTGCTGGCTGCTTCCAAGACCAGCAGAAGCCCCTCAGTTGCCCAGGGGGAAAGGGGGCAGCAACTGGACCTCCCTGAAGCAGGTGGAGAGGGCAGAGGCCGCCCCCCAACCCAGCCCCAACATGGCAGCAGGCAGAGGCAGAGCCAGCCGTTGTGGCGCTTGGCTGGTTCCTGCCTGTTCTGCCTCTGGAAACCCCTTGATTATTTGCCACCACGTTTTCCCTCCTGACGCGGGTGGCGCTGTGGGTAAAACCTCAGTGCCTAGGACTTGCCTAGTCACTTGTATGGTCAGCAGTTTGAATCCCCGTGGCGGGGTGAGCTCCCGTCGTTCGGTCCCAGCTCCTGCCCACCTAGCAGTTCAAAAGCACTCTTAAGTGCAAGTAGATAAATAGGGACCGCTTTATAGCAGGAAGGTAAACGGTGCTGGCTCGCCAGCTGCAGCTTTGTCACGCTGGCCACGTGACCCGGAAGTGTCTTCGGACGGCGCTGGCTCACGGCCTCTAGAGCGAGATGAGCACGCAACCCTAGAGTCGGACATGACTGGCCCATACGGGGAGGGGTACCTTTCCCTCCTGGCAAGGAGGCCCATCGCTCCACTTCCCTCAGGCTCTGGAGCTGCTGGTGGCTCCGCTGGCTCTGTTTTAGGCAGAGGCTGCAAGTGGAGAGGGGTCCCTCCACTCACCCTCCCTCCCTTCCTTCCTTCCTTCCTTCCTTCCTTCCTTCCTTCCTTCCATCCATCCTTCCTTTGCTTGGCCTGCCGGGGGGTCTCTGGCCCCAGCCTAAGTGGCCTCAGGGGCCATGTCAGGCAAGTGCGGAGGCCGCTGGGCAGGCCATGGTGTGGAGACCCCCATGATCACAGTGATCGCAGGGCGGCCGAATCAAAGGGACCCCCTGAGGGTCCCCCAGCCCCACAGGTCTGCCCCCAGGCCCAGCCCTGCCTCCCGTGGCCTTGCTGGGTCTGCCACGAGGGACCGCAGCAGGACAGGGGTCTCCCGCCAAGCAGAGCCCACGGAGCAGGGCCAGGCCAGGCAGCAGAAGGAGGAGGGAAGTGGACTCAGCTGCTCTCTGTGGGGCTGACCCACATTTCTGCTGGGTTCCAGCGCTGGCTTGAAACCCTCCATGCTCCTGTTCCAGTTTAATGGCCCAGGAGAGGTGGTGTGGCATCTGAATATAGACTGCATTTTTAATCAAGGCATATATTGGCTTATATTTGATCAGGTTCCTAAATTAAATGGGCTTAGATTTTCAAATGTTTCATGCCAGGCAAGAAGGCCAGCTGTTTATAGAGAAAACCTTGGCCATTCTCCTAAGACAAGGGGCCCCCCTTTGATTTATAGCAGAAAACAATTCTCAAAGTCATAAAAGCTGGAATTACAAGTTAAAGAGCAAGGTTACGGACCCAACATAATTAAGAGTTAGTAAACAGTAAAATAAAACCATGTGCCTTAAACTTGAGCCAGATCTTCTTTCTAAGGTTAAAAGGCCAAGACCAAATGGAGAAGCATCTAGCTGGCAGAAAGAGAGGCTTTTTGGGAAGTCTTTTTAAAGCATTTTTGGGAAGTCTTTTAAAACTGTTTCTTTCTTAAACTGAGAGAGTTTGAGGAAGAGCTAATGGAAACGAAGCAGCTGGCTGAAGGGGGGGGGGATGTAAACTAAAGAACCTTCTTTAAAAACTGTTTTTTACTGAGTTCCTTCCTTTTTACTTTGAGAAGCTTTATTCTTTTAAAAGGTTACCTATGATAATGTATGAAATATATTATCTTAAATATATTGGTTTAAATGTAATTATGCAAAGGATCTAGAAAGAAAGAAATGTTAAATTCTTATTTCATAGAGTCATATTGCTGTAGGAGACCAGGGGGGGCAGATGAGCCTAGCTCCCTGCCAGAAATGAGACGCCAATCGAGCACTCATGACAAATGGCTGTCAGACATTTGTTTAAAGACCTCCAAAAGGAGATATTTCATTAATGATGCATGAGAATATGAACCCAAGGTCTCTGACATCTGTTCAAGATAAAAATTTAAGATTAACCATTTGTTTTAGAAGGCAATAGGGCAAGGAGGGCAAAGAGGTGAGCTGGTAATTAAGATTCCTTGTTGAGACACATGTAAAGATATATTAATACTTGTTTGCCAATTATAAATGGAAGGAAATATAGCTCTTTGTCTCCCATAAAAGGCAATAGGAAATGAGTGTATTTTTGTGATTGGTCATACCAATCAGCCAATAGGAATTCCAACCAGGCTGGTTGGACAGATGCAGCCAGAGGAGAAGCAAAGGGGGCTGGATTAAGGAAATATAAGTGCTGGCCATAATGGCAGGAGGCCAGGCCAGAGCTTGGTAACCATATACCACTGTGCCTCTCATTTATTTGTCTGACAAATAAATTATTATTTTAATTTCTCTATTGCTGCGTTGAATATTTCATTCCAGCTAAGCGTTAACCACAAGCAGGGTGCTACATTTTATGGTGCCCTGTGACTCGGATAAGTGGTCTGCTGGAACGCAGCCCCTTCGCCTACTGAGCAGGGTACAAGACAGAGGATCACTCACTGCCTACTCAGCGCGCAATGGAAAATTTTTTTCCAGGGGAACGCAGCAGTCTCGTCTGTCTGATACCCTGCCCACCGACGGCGACGGACCGGGGGGAAACGGAACCAGCTAAGGGTAAGTGCACTAAAGGGTTTTGGCCCTCCAATTAATTGGGAGGAAGAGAAGTCCTGATCAAACTTCTGCGTCTCAGTAAAGGGGAACTGAGTACGCTAGGTGGCTGGGTACATCAGATGGTGATCTGGTGTAGGGAAAAGGGAAGATTGGGAGGTAGAGTGTGGGTGAAGTATCTTGCGCATTGCATGTGTGAGAAAGTACAATGTGTAGCTGACCTAAGTGTGGAGTGAGTGCTACTTCGTTTCCCAGTAAGGTGTGTGTGTGAGTGACTGAGTGGATACTTCACAGGGCCATACAATGGGAGTTGGGGGTTCAAAGGGGGGAAATACACCTCTTGAATGTATGTGAAATAATTTTAAGAAAGCCTTCTCAGGGGCATATGGAGTCAAAAGGACGCCAGAGCGCTTGAGAACGTTATGTGAACTAGAATGGCCAAAACAAAATACTGAATGGCCATTTCAAGGAACCTTTGATATAAATTTAGTAAGCAAACTTTGGTCTAACATCACCAAAGAAACTGGAGGGTGCCCAGAACAATTTTCATATATAGATTCCTGGCTGAGCACATTAAATAAAAATCCTCCATGGATAAGGGAATGCAAAGTCCAACGATGCAAATTATTGGCTGTAAAAGCCAAAGCTAGGAAAGGAATCTTGCCAAACAAATTCAAACCCTCCACCAGTTGTAACCCCAAGGCAAGAAAGTGGAATGAATAATGGGGGTGGAGTCATAGAACTTGATTCCTTGATAGATTATGATAAATATCTTCAGGAGGCATTGGAGTCCTATAATGAAGCCCAAGCAGAAGTGGTTATTCCACCTGTGAGTCCCAGTAGAACTCCATCTACAGTCTCTTTTAGTGGAGCAACTGATTGCCTACCCCAAACCCCTGTACATCCAAGTCCTAGAGAATTATTACAGAAGTTACAGGGAGACCTTAATCGGTCAGCAAGCAATACAGCCAGGCGTATTAAGCTGCTAAAAGAACGCCTTGGGACAAATACCATCCCCTATGATTTGAGGCCCCTAGAGCAAAGTGAAGAAAAAGGTCACGTAGTAGCCCCTCTCAGAAGAGTATTTGATGCACTTAAGGAGCCTGTGCTGGTTAATGGGCAACCTGGACCAAGGCCACCTCGAACTTCGACCCTGCAATGTATTCCATTCACAACTACAGTCTGATGAATTGGAAAACGCCCCATCTTTCGCAGAAAAACCTCAGGCTATGATGGACTTGGTGACTTCAATAGTAATACTCTCTTCACCACTGAGGAAAGGAGAGACATAATTGAAAAGGCACAGATATATTTGCGTGAGCAGGCCAGAGTGGGAAATATTTATAATATTGACCGTCATCTCCAAGACAACTTTCCCTTGGAAGATCCTAATTGGGATCCAAACAATGCAATTCACCTGGCCAGACTTACCACCTACCGCCAGACGCTTGTGCAAGGTATTTGCAGGGCATGCCAGAAGCCCACTAATGTGTCTAAAGTTTCAGGAGGGTAGATGTGTTACCCATAACACTGTTTCGTGTTCGGTGCGCACCCACAAAAAGACTTAAGTTGTCACCTTTTGAGCTCCTGTATGGGAGGCCGCCCTCCTTTGTTCAGGATATTCCAACTGACCTCAAACAAATAGGAGACCATGTGACACAGGGATAAGTGCAATCTCTCTCCCGTGTTTTTGTCTCTCTCCCGTGTTTGTTTGTTTGTTGTTGTTTTTTTCTTAACAGGTGGGCCCTCAAGCACACGCCGTGCAGCATTGCTGAGCAGATTCATCAGCTCCAGGCTGGCATAGCATATGGGTGAAAGAGTGGAAACGTGATCCACTCGCACCTAAGTGGCGTGGACCTTACACCGTCTTGCTCTCTACTCCAACAGCGGTGAAGGTAGCTGAGGTGACCCCCTGGATTCATCACTCTCGTTTGAAGAAGTCTGAAGGCAGTTGGACGTGCAAAGGTGACCCCTCTAATCCTTTAAAATTGACTCTTTCTAAAAACCCCTGTATCTAGCCCTACCGGTAACGGGTTAGGTCACGGGCAACATTAGACGACCGGCCTGCTGCAGCCACAACTTGGAAGCTGGCTGACCTGCGCACGCCTGAAGCTTGAGGAGCGTCTGAACCAGCGACTGTGAGCGGGAAGATTCTCTTATACAATTGATTGACTGCCCCCTTGTGGAACAATTATCAGAGATATTACACATTGGGGATCCTTGGGATATATGTTTTGGTCTTGGTGGTTCCCCATTTCTGTCACTGGGGGAATTATATTGGGACTAATAGTTTTATGCTATCACAATAAGGTAATCTTTTGTGGAAGGAATGCATATGCTAGACATCAACATGATTTTATTATTAATCCTGATCTCTTGGTAAGGGGAAGGGTCCTTGAATCTGACCAAATTTGCTAAATATGGATTCAGCTATGACCACAATATGTGGGTAGGTTTAGCTGAAATGGTAGCCAATGTTGCAAATAGGACCAATTGCCTTGTTTGCTCTCTTGGGCCAGATGATTCAGAGGGAGGTATGCCCTTATTACCGATACCATTAGATGCCATTGGTATGGTAAGCGAAATGCCACACCAAACAGAAATACAGAATTCCCCCGGATGGAACTCAACTAAACCATTACAGTTACACCTGTACAAGGGGAATTCTGTGTACATAAATCATCAGATGCAGCTGATTCTACCATGATAGGCTCTTCTCATTGTCACTATACTTGGGATTATATTAAGAATAGTCATACCTGGGCACACGGTACTACCTATCGAACTCGGAATACCTTGCCCTGTGCACCTCCTTTTATTCATGCATGGAAAGTGGTATGGAACATAACTGTGACAGAGAAAGGCAATCTAACATACTGCACTGTGAACTCTCTGCCTCTTTTGATATTTCGCCTTCTGTACTCCACGTACCAAAAACCTCAGACCCGATGGTTGTGGTGGATATGTGGAGAATGGGCATACAAGAAACTCCCTTCCAAATGGAGTGGGACTTGTTTCCTGGGACGGGTATTACCACTAATGTGGATTTTGCCCACTAGTTCAGCTAAGCGAACACAAAGAAACGCTGATATTTCTCATATAGCAGGAGGAAGTACCCAAAGTTGGAGCGGTACTGATGATTGGCCACCAGAGCGCATTATAGCCTATTATGATCCTGCCTCCTGGAATCCTGGTGAGCTCATACAAGGGGCATGGGATCCTATTTATAATCTAAACAGAATAATTCGATTGCAAGCAGTAGTGGAACTTGTAACCAATGCAACGGCCCAGAGTTTGAGACTTATTGCACGACAGTTGGATGACTTGCCAAGCAGGGAGGCCTATGTGGAGTCTTGAACTTGACAGGGAATGCCTGTTGCTTTAACATTTCAGATAATGGTTTTATGTATGGTGCCATGTATCATCTCATGTTTTAGGAGTACAATTAGCAAGATGATTTCAAATGAAACTTTACCTCATATCATGGCACTATATAGAGCCTTACCTCAGGAATATGATGTAGATCAAGCTATCAAGGACGCTTTGTAGCCAGGTCCTTGAGCTTGAAAGGGGGGAATGTGGCATCTGAATATAGACTGCATTTTTAATCAAGGCATATATTGGCTTATATTTGATCAGGTTCCTAAATTAAATGGGCTTAGATTTTCAAATGTTTCATGCCAGGCAAGAAGGCCAGCTGTTTATAGAGAAAACCTTGGCCATTCTCCTAAGACAAGGGGCCCCCCTTTGATTTATAGCAGAAAACAATTCTCAAAGTCATAAAAGCTGGAATTACAAGTTAAAGAGCAAGGTTACGGACCCAACATAATTAAGAGTTAGTAAACAGTAAAATAAAACCATGTGCCTTAAACTTGAGCCAGATCTTCTTTCTAAGGTTAAAAGGCCAAGACCAAATGGAGAAGCATCTAGCTGGCAGAAAGAGAGGCTTTTTGGGAAGTCTTTTTAAAGCATTTTTGGGAAGTCTTTTAAAACTGTTTCTTTCTTAAACTGAGAGAGTTTGAGGAAGAGCTAATGGAAACGAAGCAGCTGGCTGAAGGGGGGGGGGATGTAAACTAAAGAACCTTCTTTAAAAACTGTTTTTTACTGAGTTCCTTCCTTTTTACTTTGAGAAGCTTTATTCTTTTAAAAGGTTACCTATGATAATGTATGAAATATATTATCTTAAATATATTGGTTTAAATGTAATTATGCAAAGGATCTAGAAAGAAAGAAATGTTAAATTCTTATTTCATAGAGTCATATTGCTGTAGGAGACCAGGGGGGCAGATGAGCCTAGCTCCCTGCCAGAAATGAGACGCCAATCGAGCACTCATGACAAATGGCTGTCAGACATTTGTTTAAAGACCTCCAAAAGGAGATATTTCATTAATGATGCATGAGAATATGAACCCAAGGTCTCTGACATCTGTTCAAGATAAAAATTTAAGATTAACCATTTGTTTTAGAAGGCAATAGGGCAAGGAGGGCAAAGAGGTGAGCTGGTAATTAAGATTCCTTGTTGAGACACATGTAAAGATATATTAATACTTGTTTGCCAATTATAAATGGAAGGAAATATAGCTCTTTGTCTCCCATAAAAGGCAATAGGAAATGAGTGTATTTTTGTGATTGGTCATACCAATCAGCCAATAGGAATTCCAACCAGGCTGGTTGGACAGATGCAGCCAGAGGAGAAGCAAAGGGGGCTGGATTAAGGAAATATAAGTGCTGGCCATAATGGCAGGAGGCCAGGCCAGAGCTTGGTAACCATATACCACTGTGCCTCTCATTTATTTGTCTGACAAATAAATTATTATTTTAATTTCTCTATTGCTGCGTTGAATATTTCATTCCAGCTAAGCGTTAACCACAAGCAGGGTGCTACAGTGGGGGTGCCTGGGAGGCCCTTGCCGTCCACCTCCCCCCCACCAGACCAAAGAAAAGCCCCTCACCCTCCCAAAGCATCGGGGGGGGGGGGGCTTTGTTAGCATCATACTCTCCAAGTGTCCTGATTTTCCAGAGACAGTCCCAGAATTCCAGAAGCCGTTCCAGCGTCTGATTTGATCCCAGAAGGTGCTGCTTTCCCACATCTTGGAGAACAATTGAAAGTGGTGGAGAGATCAGACCCGTCCCTCAGAGGACATGCATGGAGTATTGATTCCTTTATTGTAAATGGAACCTTATGCCGTCTACTCAGAAGTAAGTCTCACTGTCAGACTGGGCAGCCTTACACTCCAATCCGAAGCATTTTTACTCAGAACTAAGTTCCAGAATTCAATAGAATTTACTCTCTGGAAAGTTCCTGATCATTCTCAACAGCTTCTGTATAATTATTATTATTATTATTATTATTATTATTATTATTATTACTCACCCTTTCCCCTGTCAGGGACTCAAGGCAGCTTCCAGATAAATTTTTATTTCATTCCCTTTATCTGTGGAAGATGTTCTACATGATCCCTTCCCTCACTCATTTTTTCTTTACAACAACCCTGTGAGGTCGGTTCGGCAGAGAGGCGGTCATTTGCTCCAGGTGCCCCTTCTACATCAGGAAGCTGCTCCTCCATTTCATCTCCTGCACACACAGACGCCACACATGGATGTAGAACAGAATGTCCCTATTTCCATTTGAGAAATGTTGGAGGACATGAGGAGGAAGGGGGGGCTGAAAGGCCCCCTCTTTGGTGCCCCCCTCTGATCATCAAAGCCCTCTCTGCATCTCCCAAAAGCCTGGAGAGGAAGCCCCTAACCCCACCTGCCCACTTGGAAAACACCTGAATGATTCAGCCAGGTGTGGCTGCTCCAGCTGACACACGTCTGCATGCAGTATGTATAGAGATAGATGCACATTTGCACGCACATACATACAGTAGGCACTCGATTCTAAAACGTGGGTGACGTGACCTTGGTGCAGTGGTGGCAGAGAAGGAGGGCCTGGTGCAGAGTTCCTCCTCGCCCTCTTTCAGGGCCAGATCCTGGTCAGCTGGCACCCCCTGCTGGGTCCCCTGGCTTACTGAAGCCTGCACCTACTTGGACACCATACGGGGCAGCACCTCTGAGCCTGGGCAGAGAGATGTTTTTCCTGCTCACTGAGCAGGAAATCAGTTTTGATTTATTCAATTAACAAAATCATATATACCACTTAACTGTAGTAAAACCTCTAAGCAGTTTACAATTTCAACAAAACCCCTTAATTTAAAAGAATAGTGAACAAAATCTGACAATAGAGAGTCCAACCTAGCAGAAACCAGAGGCCTTTCTCCTGGGCATGGCCGGCCAATTGGTGCCAAAGAAGGATAGAACTTTTTTTATGTATGCTACAACAGCAGCAAGAATACTTATTGCAAAGTATTGGAAGACAGAAGATCTACCCACTGTGGAAGAATGGCAGATGAAAGTTATAGACTATATGGGACTGGCAGAAATGACCGGCAGAATCCGAGACCAGGGAAGAGAGACGGCGGAGGAAGATTGGAAGAAATTTAAGGACTATCTTAAGAAACATTGCAAAATTATTGAATGTTAGAACGATGTTGGTTTAGAAATTAAGTGGTTTCTAGCTGTAATGATTATGTAATTAAGAAAAGAAATGTTGAAAATCAATAGAAATTATGGGGGGGATTTGCTGAATTAAATAACTAGAAATTGGAATACAGAAAGGGGAGGTATGAGGAGGTCGGGAAAGTAAGGAATTAAGAAAATAAGGGATCGAAATTATACTTGTTGTTGTCTGTGTTTGTATTCTTGTTCTTTTTTATTTTATATAACTTTTTTGAAACTTAAATAAATATATTTTTTTTAAAAAAGAGAGTCCAACCTAGTAAGCCCTAAAATTAATTAAATCATGCTGAAATACAGTTTCAAACCAGCAGACAAATTGCCATCTCAGCTAAAAGCAGATTGAGACAGATGGGTCCTCAAAGCTCTTTGAAAAACTAAAAGAGGGTGGCGCCACTGAAATTCCTCTGTCTCTGGCGCCCACCAAGAGCTGGGCATGAAGACACTCCTCTTTGGGTGCTGAGGCGGCTGGTGCTCAGGTGAAGGGAGAGCAGGTGACAAGGGGGCCTCTTCACGGTCGCATCCTGCACTGAGGGGTCCAGGCCATGCTGAGGAGGCTGAGCCTGAGTCTGCCACATGGCCGCTGGGGGGCACCCTGCCCACACCTGGCAGCTTCTTTCCTCCCTCTGGTGCCCGCTGGGCTGCTTTCCATTTTCTGTTGCGTTGATGGAGTTTGGGGCATCCCCGGCCTACTGCCCAAATCATGGCCCAGTTTGGGACGGGGAAACTGGTAGGGCTGGTGTCGGCCTCTAGCATCCTTGGGTTGCTGACGGGAAGCAGGATGTGTCCAATAATGTAAGCCAAAAGGAGAGAGAAATGTTTTCAGAGATGCTGGAAAGAGTGGTTTATTGTTATATTAGCCCACTGCAGTTCAGCTTGAAGGAGATTTGCCCCGTAAAGATGATTTTGAGCTGCTGATAGAGGAACAAAGTGAGATAAGCCCTTAAAGCCAAAATGTGTTGTACAAAATATAAAAATAAACCACCATCCCCCCCCCCGCATCTTTGAGAAACCTTTCTCTTTCTTCTTCTTCTTCTTTACATCCTGCCAGGGCCCAGCGCTGGGGCCAGAGCTGAGGGTGTCCTGCTGACGCCTGGCCCAATTCTCCCCACCCCACCTTAAAAGTTTCCTTCCATGGCCCAGCTCAGGGCAGCTGCACCAGGCCCCCATTTAATTCCCCACAATGCCCCTGACCTAACATCACGCTGGGGCATTGTGGGAATTTTAAAGGGTGGATAGATCTGGAGCCAGCCCAAGAGAGGACACATTGCCCATGGACCCCTCAAACCTGCGGCCAGGTTTCTGGGAACTCCCTGGCTGGACGCTTCTCCTTGACCAGCCACATGCTGTGGTGCATGATCAGCTGAGCCTCCAGCACCGTGACATTGGGACGTGTTGTGGCAGAGGAGAGCCAGTGACCAAGAGGTGAAAGGGGTCAGGCCACTTCAGAGGCTCCTGGGCACTCACCTGCCACCCCCAACTCAGAAACTGTCCCCCATCGGAGTCTCGGCTTGGGGTGGGGCATCTCAGCAGGGCTTTCCACCTCTCGTGTAACACTGGAGCCCAGCAGGATCATCCAGTGAAGCTGAATGTTGGGAGATTCAGGGCAGAGGAAAGAAAGCCCTTCTTGCCACAGGGCAGAAGGGGGAAGCAAAGGCCTTCGCTCCCAGAGGCAGTGATGATGGTCACCAACTTGGATGGCTTTAAAGGCGATCAGACAGATTCAAAAAGGATCAGGCCACTGATGGCTACCAGATCCTGAGGCCACGATTCCTGCATTGCAGGAGGTTGGGCTAGATGACTCATGGGGGTCCCATCTAACTTTATGATCTCTCCACAGCTAGAAGCAGTAAGTGCCTCTGCATAGCAGTTTCTGGGTTCACGGCCTGCAGGAGAGCGTGGGAGCTGGGTGGAGACCCTTCAGGGCTTGCTCTGGCAGCGGGTCAGACCCTTGGTTCCTCCAGCTCAGTGTTGCTGGAGTCATAATAATATTAACAATATTAATTCTTATTCTTAATTTATTATTTATACCCCACCCACCTGGCTGGGTTTCCCCATTGCCTCTCGTACTTGAATATGCCTTTGGGGACTGAACCCTCCACAACAACATTGTTTCAAGGCATGGATTATCAAGGAGCTTTGTGAATTTTGCACAGAATGACAGCAAAACCATCAAGAGACCACAGAAGAGCTGTGTGGACAAAGAGGCAACCTGTGATTCAGTGAAACGGATTATGAGGCTCCGAAGCTCTCCATGCCTCTGAGCCATGTTTTCCCTCATGCCAGTGCTGGAAAAGCTCCTTTTAGTGACAACCAATCTCCCCCCCCCCCCCCGAAATGCAAAACTTGAAATCAATCTTTGCCCATTTTTCAATGCCTCAGGGTGGAGAGGAACAGAGAGCACCTGAAATACAATTATTTAGAAATTGCCATCATCTGTGCAGTGGATCTTTAAGGTTCAGCCAAAAACATTTGACGGTGGTTGTGTGTGCAAAGTAGTCTCATCATTTCATGAGATTCTCTTTCACTGTCTCCCGACTCTTGTGGCACCCCTCTTTCTTCCTCCTCCCTCCCTCCATATTTCCTCCATCCGCTACCCCCAGTTTCTCAGTTTGCCTCTGCATGGTTCCATCCTTATTTCGGACACTGTGATGTATTGGCATATTGCAATGTTGATAGATCACAATCTTGAAACCCAGCCATTGCCCGGCCCTCCCCAGTTCACTCCCCCTTTGCCCCAACACTCACTACTCAGGTGCCAGTCTGAGGCTTGAGAAGCCCATAGAGCTGAATCAGGAAGGGAAGGGAAGGCCTCCCTCATGAGCCCAGGAGAGGAAGATGGTTTAGGGTACAGGTGGTGATCTCTGCTGCCTCTTTCTCCATCTAGGCACCTCGCACTGTGGACTCCACCAGGTTTAACCCTCAGGAGGAAGGCAGTTAAGGCCTCCGTGGAAGTCTGCAGTCTCTGTGGCCCCTGCCAGGCAGGCTGCTTGCCAGGGCTGATCCTTGCCCGATGTCTGGATTTCCTCTGCCTCCAGGGTCCCGGTTCTGACAGATTCATCCCACAGTCTGAAATGGTAGCTCTCGGCCCTAAGGCAGGGGTGAGAGGCCAACAACACGTCAAGAGCTGGTGGGACCCAGTCACCGCCCTGTGGCAGCCGTGGGTCAAGGGGAGCTTGGCTTCCCCATTGCGGACACTGGCTGTGGGCTTCCTGGCTGGTTGCTGCTGCCGCTGCCTTTCTGAGATGGGGTGCACAGAGGGACCCCCAGCCTGGGCAGGAAGCTGCTCTTCTCTATCAGGGCTGTGGGTGGGCGAGGGACGCTTCAGGTTACAGACTCCGCTAGCCCAGAAATATTACCTCGGGCTAAGAACTTTGCTTCAGGGTGAGAACAGAAATCGTGCTCCGGCAGCGCAGCAGCAGCAGGAGACCCCATTAGCTAAAGCGGTGCTTCAGGTTAAGAACAGTTTCAGGTTAAGAACAGACCTCTGGAACAAATTAAGTACTTAACCTGAGGTACCACTGTAATGAGTTTCAGTTCTTTTCCTAATGATCCATTTCCTAAGGAACCCACACACTGAGTTGATGTCTTCATCAAGGTGCCCCCTGCGATCCCAAGGTCTCATTCCTGGTTTGCTGCCACCAGTTTGCTGCCACCTCAGGAGCGCATAGGTGCAATTGAGATGTTTTGCCCCAACATGCATCACTTTACACTTGTCAGTTTACCCCCATGAGCTCAGGGAGCTCAAGCCCCATTATACCACTTGGACAGTCATGGCTTCCCCCAGGGTGCTGGGAATTATAGTTCTTCAAGAAGTTGCCTAACATAGGGGTAGCCATTGTGGTGCCCTCCAGATGTTGTTGGAATACAATTCCCACCTTCCTTGACCAATGGCCATGCTCATGGGCTGATGGGAGTTATAGTCCAACAACATCTGGAGGGCACCACGTTGGCTACCCCTACCCTAACCACTCTCATGACCTTATACTGCACTGGTTACGTTGACTGCCTGCTTTATTCCAACTCAGTTTTAAGCACTGTTGACCTTTAGCTTTGGGACTAGGTTATTTGAAGGCCTTCCTGGGCTTGTCAGAGCCTGCCCTGACCATGAACTTGACGTCAGAGGGCCTCTGCTCACAGGTTTGGCTGTCCAGACCCATCGGCCCAGGGGGCAACAGAGACAGGCAATGTACAAGGAAGGGCCCATGAGCTTTCAAACAGGCCTTAAAAGATTTCAGCCAGCTTTTCGTTAAGCACACTGTGAGCTGGGCTATATATTGTTTTAACTGCTGCTGCTGGTTTTAATTGGGTTGTTTCTATGTATATTTAAGACTTATTTCAAGTTTTTCATGTTTTACGTAAGCTAGATTGGGAGGAGGACTTTGCCTATAAATACTAAATTCTGGAATGAATGAATGAAACTGTCCATCTTTAGGAGACTGAGAAACAATGGATCTTCAGAAGAAATGTCAATGCAGCCACATAGCCCTACAGAGAGTTTTAAAGTTGTCCTTTATTGTTAGCAGAAACAGTCAAGCTGAGTAGTTGCTCTGTGACATCCTTCCAGTGTCCTTTCTCATGAAGGACCCGCTCTGGAACTCGTCACAGAATGGAAGGGCCTTTGGACCTGGGCTCACAGCTTCAGCCCACTTGCAATGTTTCCAGGGCAGGTGTTGCAACCCCAGGTGTGGAAGAAACAAAGATCAGTGAAAATTGAAGCCAAGTTTCCTATGGTCCCCACAATCTACAGGGAAAAAGCAGCGCTTGACCAAAAAATGGATGTATGTGGAAATCAAGTATGCAGCCCAAGTCATTTCCCACTGTGAACTCCACAGACCAGCTTAAGAGATTCTGAAGGGGGTGGGGGGAGTAACATTCTGCTTTTGAGCACTCTCAATGCACCCTCAAGTCACGAATAATTCACTCTTGTCCTTGGTTGCACCCAGGTTGCACCATCCTTGAGTAGCCACCAGTGGTGATGGAGACCCCTCTGTTTCATGCAGAGATTGCTTGAAGTCACAGACACTATTTTCACACACACCGCATGCCTTTCAGGGCACACAAATGTTTCCAAATAGAAACCCAGAGTAGAATTTCCTAGAAAGTCCCTGAGGTACTTGCCACATTTAGGAGAGTGCTGTATGAGCAGAACTTCTTTCGGTTGTGACTGGCAGTCCAGGGAAGAAGTCCAGATGCTCAAGACAAGAATTGCCCCAGGCCCCCCACCAGTGTGCAAATGCAGCAGTAGAGAACGGAGAGAAACGAGAGCATGAAGAACTCTCAAAAGGTGACAGCGGATGAAGGGCTTCCTGCTGACAGGCCCGTCCTTGGTGTGCTTGTGAAGGAGAATGTTGGTTAAGGATGGAGGCTGGAGGAGGGGGGCAGGCAGCCTTTGGTCAGAGAGAGACGAACGAGCCACCGGCCTTTGATGACTCAGTTGGCTATGAGTGGGCACCCTGGTCCTTCCAACATACTTTCCCTTTTCTGCAGGACGTTTTTCTGTTGTGCTTCCCATGCTTGCTTTCAACCTCATCAATCATGGCAGTGATGGTGGATATCATTTCTTGAATGGACAGTGTCCCTGCTCTGTACAGTTCAAGGAGCTCTTGCCTTTTATCTTGAGGGACATACTTAGAAAACAGAAGATCCAGCACACACACCTTTTGCCCCTTGTACTCTCCGGCAGTCACGTGGACCATAGTTGTCCTCAAGGATTTCCTCAGCTGCTGCTGCCGTGCATGTGAATCAACGTGTTCCTCCGTGAGGCTGCCCTCTGCACTTGCTGGCTGATCTCTGTCACACTTTTCCATTTTGGTGATGATGTTGGTGAGAATGCCTATCAGTTCCTGCACAGAGAGCGCTTTGGCTTCACATTTGTTTAGAAGTTCCTGCTTCTTCTCCTCTGAGATGTATTTGGAGGAGAGGAGATTCCAGCAAGACACCATCTGCCCTTTGAACTCTCCAACTGGCACCACAAAACTCTCAGAGCGTAGCATGTTTTCCAAAGAAGAGGAAGGGGAGAGGCAAACGTTCTCATCTCTTTCTGGCAACCGTGTCTCTTGTTTTGGACTTGCAACACATCCAGAGTCAGTGACTTTCTCCTCCTCTGTTCTGTTGATGATTGAAGTCACGACGGTTTCCATTTGGTCAATGGTGAGGATGCCAGATTGGTACAGTTGCAGCAGCTCCTTCCGTTTCTCCTCAGGGATATAATGAGAATGGAGTAGATCCCACAGTGATACATGGGGCTCATGGAATTGACCAATGGATACGTTTACCAGTCTGGATTTCAAAGAATCCTGTGTTTTCTCTTGGTCTTCTGCCTGAGAAGTGTCAAGTGTTCTGGGTGGTTTAATGTCTTCAGTGGGAATTTCCTTACTTCCGCATGGTGTGCCACTACCCACTGCGGGTTCTGTAATAAGTGTAGTGATGCTTTGAATACTTTCTTTAACGCTTACTGTTGGTGCTCCATGTCTGTGTACAATCTCCTCTTTCCTGATATTAGAGACAAACCGTGAAAAGAAAGGATCCCAGACGGAAGCCTTTTGACCATGGACTTCTCGTATGGTGACATCAATATTTTTAAGGCGCAAGGTGTGCTGGAGAAGGTCATAGTATGATGACTCTGGAGCTTCAATATCCTTTTGCTCAGTTGTGTCACTGCTAAGATGTGAAGTCCTCTCCGGATGCTCCTCAGTTTTAGTGACAATGGAGGTGGCAACAGTTTCTACTTGGTCAATGGTGAGGATACCAGATTTGTACAGCTTCAACAACTCCTTCTGCTTCTCCTCAGGGATGTACTTGGAGTGAAGGATGTCCCACACAGAAAGTTTCTGTCCACGGAACTCACCTATGGTGACTTCCACCATTCGGGATTTCAGAGCTTTTTCCTTTTCTTCCCATTCCAGAAGTGATGCTTCTTCTGTCCCAGATGAAGACATGTCAGCAGCTGATAGATTATCTGCTGGAAATTTATTACCTTGCTCTGACATTTCAGTAATAAGAGTAGAAAGAACAGCTGCCAATTCCTCAGGAGTAAGTTGACAATTTCTATATATGCTTAGAAGCTCTTCTCTTTTGCCCTCTGAGATGTACAGAGAGAAGAGGAGGTCCCAGAGGGAGACTTCTTGCCCCTGGAACTCACCCACATGCAGGACCACAGTGTGATTCCGCAAGGGCTCTTCCCAGCTTCCTGAGGGCGAGTGGGATGCTTCCTTTGTTTTCTCCTCCTCTGTTTTGTTGACGATGGCGGTGACTACAGTTTCCATTTGGTCGATGGTGAGGACTCCAGATTTGTAGAGTTGAAGCAGCTCCTTCCGCTTCTCCTCAGGGATGTATTTGGAGTGGAGCACGTCCCACACGGAAACCTCCCTTCCATGGAATGCGCTTGTGGTGACTTTAACCTTCCGGGATTTCAGAGCCACTTCTTTTTCTCCCAGTTCTGGCGCGTCCATCTCCTCTTCATCATCATCATCATCATCATCGTCTTCTTCCTCCTCCTCCTCCTGCTCAGGGTCATCGTTGCTGGTGCTTCTCACTTTAATGTCCAATTTCCTACTTGTGGCTTCCTTTTTTCTGACCAGGGTGGTGAGGACATGGATCAACCGGTCCACTGATATCATCCCTCTCTTGTACAAGTCCAAGAACTCTGCCCTCTTTTCTTCCGTGATATAGTTGGAGAAGAGCAGGTCCCACACAGTGACCGTCTGGCCTCTTTGTGGCCCAGCAGGCATTTGGAGGGTCGTGGACTTCAAGGTCTTCTGCCAGTTCTCTTCAAAGGATGGCTGGGCAGTGTCTTGCTTTGGTGATGTTGCTTGAGGGGTACGTGGAGCGTGTTCGTGGCCTGTCGGCTTGGCGTTCTTTTCCTCCGTCTCGGTAACGGTGGTAACGAGGATGTGGGTGAAATCCTCAAGGGTTAGAGTGCCAGCTTTGTACTGCTTCAGCAGCTCCATCCTCTTATGCGGAGAGATGTATCTGGAGAAGAGGAGGTCCCAGGCGGAGACGTCTTGGCCCTCGAAGAGGCCCACGCCAACCCTGGTCTTGGCAGACTGCAGGGCCTTCTTCGTGCTGTCGTTCAGATAGAAGGAAAAGGAGCCTTTGTCCAACACTTGCAGCATCAACAGACCGGTCTCAGGATCGGGGAGACACCTGTGTCGGAGCTGCAAGTAGGTGAGGTTCTCGTGGGTGTTGGGATCAAAGAAGCCCTTGGTGTCATCGGAGGGATCTGAGAGGACGCGGTTCATTTCCTCGTCAAAGAAGCCCCGCTTGTACGCTACGTTGACGGGCAGGCGATGACTCTGCACTGGGTCGATGATGCCGCCAGTGGCGATCTGAGCCTCCAACAGACGGATGCCGTGATCTTTGACGATGAGGCCTTTCTTCATGGCCTGGAAAAGGGAGATCTTGTTCCCCGTGTAGGGGTCGTTGTATCCGGTCACGGCTCTCTCTGCAGAGAGAAGCTTCTCCTTCAGCTCGGCACCCACCAGCTCGGCAGAGACAGCTTCGTCCACAGAGAGCTTCTCGTTCTTCAGAGGGTCCGTCATGAACCCCGTGGCGGCCTGGGCCTCCAGCAGCACCAGGGCGGTGCCCGGCCTCAAGAAGCCTTTCCACATGGCCTGGTAGATGGTCATCTTCTCCATCTTGGAAGGGTCTGAGCGGGACGGCACCAGAACTCCGGCAATGCAGCTGGTGCCCTCCAGGTATCGCTTCACCGAATCTCTTTCCGTGACCTCTTCCACAGTTTTGGTTCCGTGCGTGAGTTCAGAGAGTGTTTCCTTGTCAATGATTTCCGAGTTGAAGAGCTCCGAGGCTGTCACCTGCCTCCTGAGCCCGGAGAATTTCAGCTTGTTGCTCTTTTCCTCCATCTCCTCAATGAGGATGGTGATTCTTCGGACGAGCTCCTCGCTGGTCAAGGATCCTCCTCGGTACTTCTCCAGGAGTTCCCGCCGTTTGTCTGTGGTCACGTATTTGGAGAAGAGAAGCTCCCATGCGGACTGCCTGTGGCCTTTGAACTCGCCCGAGGGCACCTCCATGGTCACCTGCCGCAAGGCACTTTCCAGTTCTTTCTCGTGCGAGGATGTTTCCCTGCTGGGACTGCGGGGAGCTTCTCCATCTCCGCCGTGGCTTCCTCCTGTCTCTGTGAGAAGGGGGGCCAGTGTGACGATCATTTCCTGAATGCTGAGGATTCCCGACCGGTACTTTGTGAAGAGCTCCTCTCTCTGGGCTTCTGGAACGTATTGAGAGAAGAGGAGGTCCCACAGGGAGACTTCTTGCCCCTGGAACTCACCCACATGCAGGACCACGCTGTGATTCCGCAAGGGCTCTTCCCAGCTTCCTGAGGGCGAGTGGGATGCTTCCTTTGTTTTCTCCTCCTCTGTTTTGTTGACGATGGCGGTGACTACAGTTTCCATTTGGTCAATGGTGAGGATGCCGGATTTATAGCATTGAAGCAGCTCCTTCCGCTTCTCCTCAGGGATGTATTTGGAGTGGAGCACGTCCCACACAGAAACCTCCCTTCCATGGAACGCGCTTGCGGTGACTTTAACCTTCCGGGATTTCAGAGCCACTTCTTTTTCTCCCAGTACTGGCGCGTCCATCTCCTCTTCTTCTTCTTCTTCATCATCATCCTTCACTTCCTCCTCCTCCCGCTCAGGGTCATCGTTGCTGGTGCTTCTCACTTTAATGTCCAATTTCCTACTTGTGGCTTCCATTTTTCTGACCAGGGTGGTGAGGACATGGATCAACCGGTCCACTGATATCATCCCTCTCTTGTACAAGTCCAAGAACTCTGCCCTCTTTTCTTCTGTGATATAGTTGGAGAAGAGCAGGTCCCACACAGTGACCGTCTGGCCTCTTTGTGGCCCAGCAGGCATTTGGAGGGTCGTGGACTTCAAGGTCTTCTGCCAGTTCTCTTCAAAGGATGGCTGGGCAGTGTCTTGCTTTGGTGATGTTGCTTGAGGGGTACATGGAGCGTGTTCGTGGCCCGTCGGCTTGGCGTTCCTTTCCTCTGTCTCGGGAACAGTGGTAACAAGGATGTGGGTGATCTCCTCAAGGGTTAGGGTGCCAGCTTTGTACTGCTTCAGCAGCTCCATCCTCTTATGCGGAGAGATGTATCTGGAGAAGAGAAGCTCCCATGCGGACTGCCTGTGGCCTTGGAACTCACCCGAGGGCACCTCCACGGTCACCCGCTGCAAGGCATTTTCTAACTCTTCCTCGCACAAGGATGTTTCCCTGCTGGGACTGCGGGGAGCTTCTCCATCTACACCGTGGCATTCTCCTGTCTCTGTGAGAAGGGCGGTCAGCGTCACGATCATTTCCTGAATGCTGAGGATTCCTGACCGGTACTTTGTGAAGAGCTCCTCTCTCTGGGCTTCTGGAACGTATTGAGAGAAGAGGAGGTCCCACAGGGAGACTTCTTGCCCCTGGAACTCACCCACATGCAGGACCACCGTGTGATTCCGCAAGGGCTCTTCCCAGCTTCCCGAGGGCGAGTGGGATGCTTCCTTTGTTTTCTCCTCCTCTGTTTTGTTGACGATGGCGGTGACTACAGTTTCCATTTGGTCAATGGTGAGGATGCCGGATTTATAGCATTGAAGCAGCTCCTTCCGCTTCTCCTCAGGGATGTATTTGGAGTGGAGCACGTCCCACACGGAAACCTCCCTTCCATGGAATGCGCTTGTGGTGACTTTAACCTTCCGGGATTTCAGAGGCGCTTCCTTTTCTCCCAGTTCTGGCGCATCCATCTCCTCTTCATCATCATCATCTTCCTCCACCTCCTTCTGCTCCTCCTGCTCCCGCTCAGGGTCATCGTTGCTGGGGCTTCTAACTTTAATGTCCAGTTTCCTACTTGTGGCTTCCTTTTTGGTGACCAGGGTGGTGAGGACATGGATCAACCGGTCCACTGATATCATCCCTCTCTTGTACAAGTCCAAGAACTCTGCCCTCTTTTCTTCCGTGATATAGTTGGAGAAGAGCAGGTCCCACACAGTGACCGTCTGGCCTCTTTGTGGCCCAGCAGGCATTTGGAGGGTTGTGGACTTCAAGGTCTTCTGCCAGTTCTCTTCAAAGGATGGCTGAGCAGTGTCTTGCTTTGGTGATGTTGCTTGAGGGGTACGTGGAGCGTGTTCGTGGCCTGTTGGCTTGGCGTTCTTTTCCTCTGTCTCGGTAACGGTGGTAACGAGGATGTGGGTGATCTCCTCAAGGGTTAGAGTGCCAGCTTTGTACTGCTTCAGCAGCTCCATCCTCTTATGCGGAGAGATGTATCTGGAGAAGAGGAGGTCCCAGGCGGAGACGTCTTGGCCCTCGAAGAGGCCCACGCCAACCCTGGTCTTGGCAGACTGCCGGGCCTTCTTCGTGCTGTCATTCAGATAGAAGGAAAAGGAGCCTTTGTCCAACACTTGCAGCATCAACAGACCGGTCTCAGGATCGGGGAGACACCTGTGTCGGAGCTGCAAGTAGGTGAGGTTCTCATGGGTGTTGGGATCAAAGAAGCCCTTGGTGTCATCGGAGGGATCTGAGAGGACGCGGTTCATTTCCTCGTCAAAGAAGCCCCGCTTGTACGCTACGTTGACGGGCAGGCGATGACTCTGCACTGGGTCGATGATGCCGCCAGTGGCGATCTGAGCCTCCAACAGACGGATGCCGTGATCTTTGACGATGAGGCCTTTCTTCATGGCCTGAAAAAGGGAGATCTTGTTCCCCGTGTAGGGGTCGTTGTATCCAGTCACGGCTCTCTCTGCAGAGAGAAGCTTCTCCTTCAGCTCGGCACCCACCAGCTCGGCAGAGACAGCTTCGTCCACAGAGAGCTTCTCGTTCTTCAGAGGGTCCGTCATGAACCCCGTGGCGGCCTGGGCCTCCAGCAGCACCAGGGCGGTGCCCGCCCTCAAGAAGCCTTTCCACATGGCCTGGTAGATGGTCATCTTCTCCGTCTTGGAAGGGTCTGAGCGGGACGGCACCAGAACTCCGGCAATGCAGCTGGTGCCCTCCAGGTATCGCTTCACCGAATCTCTTTCCGTCACCTCTTCCACAGTTTTGGTTCCGTGCGTGAGTTCAGAGAGTGTTTCCTTGTCAATGATTTCCGAGTTGAAGAGCTCCGAGGCTGTCACCTGCCTCCTGAGCCCGGAGAATTTCAGCTTGTTGCTCTTTTCCTCCATCTCCTCAATGAGGATGGTGATTCTTCGGACGAGCTCCTCGCTGGTCAAGGATCCTCCTCGGTACTTCTCCAGGAGTTCCCGCCGTTTGTCTGTGGTCACGTATTTGGAGAAGAGAAGCTCCCATGCAGACTGCCTGTGGCCTTGGAACTCGCCCGAGGGCACCTCCATGGTCACCCGCCGCAAGGCACTTTCCAGTTCTTTCTCGTGCGAGGATGTTTCCCTGCTGGGACTGCGGGGAGCTTCTCCATCTCCGCCGTGGCTTCCTCCTGTCTCTGTGAGAAGGGGGGCCAGCGTGACGATCATTTCCTGAATGCTGAGGATTCCCGACCGGTACTTTGTGAAGAGCTCCTCTCTCTGGGCTTCTGGAACGTATTGAGAGAAGAGGAGGTCCCACAGGGAGACTTCTTGCCCCTGGAACTCACCCACATGCAGGACCACGCTGTGATTCCGCAAGGGCTCTTCCCAGCTTCCTGAGGGCGAGTGGGATGCTTCCTTTGTTTTCTCCTCCTCTGTTTTGTTGACGATGGCGGTGACTACAGTTTCCATTTGGTCAATGGTGAGGATGCCGGATTTATAGCATTGAAGCAGCTCCTTCCGCTTCTCCTCAGGGATGTATTTGGAGTGGAGCATGTCCCACACAGAAACCTCCCTTCCGTGGAACGCGCTTGCAGTGACTTTAACCTTCCGGGATTTCAGAGCCGCTTCTTTTTCTCCCAGTACTGGCGCGTCCATCTCCTCTTCTTCTTCTTCTTCATCATCATCCTTCACTTCCTCCTCCTCCCGCTCAGGGTCATCTTTGCTGGTGCTTCTCACTTTAATGTCCAATTTCCTACTTGTGGCTTCCTTTTTTCTGACCAGGGTGGTGAGGACATGGATCAACCGGTCCACTGATATCATCCCTCTCTTGTACAAGTCCAAGAACTCTGCCCTCTTTTCTTCCGTGATATAGTTGGAGAAGAGCAGGTCCCACACAGTGACCGTCTGGCCTCTTTGTGGCCCAGCAGGCATTTGGAGGGTCGTGGACTTCAAGGTCTTCTGCCAGTTCTCTTCAAAGGATGGCTGGGCAGTGTCTTGCTTTGGTGATGTTGCTTGAGGGGTACGTGGAGCGTGTTCGTGGCCTGTCGGCTTGGCGTTCTTTTCCTCCGTCTCGGTAACGGTGGTAACGAGGATGTGGGTGATCTCTTCGAGGGTTAGAGTGCCAGCTTTGTACTGCTTCAGCAGCTCCATCCTCTTATGTGGAGAGATGTATCTGGAGAAGAGGAGGTCCCAGGCGGAGACGTCTTGGCCCTCGAAGAGGCCCACACCAACCCTGGTCTTGGCAGACTGCAGGGCCTTCCTCGTCCTGTCGTTCAGGTAGAAGGAAAAGGAGCCCTTGTCCAACACTTGCAGCATCAACAGACCGGTCTCAGGATCGGGGAGACACCTGTGTCGGAGCTGCAAGTAGGTGAGGTTCTCGTGGGTGTTGGGATCAAAGAAGCCCTTGGTGTCATCGGAGGGATCTGAGAGGACGCGGTTCATTTCCTCGTCAAAGAAGCCCCGCTTGTACGCTACGTTGACGGGCAGGCGATGACTCTGCACTGGGTCGATGATGCCGCCAGTGGCGATCTGAGCCTCCAACAGACGGATGCCGTGATCTTTGACGATGAGGCCTTTCTTCATGGCCTGGAAAAGGGAGATCTTGTTCCCCGTGTAGGGGTCGTTGTATCCGGTCACGGCTCTCTCTGCAGAGAGAAGCTTCTCCTTCAGCTCGGCACCCACCAGCTCGGCAGAGACAGCTTCGTCCACAGAGAGCTTCTCGTTCTTCAGAGGGTCCGTCATGAACCCCGTGGCGGCCTGGGCCTCCAGCAGCACCAGGGCGGTGCCCGGCCTCAAGAAGCCTTTCCACATGGCCTGGTAGATGGTCATCTTCTCCATCTTGGAAGGGTCTGAGCGGGACGGCACCAGAACTCCGGCAATGCAGCTGGTGCCCTCCAGGTATCGCTTCACCGAATCTCTTTCCGTGACCTCTTCCACAGTTTTGGTTCCGTGCGTGAGTTCAGAGAGTGTTTCCTTGTCAATGATTTCCGAGTTGAAGAGCTCCGAGGCTGTCACCTGCCTCCTGAGCCCGGAGAATTTCAGCTTGTTGCTCTTTTCCTCCATCTCCTCAATGAGGATGGTGATTCTTCGGATGAGCTCCTCGCTGGTCAAGGATCCTCCTCGGTACTTCTCCAGGAGTTCCCGCCGTTTGTCTGCGGTCACGTATTTGGAGAAGAGAAGCTCCCATGCGGACTGCCTGTGGCCTTGGAACTCGCCCAAGGGCACCTCCATGGTCACCTGCCGCAAGGCACTTTCCAGTTCTTTCTCGTGCGAGGATGTTTCCCTGCTGGGACTGCGGGGAGCTTCTCCATCTCTGCCGTGGCTTCCTCCTGTCTCTGTGAGAAGGGGGGCCAGCGTGACGATCATTTCCTGAATGCTGAGGATTCCCGACCGGTACTTTGTGAAGAGCTCCTCTCTCTGGGCTTCTGGAACGTATTGAGAGAAGAGGAGGTCCCACAGGGAGACTTCTTGCCCCTGGAACTCACCCACATGCAGGACCACAGTGTGATTCCGCAAGGGCTCTTCCCAGCTTCCTGAGGGCGAGTGGGATGCTTCCTTTGTTTTCTCCTCCTCTGTTTTGTTGACGATGGCGGTGACTACAGTTTCCATTTGGTCAATGGTGAGGATGCCGGATTTATAGCATTGAAGCAGCTCCTTCCGCTTCTCCTCAGGGATGTATTTGGAGTGGAGCACGTCCCACACAGAAACCTCCCTTCCGTGGAACGCGCTTGCAGTGACTTTAACCTTCCGGGATTTCAGAGCCGCTTCTTTTTCTCCCAGTACTGGCGCGTCCATCTCCTCTTCTTCTTCTTCTTCATCATCATCCTTCACTTCCTCCTCCTCCCGCTCAGGGTCATCGTTGCTGGTGCTTCTCACTTTAATGTCCAATTTCCTACTTGTGGCTTCCTTTTTTCTGACCAGGGTGGTGAGGACATGGATCAACCGGTCCACTGATATCATCCCTCTCTTGTACAAGTCCAAGAACTCTGCCCTCTTTTCTTCCGTGATATAGTTGGAGAAGAGCAGGTCCCACACAGTGACCGTCTGGCCTCTTTGTGGCCCAGCAGGCATTTGGAGGGTCGTGGACTTCAAGGTCTTCTGCCAGTTCTCTTCAAAGGATGGCTGGGCAGTGTCTTGCTTTGGTGATGTTGCTTGAGGGGTACGTGGAGCGTGTTCGTGGCCTGTCGGCTTGGCGTTCTTTTCCTCCGTCTCGGTAACGGTGGTAACGAGGATGTGGGTGATCTCTTCGAGGGTTAGAGTGCCAGCTTTGTACTGCTTCAGCAGCTCCATCCTCTTATGTGGAGAGATGTATCTGGAGAAGAGGAGGTCCCAGGCGGAGACGTCTTGGCCCTCGAAGAGGCCCACACCAACCCTGGTCTTGGCAGACTGCAGGGCCTTCCTCGTCCTGTCGTTCAGGTAGAAGGAAAAGGAGCCCTTGTCCAACACTTGCAGCATCAACAGACCGGTCTCAGGATCGGGGAGACACCTGTGTCGGAGCTGCAAGTAGGTGAGGTTCTCGTGGGTGTTGGGATCAAAGAAGCCCTTGGTGTCATCGGAGGGATCTGAGAGGACGCGGTTCATTTCCTCGTCAAAGAAGCCCCGCTTGTACGCTACGTTGACGGGCAGGCGATGACTCTGCACTGGGTCGATGATGCCGCCAGTGGCGATCTGAGCCTCCAACAGACGGATGCCGTGATCTTTGACGATGAGGCCTTTCTTCATGGCCTGGAAAAGGGAGATCTTGTTCCCCGTGTAGGGGTCGTTGTATCCGGTCACGGCTCTCTCTGCAGAGAGAAGCTTCTCCTTCAGCTCGGCACCCACCAGCTCGGCAGAGACAGCTTCGTCCACAGAGAGCTTCTCGTTCTTCAGAGGGTCCGTCATGAACCCCGTGGCGGCCTGGGCCTCCAGCAGCACCAGGGCGGTGCCCGGCCTCAAGAAGCCTTTCCACATGGCCTGGTAGATGGTCATCTTCTCCGTCTTGGAAGGGTCTGAGCGGGACGGCACCAGAACTCCGGCAATGCAGCTGGTGCCCTCCAGGTATCGCTTCACCGAATCTCTTTCCGTGACCTCTTCCACAGTTTTGGTTCCGTGCGTGAGTTCAGAGAGTGTTTCCTTGTCAATGATTTCCGAGTTGAAGAGCTCCGAGGCTGTCACCTGCCTCCTGAGCCCGGAGAATTTCAGCTTGTTGCTCTTTTCCTCCATCTCCTCAATGAGGATGGTGATTCTTCGGATGAGCTCCTCGCTGGTCAAGGATCCTCCTCGGTACTTCTCCAGGAGTTCCCGCCGTTTGTCTGCGGTCACGTATTTGGAGAAGAGAAGCTCCCATGCGGACTGCCTGTGGCCTTGGAACTCGCCCGAGGGCACCTCCATGGTCACCTGCCGCAAGGCACTTTCCAGTTCTTTCTCGTGCGAGGATGTTTCCCTGCTGGGACTGCGGGGAGCTTCTCCATCTCCGCCGTGGCTTCCTCCTGTCTCTGTGAGAAGGGGGGCCAGCGTGACGATCATTTCCTGAATGCTGAGGATTCCCGACCGGTACTTTGTGAAGAGCTCCTCTCTCTGGGCTTCTGGAACGTATTGAGAGAAGAGGAGGTCCCACAGGGAGACTTCTTGCCCCTGGAACTCACCCACATGCAGGACCACAGTGTGATTCCGCAAGGGCTCTTCCCAGCTTCCTGAGGGCGAGTGGGATGCTTCCTTTGTTTTCTCCTCCTCTGTTTTGTTGACGATGGCGGTGACTACAGTTTCCATTTGGTCAATGGTGAGGATGCCGGATTTATAGCATTGAAGCAGCTCCTTCCGCTTCTCCTCAGGGATGTATTTGGAGTGGAGCACGTCCCACACAGAAACCTCCCTTCCGTGGAACGCGCTTGCAGTGACTTTAACCTTCCGGGATTTCAGAGCCGCTTCTTTTTCTCCCAGTACTGGCGCGTCCATCTCCTCTTCTTCTTCTTCTTCATCATCATCCTTCACTTCCTCCTCCTCCCGCTCAGGGTCATCGTTGCTGGTGCTTCTCACTTTAATGTCCAATTTCCTACTTGTGGCTTCCTTTTTTCTGACCAGGGTGGTGAGGACATGGATCAACCGGTCCACTGATATCATCCCTCTCTTGTACAAGTCCAAGAACTCTGCCCTCTTTTCTTCCGTGATATAGTTGGAGAAGAGCAGGTCCCACACAGTGACCGTCTGGCCTCTTTGTGGCCCAGCAGGCATTTGGAGGGTCGTGGACTTCAAGGTCTTCTGCCAGTTCTCTTCAAAGGATGGCTGGGCAGTGTCTTGCTTTGGTGATGTTGCTTGAGGGGTACGTGGAGCGTGTTCGTGGCCTGTCGGCTTGGCGTTCTTTTCCTCCGTCTCGGTAACGGTGGTAACGAGGATGTGGGTGATCTCTTCGAGGGTTAGAGTGCCAGCTTTGTACTGCTTCAGCAGCTCCATCCTCTTATGTGGAGAGATGTATCTGGAGAAGAGGAGGTCCCAGGCGGAGACGTCTTGGCCCTCGAAGAGGCCCACACCAACCCTGGTCTTGGCAGACTGCAGGGCCTTCCTCGTCCTGTCGTTCAGGTAGAAGGAAAAGGAGCCCTTGTCCAACACTTGCAGCATCAACAGACCGGTCTCAGGATCGGGGAGACACCTGTGTCGGAGCTGCAAGTAGGTGAGGTTCTCATGGGTGTTGGGATCAAAGAAGCCCTTGGTGTCATCGGAGGGATCTGAGAGGACGCGGTTCATTTCCTCGTCAAAGAAGCCCCGCTTGTACGCTACGTTGACGGGCAGGCGATGACTCTGCACTGGGTCGATGATGCCGCCAGTGGCGATCTGAGCCTCCAACAGACGGATGCCGTGATCTTTGACGATGAGGCCTTTCTTCATGGCCTGGAAAAGGGAGATCTTGTTCCCCGTGTAGGGGTCGTTGTATCCGGTCACGGCTCTCTCTGCAGAGAGAAGCTTCTCCTTCAGCTCGGCACCCACCAGCTCGGCAGAGACAGCTTCGTCCACAGAGAGCTTCTCGTTCTTCAGAGGGTCCGTCATGAACCCCGTGGCGGCCTGGGCCTCCAGCAGCACCAGGGCGGTGCCCGGCCTCAAGAAGCCTTTCCACATGGCCTGGTAGATGGTCATCTTCTCCATCTTGGAAGGGTCTGAGCGGGACGGCACCAGAACTCCGGCAATGCAGCTGGTGCCCTCCAGGTATCGCTTCACCGAATCTCTTTCCGTCACCTCTTCCACAGTTTTGGTTCCGTGCGTGAGTTCAGAGAGTGTTTCCTTGTCAATGATTTCCGAGTTGAAGAGCTCCGAGGCTGTCACCTGCCTCCTGAGCCCGGAGAATTTCAGCTTGTTGCTCTTTTCCTCCATCTCCTCAATGAGGATGGTGATTCTTCGGACGAGCTCCTCGCTGGTCAAGGATCCTCCTCGGTACTTCTCCAGGAGTTCCCGCCGTTTGTCTGCGGTCACGTATTTGGAGAAGAGAAGCTCCCATGCGGACTGCCTGTGGCCTTTGAACTTGCCCGAGGGCACCTCCACGGTCACCCGCCGCAAGGCACTTTCCAGTTCTTCCTCGTGCGAAGATGTTTCCCTGCTGGGACTGCGGGGAGCTTCTCCATCTCCGCCGTGGCTTCCTCCTGTCTCTGTGAGAAGAGGGGCCAGCGTGACGATCATTTCCTGAATGCTGAGGATTCCCGACCGGTACTTTGTGAAGAGCTCCTCTCTCTGGGCTTCTGGAACGTATTGAGAGAAGAGGAGGTCCCACAGGGAGACTTCTTGCCCCTGGAACTCACCCACATGCAGGACCACAGTGTGATTCCGCAAGGGCTCTTCCCAGCTTCCTGAGGGCGAGTGGGATGCTTCCTTTGTTTTCTCCTCCTCTGTTTTGTTGACGATGGCGGTGACTACAGTTTCCATTTGGTCAATGGTGAGGATGCCGGATTTATAGCATTGAAGCAGCTCCTTCCGCTTCTCCTCAGGGATGTATTTGGAGTGGAGCACGTCCCACACAGAAACCTCCCTTCCGTGGAACGCGCTTGCGGTGACTTTAACCTTCCGGGATTTCAGAGCCACTTCCTTTTCTCCCAGTACTGGCGCGTCCATCTCCTCTTCTTCTTCTTCTTCATCATCATCCTTCTCTTCCTCCTCCTCCCGCTCAGGGTCATCTTTGCTGGTGCTTCTCACTTTAATGTCCAATTTCCTACTTGTGGCTTCCTTTTTTCTGACCAGGGTGGTGAGGACATGGATCAACCGGTCCACTGATATCATCCCTCTCTTGTACAAGTCCAAGAACTCTGCCCTCTTTTCTTCCGTGATATAGTTGGAGAAGAGCAGGTCCCACACAGTGACCGTCTGGCCTCTTTGTGGTCCAGCAGGCATTTGGAGGGTCGTGGACTTCAAGGTCTTCTGCCAGTTCTCTTCGAAGGACAGGTGGACGGTTTCATGTTCTAGTTTTCTCTGTTGGTTGATGCTCTGCTCCTCTTTCTCTTTGATTGTTGATATCAATGTAGCAATCATTTCCTCAATTGTTTTTTTTCCAGATTTGTATAGTCTTATGAGCTCTTGGCTTTTATTTTCTGTAATGTATTTAGAGAAGAGGAGATCCCAAAGTGAAACCACTTGTCCTTGGAAATCACCCACATTTACTCTTGTTGTCGTAGACCTCAAAGTCTTCTTTATATTTTCATCCAAACTGAAGGCAATTGAGGTCTGATCCTGTATTTGAAGCATCATTAGTCCAGTTTCTGTGTCATGAACACATCTCTTAAGCAACTGCATATACGTGAGGTTCTCGTGGGTGTTGGGGTCGAAGAAGCCCTTGGTGTCATCCGTGGGGTCTGAGAGAATTTGGTTCATTTTCTCATCAAAATAGCCCCGTTTGTAGGCCACCTCAACAGGGACACGATGGCTGTTGACTGGGTCAATTATGCCCCCTGTAGCAATCTGGGCTTCTAGCAGGCGGATGCCGTGCTCTTTGATGATCAGATCTTTCTTCATGGCCTGGAAAAGAGAGATCTTTTTCCCTGTGTTTGGATCAGTATATCCAGTGACAGCTTTCTCAGCACAAAGGAGCTTGTTGTGAATTTCTCCACCCACCAGCCTGGCAGAGATGGCCTCATCGACAGACAGTCTCTCATTCTTCAGGGGGTCAATGATGAACCCAGTGGCAGCTTGTGCTTCCAGCAGCACCAGAGCAGTGCCTGGCCTCAAGACATTCTTCCACATGGCCTGGTAGATGCTCATCTTCTCGGTCTTGGAAGGATCTGTCTTGGACGGCACAAGCACTCCGGCAATGCAGCTGGTGCCTTCCAGGTAGCGTCTCACCGAGTCGATCTTTGCCACGTCTTTTGCTGTCTGCTTTCCTTCCTCCAGGCTCTTCAGCGTCTCTTTACCTATTATTTCTGCTTTCAGTAGTTCCGAAGCTGTGACTTGTTTCCGTAGCCCTTGGAACCATATGTCTCTTCTATTTTCTTCTTTTTCTTTTATTATGTTCAGAATTTCATCTGTGATGTGCTGCAGAACAGCAGAAGATTCCAGTTTGTATTTTTTAATCAGCTCGTTCCTCTTCTCTTCAGTGAAGTAGCTTGAAGTAAGAAGGTCCCACAGAGACACAATCTGGCCCCTGAATTTCCCAAGTGTTACATTTACTTTGGTGGATGAAAGTATATTTTTTGTTATTTCATCTACATAGAAATAGTCCCTCTTGCTCAGCAGCTGTAGGAGGTACACCCCTGTCTCTTTGGTGCACCTGTGCAATAGTTGGGCGTAGGTAATCCTTTCCTGGGTGTTGGGATCCACAAATCCTTTGGTAGCATATTTTGGATCAGAAAGCCGGAGGTAAGTGCCCTCATCCAAACACTCCCGTTTGTAAGCCACCTCCACAGGGATGCGGTGACCATGCACAGGGTCAATGATGCCGCCAGTGGCAATCTGGGCCTCCAAAAGCCTGAGAGCAAGTTCTTTCTCTACGATGCTTTTTTTCATGGCTTGGAAGAGAGATATTTTGTTCCCTGTGGAAGGGTCAGTGTAGCCAGTAACGGCTTTCTCTGCAGAAAGAAGTTTCTCTCGAAGGTCTTCACCCACAAGCCTCACAGAGATTGCTTGGTCAACGGAGAATGTCTTCTTCTTCAATGGGTCGATGATGAATCCGGTGGCAGCCTGTGCTTCCAGCAACATCAGACCATGTTCTGGGGACAGGACCCCTTTCTTCATGGCTTCATAGATGGTCATCTTCTGCCCTTTGGCTGCTAAGACTCCGGCGATGCAGCCTGTTCCCTCCAGGTATCGCTTCACTGAGTCCTTCTGGGCAAGTTGCTGAAGGGCACCAGGCCCCTGCTGAAGCCCATCCAGGGTCTTCTTATCAATGATCTCAGAGTTGAACAGCTCTGCCGCTGACACGTCCCCCCTTGGTCCCTTCACCTTGAGGGCCTGCATCTGCTGCTCCGTTTCCTCGATGATAGCAGTGATGGCTTTGCTGAGTTGTTCCAGGGTCAGACCCTCAAACTTGTACTGGCGCACCAGCTCTTTCCTTCTCTGTTCTTGGATGTATGGGGAGCAAAGGAGGTCCCACATGGAGACGGTTTGGCCTTTGTACCTGCCAATGTGCATCTGCATCGGTTGTGCTTGCAGGAACTTTTTGGTTGCCTCGTTGATGTAAAAGTACCTTCCACCCCTTTTGACTATTTGCAGCATGTACAGCCCAGTCTCTGGATCTTGGGTGCATCGTTCTAGAAGCTGCAAGTAGGTGAGATTCTCGTGGGTGTTGGGGTCAAAAAAGCCTTGGGTATCATCTGTGGGGTCCAAAAGGACCTGGTTCAGTTTTTCATCAAAGTAGCCTCGTTTGTAAGCTACTTCTACGGGGATGCGGTGGCTGTGAACAGGGTCAATGATGCCCCCCGTGGCTATCTGGGCCTCAAGGAGACGAATGCCATGGCTTTTCACAATGAGCCCTTCGTTCATGGCCTCAAAGAGGGAGATCTGTTCTTTTGTGTAGGGGTGTGTGTATCCTGTCACAGCTTTTTCTGCGCTCAGCAGCTTCTCGTAAATCTCTCTTCCAATCAGCCCGCCTGCCAGCGCTTCGTCTACTGACAACTTCTTGTTTCTCACTGGGTCAAGGAGGAAGCCAGTGGCAGCCTGGGCTTCCAGCAGCACCAGAGCTGCCCCTGGCCGGAGGAGACTCTGCCTCATGGCCTGGTAGATGCTCAGCCTCTCCTGGCTTGGCTGTAGAAGGACTCCAGCGATGAAGTTGCAGCCCTCAAGGTATCGGCTGACTGAATCCATCTTGGTGACTTCCTGGACAGTTTTCTTCCCCTCTCTCAGTTCGTCCAGAGTTTCCTTGTCTATGAGCTCCGACTGGAAGAGGTCGCTGGCTGACACCTGCTTGCGCAGGCCCTTGAAAGTGAACCTCTTGCTCTGCTGATCGGTGTCTTCGATGACCTTGGAGGCAGCCACTGCAATCTCATCAAGGATCTCAGTGTTCCCCTCTTTGTAGGCTGCCACCAGCTCTCTCCGCTTGCTGTGGGTGATGTACTCAGAGTGGAGTAAGTCCCAGAGAGAAGCCTCTTGGCCTTTAAACCGCCCAATGTTGACACCGACAGTGACAGATTTCAGCACTTCCATGGTCTGCTGATCCGCATAGAAAGTGGCCTCTTCCGAGAGAGGAAGCAGCAAGTGTCCTGTCTCGGCATCCCGGACGCACCTCTCCTTCAGCTGCTGGTAGGTCAGGCTTTCCTGTGTGTTGGGGTCAAAGAAGACGCAGGTGTCGTCACTCTGCTGAGAAAGGGTCTTGTGCATTTCCTCATCGTAGAAGTTGTGCTTGTAGGCCGCTTGGAGAGGAAGGTGGAGGTGGTGGATGGGATCGATGACCCCTCCAGTGGCCAGCTGTGCCTCAAGCAAGGGGATGCCAGCCGTGGTGGAGATCAGCTCCTTCCGGATTGCCTGATACACTGAGATGGGCTTCCCTGAGTAGGGGTCAGGATAGCCTGTCAGGGCCCTCTCAGCCTGCAGTAGCTGCTCCACAAGTTCTTCACCCACAATGCCAGCTTTGATGGCCTCTTCTGCTCCAAGCCTCTGGTTGGTCACGGGGTCCATGATGGATCCTGTCGCTGCCTGGGCTTCCAGAAGCCTTGCCCCTGTGCCTGGGAGAAGGAGGCTCTTCTGCATAGCTTGGTAAATGCTCATTTTCTCATTGGAGGCCTGAATGAAGACCCCAGCGATGCTTCCAGTGCCCTGCAAGTATTTCTTCACGCTGTCCATCTCAGACACTTCTCTGGCTGTCCTCCTGCCCTGAGCCAGCTCTCTGAATATCTTTTCCGAAATGATGCCAGTATCCAGAAGCCAGACTGCGGGAACTGCACCTCTCAGGCCTTGGAAAGTGACTTGGCTTTGAGCCTTTAGTTCCATTTCCTTGATAAGTTCCTGGACAAGGGTGACCAGCTCCTGTAGTGATATTGCCTCAGACCGATACTTCTCCAGGAAGTCTCTTCTCTGCTCCTCCGTGAAGTAGCCAGAGTTCAGGAGCTCCCAGAGGGAGACCCTTTTGCCCTGCACATAGGTCTCCCTGAAGAGCTGCTTGATCTGCTCATCTGTGGTGGCAGGAGAAGCTGCTTGCGGCAGAGGTAGCAGGTGGACTCCAGAGGCTTCATCCTTCTGACACTGATCTATCAGCTGGCTGTAGGTCACCATCTCCTTTCTGTCCAGAGTGCTGAAAGTTTTGGCACCACTGCTTGGGTTGGAAAGTGTTTTGCTGAAGTCCTCATCCAAGTAACCTTTTTTCTGGGCAAATTCTACTGGGACATAATGTCCACAGTGCGGATCAATGACGCCCCCCGTTGACAGCTGGGCATCCATCAGCTGCCTGGCTTGTTTGTCAGCCACGAGGCCCTTCTTCATGGCTTGGAAGAGGGAGATCTTCTTGCCTGTGAAAGGATCCTTGTAGCCAGTGACAGCCTCTTCTGCCCGTTGGAGTTTCTCATAGAGCTCGGGGCCAACAAGGCCTTCCTTCACAGCCTCATCCAGGCCCAGTTTTTTATTCTTCACTGGGTCAACGATGAAGCCAGTGGCTGCCTGTGCCTCAAGCAAGGGCACAGCTACCCCTGGCACCACAATGTTCCTCTTCATGGCTTCGTAGAGACTCACTCGTTCGTTGGAGGGCTGCAGCACGATGCCTCCGATGCTTCCAGTGCCATAGAGGTATTTCCGGACAGAGCCCATGCGCAGAACCTCCTCTGGGCTCACAGCTCCCTCCAGCAACCTTTCAAAGAGGGTCCTGTCGATTATGCCCATCTCCATCAGGTGGTAGGCAGTGACGCGGCCCCTTATGGCTGGGAACTGGATGCAGGCCCATTTCTTCATCTCCTCCTCCAACATGAGCCGGATTTTCTCCAGGGTGACCTTCTGCAGGCAGTAATGGTTGAATATTTCCCTCCTCTTTCCCTCGCTGAAGTACTCGGAGTTCAGCAAATCCCACAGGGAGAGCCTTTGCCCTTGGAAGCGCCCGTATTTCACAAAGACCGAGGAGCCCCTGAACGCTTGCTTGGTGGTCTCGTCAATGAAGCGTGGCTTCTTGCTGTTCAGCGGCAGGAGGCAGAGGGAGGTTGAGGGCTCTATGATGCACTTCTCCTTCAGCTGCAGGTAGGTCAGGTTCTCATGGGTGTTTGGGTCAAAGAAGCCCTTGGTGTCATCACTGGGGTCCGAGAGAATCAGGTTCATCTTTTTGTCAAAGTAGCCCCGTTTGTAGGCCACTTCCACAGGCAGGCGGTGGCTGTTGACGGGGTCGATGATGCCCCCCGTCGCTATCTGTGCTTCCAGCAGGCGGATGGCATGGTCCCTGATGATCAGATCCTTCATCATAGCCTGGAAGAGGGAGATCTTTTCTCCTGTGTAAGGATCCCTGTAGCCAGTGACAGCTTTCTCGGCAGTCAGGAGCTTGTCGTAAACATCTGGGCCAATTACGTTGGCCTTCAGGGCCTCGTCCACAGAGTATTTCTTGTTGGCTGCAGGGTCAATGATGTATCCTGTGGCAGCCTGAGCCTCCAGGAGGATGAGGGAGGTGCCTGGCCGCAGGAAGCCTTTCCTCTTTGCTTGGTAGATGCTGATCTTCTCCTGGGAGTCGGGCAGGAGAAGCCCACTAATGCTGCCCGTCCCTTCCAGATACTTCTTCACCGTGCCCATGCTGACAACATCTTTGGCCAAGGTCTCCCCTTGGGTCAGCTTCTCAAACAAATTCTTGTTGATGATGTCTGAGCTCAGAAGCTGGGCGGGCGTCACCTTGTCCCTCAAGCCCTCAAAGGTGACTCTGGAGTTGGCAACGGCTTGCTGGATGGTATGAGAGACTTTGTCAGCCAGTTGCCGAGCGGAAAGGCGCCTAGAGAGGTACTGCTGGATGAGGTCTGTCCTCTGCTCTCCTGTAAAGTAGTCTGAGAAGAGGAGCTTCCAGAGTGAAACGTGCTTCCCCTTGAATTTCCCACAGGACACAGACACAGCCATGTTCTCCAGAGCAGACTTTGTGTTGTGGTTAATGAAGAAGTGCTCCCTTCCATGGCCTCCTGAGAGAGGCAAGAGGCAGAGACCCGTGTCTGGATCTGTGACGCATCTCAAGAGCAGTTCTGCATAGGACAATTTCTCCCTGGAGTTGGGCTCAAAGAACCCACGGATCTCATCTGTGGGATTGCAGAAGAGGCTCTCTGTGTCCTTGTCTAAGTGGCCCCGCTGACAGGCCATCTCCACAGGAAGCCGGTGATGCGTGTGGGGGTCGATGATGCCTCCAGTGGCAAACTGGGCATCCAGCAGGAAAATGCCAGGGTCCCTGGGCACAAGGCCCTTCTTCATGGCTTGAAACAGAGAGACCGTCTCACCAGTGAAGGGGTCTTTGTACCCTGTGACTGCTTTCTCTGCTGAAGACAGTTTCTGATGGAGCTCTGGCCCAACAACTCCTGCGCGGATGGCAGCATCGGCCGTGAACTTCTCGTTCCTTACAGGGTCTATCAAGCACCCTGTGGCAGCCTGGGCCTGCAGGAGAATCACAGCTGTGCCTGGCACTAGGAGGTGCTCCGCTAAGGCCTGGTACAGACTCTTGCATTCATTGGTGTGCAGCAGCGCCACACCGGCAATGCTCTTTGTCCCAGAGAGGTACCCCTGAACAGAGTCCATCTCCGCCACTTCCTGCGCCGTGAGCTCCCCGTCATGGAGGGCTTTGAACATGTCTGAGTCAATGATTCCAGCATCCAGGAGCTCATGGCTGCACACAGACCCTCTCAGCCCAGGAAAGGAGATTTTCAGTGGCAGCAAGAGCAGGCCTCTGGTGTGGTCACAAATGCACCTTCTCATCAGCTCCGTGTAGGTGACCTTCTGGTTGTTGTTTGGGTCCAAGAAGCCCTTGGCCTCCTCGTTCTCAGGGTCAGAGAGGAAGTTGCTTAGTTTCTCATCAAGGTAGCCCTTCTCATAAGCCTCTTGCGGAGGGATGCGGTGGCCTGTGGCTGGCTCAATGGTGCCCCCAGTGGCTAACTGGGCCTCCAGCAGATACAGGCCCTGTTCCCTTCCAAGGAGCTCTTTCTGCAAGGCTTGGTAGAGGGAGATCTTCTCCTCTGTGTAAGGGTCTGTGAAGCCCTTTGCTGCTCGCTCTGCGCAGAGCAGCTTCTCCTTCATCTCCAGCCCTGCCAGTCCCATCTCCAGGGCCTCTGCCACAGAGACCAGCCGCTTTCCCGCAAGGTCAACGATGCCACCAGTGGCTGCCTGGGCCTCCAAGAGAGCTGATGCAACGTCAGGCTGCAGCAAGTGATGCTGGACAGCTTCATTGAGGCTCATCGTCTTGCCAGAAGCGGCCTCCACGTAGACTCCGGCAATGCTCTTGATGTGTGGGTCTGCCTTGGGTGCTGCTGAGGTGCTGCTGGGGGAGATGTAGCCCCCTGGCATGGCTGCTGACCCTGCTGGCCCCCGGGTCCCTGGGCCCCTGGCCTCCATGCTGTTTGTGCAGTTGTTCTGAGTCTCCCGCTCCTGGCGCAAGCAGGCGACTCTTCTGCTCCCTTTGCGGGTGGCAAGCGGGTCTCTGCAAGGAGAGGAAAGAAAGGAAACAGTCAGTTGTCATGAAGAGCAGAAACCTTTTCTCTTTCACTTTCCCCCTGCTAGGCATCCTCTTATAAACTTCTGTTGTGCCACTTCTTGCTCTAAACTTCTTTTCTCTAAACTAGTAAGTCCCCAGTGCTGCAAACCTTCTTCACAGAGGAGTCGCTAAAACTCAGTCATTTTGGTGGCCCTTTTCTGAACCTTTTCCAACTCTACAATATCCTTTTCATGATGCGGTGACCAGACCTGCACACAGTACTCCAAATATGGTTGCCTCATAGATTTGTATAATGGCATTATGAGACTGGCAGTTTCATTTTCAATTCCTTTCCTAAGGATTGCTGGCATGGAATTCCACTCTTGATGCAACCTGAAACCTGACTGGCACCTGCAAAGTGTCCTTGGAATGCACCTTCTACCTTCACACACATTCCCACGGGGGAGACACAAGGGGAAACTTCCAAAATACTCCCTGATAATTGAGGAGAGAAAGAAACAGATTTTAAAAGTGTTTCCTCACAACTGCGCACGTCTGCTTTTCCGGTTGTAAGGACACTCCCAGCAATTACGAGCGATAATGGAGCAATGTTACAACACACCACAAGCAAAAGCTTGGCATGAAAACCAAAACCCTGGTAATAAAAGAGAAAGCAGGAATAAAAAGGCAGAGATTGCAGGAGGGGCCCATGTGGTGTGTGCAGAACCCACACAGTCCGGTAATGGGAAGCTGGCCTGGGGAGGCCCTCTGCGCTTTGGGCTGGGCCAGTCCCTCTGGAGGATTTGACAGGTGAGATCTTCCTTGGGTACACGGAGTCACTGCACCAGAAACCTGCCCTCAAATAAAGCTGGAACGGAGCCCTTGTCAAGGCCAAGCGGAATAATGATCAGCCACAGCGTATTATCTCACCCCCTGTTGCTTCATGAGCTCTCTGTCCCCTCTCAGCCTGGCTGGGGTGGGAAGGAGCAGAGTGGTGAAGGAAGCCCAGACAGGTTTGGCATCCTCCTGAGCCCAGCCCCAGCCGCTTTCAACTTCCCCGCTCCTCTTACATTCTGAGCATTTGCCAAGGTTGAGCAACAAAGGAGGGAGACAAGCCCAGGCGACCCACTTGCCTCTCCCCTCCCCAGCCCAGCCCTGTTCCTCCTGGTGGCAGATAATCCCCATCTGCGCTTGGCTTGCAGGAGGGGTCAGGGAGGGGGGCACGCAGAGAAGGGGGGACACAGCACCCGGCTGCTGGCTCTGAGACTGCCGGCCGCCATGGGTGCAACCCACACTAGCCCTGGGAGCAGCCCAACGTCATGGAAAAAAGAGAGAAACTGGTGGCAGGCCAGGCCTTGAGGGCAGCCAGAGCCTAGCCAAGCGAGAGGCTCACCGGTCTTATCTCAGGACTCCTGCGCGGGGCCAGCTTGCCTGTGCGTTTTACAAAAAGTAGAAACAATGTGTAAAACTTGAGCAGTTGCTGCTGAAGCTGGTGGCTTTAGAGGTCCTGAAGCCTAGTGGTTAGAGAGGTGCAAGGGAGGCCCTCCCCCTCCCTGCCTCCACAGCAAAATGCTCTTGGGGGGCAGCTGCAGTGGAAGGCATGGCAGGGGAGGCCTCTGTAAATGGGGGGGGGTGTTTAGGATGTGGTGCCCTCAGGGCTAGACTTCGTGGTCCAAGCCTGGGGCCCCACAACCTAGGCGTGGGGAAGAAACACCCACTAGGAGCAGGCAGTAGGTGACAGTGGCCGCCTGGCAGAGCATCAGTGCCCAGCGTGGGCACGTTAGGGCTGATGCCCGTTGTCACAGCATCCCTTTTTCTTTCCTGAAGAAGCCAGCTCCTGCCATCTTGGTTTCTCCAGGAGTGCCCCTCCCTCTCAGGGACTGAGCATGGCGGGGGGGGGGGGCAGCTGCAGCCAGCTGCTGCCTGGCTCCACGGTGGGCTTTCCAGAGCAAAATGGTTTGGGTCTTAAAGGAAAGGAAAGAATGCCTTCCTGATGCTGCCTGCTTCCCTCCAGACGGCTGCTTCTCAGGTGTGCAAATGGCCTTGAGAATGTGGCTTGCCCCCCCCCCTGCTTGCTTCCTTGCCCCCCAGTTCCTGAGGGCACCAGAGAGCTGCCTGGGCTCTACAGGGACTTGGGAGCCACCCTGTCGACAGCCATTTGCAGCTCACTTTCCCACAGTGGGACCCCGGAGCACCCGAGGGCTCCAGACATCTCCAGCGTCGGATTCTTGAGCTGCGGTTCCGGCATTTCAGGGGGTTGGACTAGATGACCCCTGGAGGTGCCTTACAACTCTACAGTTTTATTATTCTTTTAACCTATGATTTCCACACCACTTCACAATCTCAAAGGAACCTCGAAGTGGTTTACAACCTACCTTAAATAATTTGTAAAATTTCAAATGCTGCAAATGAGAATCAGACACAAGCGCAATAAGGAAGTGCAATAAAGCCTCTTTATAAATAACATTAGCAACTATAAATGAAATAATAATAATAGTAATAATAATAATAATAATAATAATAATAATATTTATACCCCACCCTCCCCAGCCAGAGCCGGGCTCAGGGCGGCTAACACCAATAAAATCACAGTAAAAACATATTAGGGAAAAGAAAAGAAAAAAAACAATTTAAAATACAGGTTAAAATGCAATTTAAAATACAGCCTCATTTTAAAAATGCATGAAACAGATGTTGTGCCCACAGTTCCTCCCCACAAATAGCAGCCTTGGCTGTGGATGGGCTGTGGCCTTCAAAGAGAGTGGCTGTGAATCGTAAATCTGTGAGGGGCAAACTGCAGAGCCCAGGATGCTTTGAGGGGGAAATGTGCTCCGCAAGTGCTTCAAAGGGATCTGGTGTGCAGGCAGAGGACTGGACTTCCAAGCAGCAACTGAGGCCTCACAGGAAGAACAAGAGAGCCAGACCCCTTGCCTCCTCCTCCCAGCCAGGTGGGGGCCAGGCTCACTCCCCCTCCCCCCAGGGGCGTTAAGCAAGTTCAGAACCCTCCAATCATTAACCTTTATTGATTGGCTTTATTTGCATTTTGCATGTAAGCCACTTTGGGAGGGTTTTGACCCTGAAAGGCAGCCCAAAAGTCCTGGTAACAAATACTTCTAATAGGTAGGCAGATGAAGGTGATGGACTACATGGAACTGGCGGAAATGACCGGCAGAATCCGAGACCAGGGAGAAGAGTCAGTGGAAGAAGATTGGAAGAAATTTAAGGACTACCTACAGAAACATTGTAAAATTAATGAATGTTAGAATGATGTTGGATGAAAAGTTATGTGGTTTTTAGCTACAACGCTATAAGGAGTAGGAAAAAAATGGACTATTAACAGGCAAAAATTTAATGTTACATTATTTTAAGATTAAAGATTAGGATAAATAAAGAGGGAAAGGATTTGCTGAACTAACAAATTGAACGGAAATACAAAAAGGGAGGTGTGAGGAGGTCCGGGAAACAAGCAAATGAAAGATAAGTGATTGAAAGATGGAATTGTTTTTTTTAACTATTTTCATTTTGTTTTTCTTTTTTTTTTGTTTTTCATTTTGTAAAATTCTAATAAATATCTTTTTTTTAAAAAACAAATACTTCTAATAGGTAAACAGTTCAGCCAGTGTGGCCAGCAGTGGGCTTTGCTGGGATCACCCCAAGGGGCTGAGGGTGGTCTGAGCTGCCCTTGGCAAGGCAGGATTGCATCCAGCCCCCTCAGACCAGAGCAAAGGCACGAAGTTAGAACTTAAAGGAAATGCAGAACTGAAGAGTTCCTGTCCAGCTGTAACTCCACTGCAAAATGGGGCTGAGGCATCATTCACACACCTCAAATATTTGCATGAGCTCCCTCCACCCCACCCCCCCAAATAGGCTCATGCCTTTTTCAAGTTAGAGGGGAGAGAGTTTTGCATGGAGCGTCTTTAAGACAGCCATGCGCAGAGCAAGCTCAGCACCAAGTCCCTTAACATTTCACTCTTCAGCACAGCGCAGTCTAGAAATAGCTGCCTCTCACATCTCTCCGGAAATTCTGAGGGAAGAAAAATGAAATCAGCCTGTGCTTCTGGTGTGTTGAACTTTTAAATAACTATGTTTGGTTGTAAAATAATAATAATAATTCCTAGGAACTGTCATTTGTTAAGGGTGCTAGGAATTACAGCTCTGGGGTAAGCAACAATTCCCAGCATTTTTAGGGGTGGAAATGTACTTTAAATGTGTGATGTGTACACATCCACAATCCTGAAAAGGATGGGAATGTGGAGGTAAGGGACAGAAACCTGTAATTCAGCTGAAATACATGCTGTTAATATTGGGTGGAGACAGATGAAGACTAATTGCATGCTTTAAAATGCGGGTGTTATCTCATCATTTGTGAACCGTAAAGGTAATGTATAATTCACTTAATTGATGCTGTACTCCTAATGGGTCCTGATATGAGCCTCTGAGGCTGGGAATGGCAGACTCTGCCAGGGTTAAACACTGTCCTGGCCACAGCAGGGTCTTCCTTTTACCACCAATGGCCACCCAGGGAGCAAAGACGGACGACCATTCTGTGGTTCTGTGATCAGTTGAAAGCTGACACTGGGCAGTTCCACAGGACCCCAAACAACGCACCACGTGCAGCTCTCCCACCCCATAACGCAACTCTGTACAAAGCCACTCCCCATCAGATGAGTGAAAGCAGCAAGGAAGCCTCTTGGAATGGTGGCCAGGATTCGCAAAACTCCAACCCCAAATGCCATTCATGGACATCCAGAACTTCAAGAAGTCTTATGCTATGTTGGATTTTGCAGTTCTTCAGAGGGGAGTTGGAAGAACTTTGCAGACTGTGAATGACTGAGTGAACCAGAAGGCCTAATCACAAAAGGGAAGTGCATTGTTGCAGCACAACAAATGAGGACAGAGATCCTAGATCTAGAACTTATCTAGACCAGAACTCATCCATCCACCAAGGATGTCAAGGTCTAACCATGGGCTGCTGTAAGTGATCCAAGTGGACAGTGTGATGGCCAGGTTCTGGAAGGGGCAGAAAGAACAAAATCTCATGCTGTGACTTCTGATCTAGAAGAACTGGATCAGAACAATGGAAGGATCCTTTAATCACATGATAGACCTTAGGAAAGGTGAGCAGCTGACCTTTGTGAACTGTAAGGCTGACCTGGCTTGGTTCTCAGGTCCTCCTTTTCAAGGTCTATTGAGATACTTCCCTTGCCTAAGCACTGAAGAATATGTCTGTTTGCTTTGGCACGCCTGATCAACATGACCCACAACGCAAACTCATTTACAGTAGCAGAATTTCAGTCATTTCTGGCATCTTGCAACTTTTGCCATATTGCCACCAGCTCAAATTACCCTCAATGAAATAATGGGGCAGAGAGAGCAGCACAGACTGCCAAGAAAATATTGAGACAGGCTGTCCCACCTGTTTGCTCTTGTAAGCTACAGGTCAACTCCGTTGATAGCAACTAGATATGATCCAGAATCAGTGCAATTCAGTGTGAAAACTATGCCATTTAGATCCAGAAGAGCAAAGAGGGAGCTTCTAGCATCAGGGCTCGTCCTCCACACTTTTTTTTTGCCCCACTGTTTCCCAGCTTGTGTCCAGGTGCTTCCACCCCTAACCCACCACCAGATGCTTCTCCCAGGAAAACACACTCTTTAAAGCTGAATTGGAACCAAGGGCAATTTGGGTTTTCTGCCCAGAGTCAGTGGTCAAGAGTGGGTTTTTGTGGAGAAAGTGCCAGGGCAAAAAACAGAAGGGGGAAACTGCTCAGACACAAACCTGGAAAGCCCGGACCCATGCCTCCAATGTGGAGCAAAGCTAAGAGTGGATGAGCCCTCAGTCCTGCTGGAGAACAGACACGGCAGAACCCAGTCCCTGCACAAGGAATCAAATGTGATCTACTTTGCAGAAACCAACAACTTGTTCTTGAGAAGGTAGAATCGCCAAACACAGAAGCAGTACCCAAAAATCCAAGTTCCTCTACTGACACTGCCTGAGCCCATTTGTAAAATTGACATCCATTGCTCATGCTTGGCAAACCCTCACCATGATCAACTCCTGCCCAGAGTCCTATGTCCCCAATGTGGAAGGATGTGTGGATCCAGAATTGGCCTCCACAGTCACTTATGGACTCATTGTTAAAACCGTGTTTATGGAAGACAATCTTACTCGACTACAAAGGATTGCCAAAGAAGAAGAACTCCAGTCAACTTATTTGGAAGCCTCCAGGATTTGGAGATGAGGGAGGGGTTGCCAAGCATTTCAACAGTGCCAGCTGATTTAATGGCTTCCCTCCCCTGCCCCTTTAACACTGGGATAGAGACTCTGCAGCCCTTGAGAAGCTGGTGGGCTATGACTGCCCACCATCCCTGGCCATTGGAGATGGAGCCCAACAGCATCTAGAAGCTCCCCCCCCATCCCTGCCCTGTTTAGGGCATCCCCTTCCCTAAATACATGGATTTCTCTACCCCGAACATTCCAGAGAGATTTCTTTATCAAGTAAGCATCTTCTAACAATTAGCTCCCATTAAGGAGTCAGTTTTCCCAGTAGTGATGTATGGAAGTGAGAGCTGGACCATAAAGAAGGCTGATCGCCGAAGAATTGATGCTTTTGAATTCTGGTGCTGGAGGAGACTCTTGAGAGTCCCATGGACTGCAAGAAGATCAAACGCATCCATTCTTAAGGAAATCAGCCCTGAGTGCTCACTGGAAGGACAGATCGTGAAGTTGAGGCTCCAATACTTTGGCCACCTCATGAGAAGAGAAGACTCCCTGGAAAAGACCCTGATGTTGGGAAAGATGGAGGGCCCTAGGAGAAGGGGACGACAGAGGATGAGATGGTTGGATAGTGTTCTCGAAGCTACAAACATGAGCCTGACCAAACTGTGGGAGGCAGTGGAAGACAGGAGTGCCTGGCGTGCTCTGGTCCAGGGGGTCACGAAGAGTCGGACACGACTAAACGACTAAACAACAACAACAACAAGGAGTCATTCTGAGCCATTAAGGAGTCATGAAGCAGTTGTTTTTTCAAAGCAGCAAAAAAAGCTAATGCTATACTAACCAGACTGTATCAACCTAAGTCGAGTGTCCTGATCAAAAGTCACATTCTGCCCCACCCAGAATGCCGTGTCCAGTTCTGGGCACCCCAGTTTAAGGAGGGTATTGACAAGCTGGAACATGTGCAGAGGAGGACAAGCAAGATGCTGAAGAAAGAAAGCCCTATTTATGAGAAATGGTTAATGGAGTTGGAGATATTTAGCCTGGAGAAGAGGCGACTGAGAGGCGACAGGATAGCCATTTTCAAATATCTCAAGGGCTGCCCCATGGCAGACAGAGCAAGCTTGTCTTATGCTGCTCCAGAGGGCAGGACCCGAACCAATGGATTCAAATAACAAGGAAGGAGATTTTGACTAAACATTAGGAAGAACTTTCTGTTTGACAGTAGAACAGGCCATCTTGGGAGGCGGTGGACTCTCCTGCAATGGAGGTTTTGAAGCAGAGGAGGTTGGATAGCCAGAGATTATTTAGCTTGGTCATTTTTTCATTTTAAAAAATACGTATATACCACTGTATCATAAATAAATACCATGGTGGTTTACAACAATATAAAAACATAAAAACAGACAATAAAGGTTTTAAAAAGTTAAAAACAAAAATAAATTAAAAACAGGCATCAGTAGACGATTGTGGAGGATGTATTCTTAACTGCCTGCATAGGCCTGGCAAGATATGAAAGTATTCAGCTGGCATTTAAAAATTGGCCCAGAAGGTGCCTGCTAAATCTCTAGTGGCAGGGAGTTCCACAGGACTGGGCCGATGACACGGAAAGGTCAGTTTCTCCTTCCTGTTTGGGGCTAGATGACCCTTGGGGTTCCTTCCAGGTCTACAATTCTATGTTTCTATCATTTGGAGCTATTCCTTTTCCTTTTCCCAAAGTGATCCTGCCCGGCTTCAAGGCGAACCCACCGTCACAGCCAGCAAGCAGCAATCTTGCAGGACTCTAAAGTCACAAATGGGAAGAGGCCGTCATAGCTCAGCCCCAGTGCAGCTGCGTTGCATGCAGAAGGTCCCAGGTGAAGCTTCCCCCTCACAGCATCCACATGCCAGGAAAAGGTTCACCCTCGGGCCAATGCCAGGGGCTTCTGCAGCTATTCGATGCACAGGACCCTTTGCAGGGGGTGGGGGGGGTGAGAGACTTCTGCTCCCAGCCCTGGCAGGGGAAGGAGGCAGGCGGAGGCTCCTGCTGGGCCTGGAAGAAGCCTCTTCCCTGGGAAGCACCTGCAAATGCTTGTTGGTTCAGGAGGCCCGGGATCTGCGCAGCGTTGACACCCCAGATTCCCAGTGATAAAAGCTGCTGGGCCGGTTGGGAGAAGGTTCTGCTCCCTGCAAATTAAAGGGCGTTGGTCTTGCCTGGAAATTGCTTCACCTGCCTTTCTGAAGAAGGGGGAGATTTCCTGGTCGGCCAACGAGGGGGACACTCCTCCTCCTCCTGAATTGACTGTTGCCTGCTTGGACCCAGGTCTGGCCTTAGACGTGGGCTGGGGCAGTGCCAGGCTTGGCACAGCTCCCTGGGCTTGTCCACACACATGGCAGCAACCACAGTCACACATCACACGTGCAACACCAACACCGCCTTGTTTGCACAGCTGCAGCGTCTCATGGCAACACACACACAGAAACTGGTCCCCACCACACCCAGCAGAGCCTGCGCACACGGCAGGACTTGGCAGGGAGGGGGGCAAACCCAGCACTGCCCAATCTGACCCTCCTTTATAGAGACTCCCATCCCCTGCCCTGGTCCCTTCTTAGGGAGTCACGCCCAACCAGACCCTTGGCCCACCCCTGTCAGTGCTGCCTGCTCCCAAAGGCAGCCCGGGCTCTCGAAGGCTTTCAGACAAGGGACGTTCCCAGCCCCACCTGGAGGGGCTGACATTGGGAACTGGACCTGCAGCAGCAGCAGCAGCAGCTCTGTCCCTGGGCTGCCGTGGGCCTGGACTCACAAGCAGATCCGTGTCTGGCTGCTTCGAAGCCCACATGGAGCTACTTCATGGGAACACGGCCCGGAAGTTGCTCTTGTCACCGTTTGCACCCACCCACTTCCACCCCCTGGATGCAGGCTGAAGGCAGAGAAGGAAATCTTAGGCATTGGAGGTCCTTTGCTGAAGGCTAATTGCATTCTGATGGAGGTGAGCTCTAATACAGAAGAACAAACCCCTGTGTTGCAAACTTAACACAACAAGCAACACACAGACCAGTATACTAGATAGCACTGTAATTCTTATTGCATAATATACATGATTTAGTAACAAAAACAAAATGTGTGCACTTGTAAATTCACTAATTTAGCTCTAAAGCATGGGTAGGCAAACTAAGGCCCGGGGGCCGGATCTGGCCCAATTGCCTTCTGAATCCGGCCCGCGGACAGTCCAGGATCAGCGTGTTTTTACATGAGTAGAATGTGCCCTTTTATTTAAAATGCATCTCGGGGTTATTTATGGGGCATAGGAATTCACTCATTTCTCCCCCCCAAAAAAATATAGTCCGGCCCCCCACAAGGTCTGAGGGACAGTGGACCGGCCCCCTGCTGAAAAAGGTTGCTGACCCCTGCTCTAAAGGGAAGGGAGAGCAGCTCAGACTGTCTCAAGCAGCTGACCTGGGATAGCATGAAAGGGAAGCAAGTGGGGAGCTTTTTAATTGAACCCCACGGCCTTGGTGGAGTTCTCTGGGGACAGAGCCTCTCGCCCCTTGCCTTGGGCAGAGGAGGGCATGCTCCGCTCCAGGTGCCCCCGTGTCCTGGGCCAGCTCTGCCTCAGGCTCCACAAGTTCATGTGTGGTTATTCATTTATTAATCTATGCGTCGCCTTCCACGTGACTCTCAAGGCCTTTTTACAGGCACACCATAAAAAATGCTGAAAATAAAAAAGTACAAAACAACAATTAAAGATGTGATCCAAAACAACACAGAACCAGCACCAAAGGCAGAGAGGCCTTTTCACTCAGCTAGAATTTTTCCCCAAGTCAAATCTGTCCCTGGTTGTTTATGGGAAGTGACAATCATGGATGCCTTGCTGGGACTCAGGAGGGATGCTGTCCATGGAAGACGAGTGACCCCCCCAAAAGGCCTGCCCCGAGTTACTGTGGAGGGGGCTCTTGAGATCTGGGGGGATTTGAAGAAGGAACTCTTCTGCAGGCCAGAGTGGCCGGCTAGGGGGCATGTCAGGGATCAGGGTCTCTCTCAAGTTCCCTGGGCCTGAGCTGCATTGGGCCTGAGCTGTTAATTCCAAAGCCTTGAACTTGGCCCAGAGGCAGAATGGCAGTCAGAGCTAGTCCCACAGACAAGGTCACAGCTGCAGCCTCATGAGTAGACCCTATGTACATGGTTGTACATAGGCCCCCACCCTCACATTATCACAAGGAAGGAGCCTGATGAACGCACTCAATATCCCACCTTTGCAGCAGTGGCACTCCAGACACTCTGCTTGCTGGGGGGGGGGGTCTCTATCTCTAATTCCCCAGGTGCCTTTGTAGCATCCATAGAGACCCACGGAAGGAGGAATGATAAAAACCGCCTTTAACATTGCGCCACGACAGGCTGGCAAGTCACACCTTTCAGCAGGCAATTATTCTGCAATTATGTGGTTTCAGCCTAATCCAAATGTAATTATGTGGAGAATTGCTGTTTATGAAGAGTGGATTGGCGCAAAGGAGCCTCTGGCACAAGGTAGTTGGTTGGGGACAAGAGGTACCAGGAGATGATGACCCAGTCTGGCCACCCAGGCAGCTCAGGAGATGCGAGGGAGGGAGGAGGGGGCCGCATTGGGGCTGGGAGGGAGCCTGGAGCAGCAGTGATACCAAGGGCAGGAAGACCAAAGACGCCTTGGCTGAAGGCCTGAGTGGCACCAGCACCACACAGGACACGATCCCCACCTGCTGCAGGCAGCAGGGCCCCTTTCACACGAGGGAGAGCCCCTGCTGACCCTCAGAGCACCCAGGGACCTCTCAGTCTGCCAGAGGCTCAGCCCAAGGAACACCCTGGCGGGTGCCCAGATCATTGCCAGAGCATAATTTCAAGGACTGCTGTGTCCTGCCTGACTGCCTGCCTCCCACAGCATCCTCCGGGAGCCCCAGAAGTAGTTTAGAGCTGGCCAGGAGTTAGGGACAGGTTCTTCTTTTACTAGTATATTCACTTTCAAAACACTTTTTTTCCTGAAACTGCAGTCTTGTCATTTTCAAATGTTTGCCATCCGCCTTCCTGAGCATTCAGGGATCAGGTAGGAGGGGGGAAGTTTGTGGCTGACTTCGGGGCTGGCCCATGCCTGCAGGAAGAGAGCAGAAGTTCCTGAACCCAAGAGGCACTCCAGACATGGAGACGTGAAGATGTTTCATAGCAGCTTTCTGGGGTCCCAGCCAGGGGGCGGCAAATGGGTGCCTTGTCCAGGAGCTGTGCTTTGCTCCCTCCTCCAGAATTTTGTGTGAGTGGAAAATTGTCTTTTGAATTTTTGTCATGACAGACAGTGACAGCTTCCACCTTGCTTTTATAACAGGAACAATTTAAGACTAGGAGCCCCTGAAAAAAAGTGGTGAATAAGGCAGGACTTCTGGATCCTTGGGGTCCCTTCCAACTTTACAGTTCTATGATTCTAGAGAGCAAAGGCACAGCGAAAGTCTCTTCTGGAAGACCCCACCCCGCCCGCCAAGTCTGCTCACCTTCCCTGACTGAAGGTGGATTTTGCAGGACCGCTCCTGTCACTCAAGAATTGCTTAAGGCAGCCTGCCTGGTAACCAGAGAACCTTTGCAGATTTAAACGCTGGACCTCTGTTTGCAGAGATGGAGTCAAACTCCGCTCTGCCCCCCCCCCCCACCTGGGCTGAGAAGGATGGGCTGCTTTTTGCACTGTGGATGTACCCCTCTGAAAGCATCCCCCCTTTTAAGTATTTCCCCAGAGACACCCCCCCCCCAAAAAAAAATACACTCTGAAAACCTACATTCACATACATGCGCCACAACTTATATCAGCATACATCCTTTGGAACTGGTCTTTGGTTTTCTGAAGAATTTGTAAAGGAAAGCATTCTTGTAAGTCTCAAACTCCATCTCACTGGCTTTATCCAAAATGCTGTGCCTGCGGTACTCGCCCCCTCCCCACCCCCCAACTGCTTGACCAGGGCTGCACAGAAGGGCGCTTACTCTGCTTCTAAACCCAGATTGTGTGTTTATTGTATTGCTCGTGTGATACAAGATTAAAGCAAAATTTTGGATAAAACTGGTTTGCAACTTTCTAGTTACAGCATAAACTGTTTTCTTGATGTTTTGGTCTCCCCTTGTTCACTGTCCCCTTAACATCCTTTTTTCTAAAGAAACAAAAAGCATGCCAGTCACTCAGTTGGCACTCTTCTCCTGGGGGTGCTCTGTGCCCCATCTGGAAAAGTAGTTCCCCCTGCTGCCCCCATGTGACGGGGAGGGCACTCTCAGGGCTGCAGACAGGGGCAGGGCAAGGGGCACAGACCCATAGCACAAACCTGCACCTGCTAATTCATAGGCAAATTTAGGCTGACTTGCAGAGCAGCTGGGGAGAACCTAAATTTGGGCTCTTGCTGTCAGGCCTGAATTTGCCTCTGGACAAATGAGGATGCTGGGTGGTCCCAGGGGTCTCATCGGGACTGTGATCTGCAGCACCTTTGGTCACCACTTCTGTAAGTGAAGCGCACATTTTGTATTTTTGCGTTGTGAACTGCTCTGTGATCTTCGGATGAGGAGCGGTATACCGTATAAATGTAAATGTAAATAATAATAATAATAATAATAATAATAATAATAATAATAATAATAATAAAGATTAAAAACACACCCACAGCATGAGATTAAAGGACCACAGAGCTTCCCCCAAATAAGCCTGGGAGTGTAGTTTACCCACCACAGAGCACCAAGAGCAACCAAGGATTCCTGGGGGGGGGGGGGGGGATGCCATGTGATTTAAATGGGCTTCAGATGTAAAGGAGAAAAGAGGCCAGAAATGGGGGGGCGGAGCTCTAGCAGAGACGACCCAGGGGCTTGTGCCCCCTGCCCACCCCACCTAAGAGGTAAGTAAGGAAGCCCCCCTTTCTGTCCTGCATCTGGACCTGATCCTGCCCTTTCCAGTCACTGCCAGCTGCCTTTCTAGACCGCGCATCTCACTTCTAAGCCTGCCTTCCAGAGCTTATCCTGCTCCTGTGAAGGAATGGGGAGTTAGCACAAGATTTTCCAGACCGGTGCAGGCTGGGGGCTTGCCCAAAGACCCCTTCAGGAAACGCTAGTGGGGCCCACAAAGCCAAGAGCCTTGGCAGCCCCATAGCTGGGCTCTGGATGCTCCCCGCTCCCCCACCCCCGGCCTCATGAGGCTCTGGATAAACCACAGGCACACAAATGTGGGGGACACTTTCATGGAAGGGACCCCAAAGGTCCAACCCCCTGCAAAGCAGGAATCACAGCTGAACAAATGGACACCCAACCTCAGTTTAAAGCCTTTCTTCATACCAGCTACTTGCCAAGAAGTTGCATTTCTTCAGAAGGCTTTGCCTCTCCTATTAGAAAAGTGAAAATGCCCCTAACAAATGAAGATGAAAACTCCACATGGATAAAATTAAATGCCTGACTAGCCAGTGGTGCCTGCAAAGGTGTCCCTTGTGAAGAGGAGGCCAGCAGGTCTGGCTTCACCTGAAAAAAGACCATGAAGGTGCAAAGGGCGTGTCGCTTGGAAGGGGCCACCACTGGAAAGGCCCACGAGCTGCTGGAGGAACCTGGAGCAAAGACCTCCTCCTCCTCGCGGCACCTGGGAAGCACCTTGAGCCCTCCTGAGGCATTTTCTCTGCCCCCTGATGCCTCACCTCTGACTGGCACAGAGAGAGAGGGTACGGGCCTAGAGGGCATCCTGCTGCCACTGCTGCTGCCTTGCTCCTGGTCCTGCCAGCCTTCACCAGAGATGCCCAGGGAGCAGCGTGGGCACCAAGGGCAGGCAGAGCGGCTGGTGGCAAGGTGGCAGGGAGCAAACAGGAGCAGAGGCAGACCTAGGCTCCCTTGAACCCTTGGCAAGGACACGTTTCAGCATGGGGAGGTGTGATTTTTCGCCCCCATACCTAACCAATCCCTAGGTACGCCCTGGAACAGGAGACCCAAAGGGGAGCCCTCGGTGGTGGGCTCGCAAGCACTGCAGGCAAGAGGAGCCACCTGGGCAGAGAAGCCTGAGGGCATGCATGGAAGGGGGGTCTGCCTTTGAGGCTGCTTCCCCCCCCCCCCAGACGTGTCCCCCGGCAAGAAGGCCTGCACTGGCTCCCAGCAACACGTGAGGCACCTGCCTGCCACAGGCAGCCCAGCCCCATGGCGCTGCTTCTCACTCTCATATGCCTGCCCCTGTCAAGGGCACCAGCGCCCAGCACTCCCAGTGGCCTTGCCAAGGGGAGCAGAGCCCCCCACTCGCCCCTGTTCCCCAGCTGATGGCCCCTAACCAGGCATTCCTCAGTCCTACCTGTGGGTCCTCTGCCAGGCAGGTCCTCTGCTGTTGCCGCCGCCTCCTGCTGCTCTTTCCAACTGTGCCAAGGTGGGACGGCCTGAGCGCAACCTTGCTTTTATGTCCCCGCCCTGGGATGACACACTGGCCCAACCCAAGTGGTGCAAACACGGGGAGGGAGGGAGGGAGGGAGCGCTCCTGCCATACACCTGCCTCTTCACTTCGCACAGGCACTGGAGGGGGGAGGGATGGTGTTCCGGAGGGAGGGGATGGTGTTCCAAAGGAAGGGTGCAAACACACGCGCACACAGAGGGATTTTGTGCAAGGCTGCCTGGGATGGGCAAGAAGAGTGTCGCTGGGGGAGAGGGGGAGACCGGGGGCTCACGGAGCACGAGAAGACCCTTTGGCGGGGTCCGGGCTCTCAAGTGACAGGAGCAGCTTGGAGGCGGTTTTGGTTCCTCTCCAGCTTGTCAATCCTAATCCTTGCCCAGGTGTGTCTGCAACGGAATTCCTGCCGCCTGATCTGCCCTTCGGGGCTTTCCCCGTCCTGCTGCCGCAGCAGAGAAAGCGAGATTCGCCAGCGCGGCTTCCTGGGAACGGGCCGGGCCGCGTTGTGCAAGTCGGGGTGGGAGCAGCGTGGGTGGAGAGAGCAGAGAGAGGGAAGCAGTTCTCCCTTCCTCTGAAGCAGAGGGGCCATCTGCGAAGCTGAATGTTGGAAGGGTCGGGGCAGATTGAGGAAATGTTAACCTGTGGAACTCACCGCCGGAGGAGCCAGTAATGGCCATCAGCCTGGATGGCTTTGAAAGAGGGCGGGGCAAATTCGTGAAGGACAAGGTTTTCTGTGCCTACTAGCCAAGATAGTTGTGTTCCACCTCCTTTCTTAGTGTTCCACCTCTGAAGGCTGGTTGCAAAGCATCACCAGTGGGGAGAGCCCAGCATTTTGCTTGGGCTCTGCTGGGGGGGGGGGGGGCTTGCCCGAAGAGGCAGGCTGCACTCAGCAGGCAGAACAATCCAGACGAGCAGCAACTACCCAACGCCAGTACTCCTCCAGCCAAACTGGGGGGCGGGGGTCAATTTTTTTCATCAGCGTTGATCACAAGGCAAAGCTTCTCCTGGTTTAAATGCCAGCCTCAGCCCCCTCTGGACAGGGCAGAAGAAGACCCTCCAGCCCACCCTGCCCTTGCCTACCCCGCTGCTCTGCTACATGACATGGATCCAGCCCCATCAGGATGAGTTGCCAGCACTCTGTTCTGCATCGCCTCCCCCCCCCCCCCCAGTCCCAGGGAGAACTGACATGGCCTCAGCCTCCGTCTTGTCTGCAGAGCTGGGCTGGGCGGCCCAGTGGGAAGAGTAACCGGGCTGGGAGAGCAAGGAGAGCAGCTTGCTGTGTGGGGCTGCTTATTCTTCCAGAACCATCCTTGCGAGAGGAAGAGGAAGAGGAGGAGGCAGCTGAACCTGCTCAAAGTTTTGTGCAAGGCAGTTCAGCCAGCCGCGTCTCCTTTCTCGCTGTGGCTTTTGGCCCCTGTGGACCTGGCTTGGTACAGAGAAGGAGAAGATGCAGGAAGAGGTGCCAACTTGAAAAAAATATTGGGCGGGGGGCAGGTACGCCCCACCCCACATAATTGATCACGAGATTCAGTGCACACACACCATTTGAATGGCATCAACTTGGGGGAGAGCAGAGTTGGGACTAGGAAAAGTACGCAGAGTGCTGAGATGCTCTCTGCAAGAACTCCCTAGTGCCGGGGCTTCTCAAGCTTGGATCTCCCTCTGCTGTTGGACTGCAACTCCCATTGTCCTTAGTAAGCCGGACCAGTGGTCAGGGATGATGGGAATTGTGGTCAAACAACAGCGGGAGGCCCAAGTTTGAGAAACACTGTGGTCCCAGCCCTAGACATCTGGGACACAAGTTCAGGGCCGGATTTAGGTTTAGGCTACTGAAGGTAACGGGGCCCTTTATATGTGATATTTTAGGGAGCAGGTTAGCAGGCGGGGCCCATGACTTACATCACAGGAGCCTACACAACACAAAACACTGTTGCTGTATGTACGTTTTATTTTAGTTGTTTTTTATCTTTTTATCTTATATTTTGGAAATGTACATCCAGGGTTTTTTTCTTTAATTTTTTGGGGGGGTCCCAAGAGAGTGGGACCCTAAGCTATAGCTTGTTTAGCTTATGTGTAAATCTGGCACTGCACATGTTGGAAGTCAGCTGTGTCTCCACCAGTGCGCAACCCGTATAAGTCTATCAGAAAAGCCCTGTAGGAGCTGGATCAGGCCCAAGGGGCCCACCCAGTCCAGCTCCTTGTTCTCACGGTGGCCAGCCAGATGCCTCAAAGGGAAGAAGCCCACCAGCAGCAGCCATTGTCCCCTCCTGCAGTTCCCCGCATTGGGCATTCAGAGGCAGACTGCCTCCCACAGCGGAGATGGAATATCGCCATCATGGCCAGCAGCATTGACAGCCCTCTCCATTCATGCCTACAACCTCCTTTCAACGCCACACAAACCGGTGGCCACCTCTGCTTCTTGTAGCAAATGCCCTCGTTCCACGTTGCACTCACTGTGTGCACAAGCAGTTCCGTGTCAGAAGGTGGGGGGCTCTCCTTCATGCCAGGAGCTCCTTCTGCCAGTCGTGCTTCTAGTTGTGCGTGGGTCTATGATGCCATACATGTATCTCCAATTGCTGGTTAAATAAAAAACGTATGTTCTTTGGTTCCAGATGTCCCAGCCCTCAGCTTCCTTGAATGCCTGCGAGTTCTCCTCTTCTGAGAGAGGGAGAAAACTTTTCTCTCTCCTCCTTCTCCAGGTCAGGCGTGACTTTATACACTTCTAGCATGTTACCACGTGTTGACAATACAGAGTTAAGTTTCTGCCACGCGCATTCCTTGAGCTGGGGAGCGTCCTTGGCCAGGAGCCGATGACACAGTTCAAAGACACGGAAGCGCCAGCCACCTCCTCGGAAGGAGCCGGCCAAAGCCACCCCCTGTCGCCCTGAGAAGGAAGGAATGCGCCACCGCCGAGTCTCCGCCACAGCTTCTCACGGCTCGAGGGAGTCGGCTGGGCGGCTCCTGCCACCCAGAGCTGATTGCCATCACCTGCCACCTGGATGTGCGCACTGTCTTCCTGTCGTGTTTGGCCCTCCAGTAATCGGGGTGTAATTTGTGTTTGTCTTGAGCTCCAGCCTTGCTAAGGAGAGGACAAAAACCTCGGAGGCAGAGGCGGCCTGGGGTCTGGGGCGAGGCAGGCAGGCAGGCAGGCTTCCAGGAAGCGAAGGAGCCAGACACGTCTCGAAACTGGAACGCGGGGAAGGCGTCGGGCCGGTTGGCTGTCCCTCGTGGCCCCGTGCAAGAGGGCCAGGCCCTCCCTCTCTCCGCAGGGGCCACAGAGTCTAGGGATGGAGGGCCAGGGTTGCAGGCAAAATACGGCTCTGGGTCCCCAGTGCCCCAAGACCCACCGGGGAAGATAATAACACAATAAAATCCGAAACAGGACCAATTAATTGCGCATTCATTCCAAGTGCAAACTATGTAGTTTAAATAATTGAACAAAACTGATGAGCTTGATAATATAATAATAATAATAATTTATTATTTATACCCTGCCCATCTAGCTGGGTTTCCCCAGCCACTCTGGGCGGCTTCCAACTGAATATTAGAAACAATACAGCGTCAGACATTAAAAACTTCCCTAAACAGGGCCGCCTTCAGTTTTCTTTTAAAAGTAAAATAGTTGTTTATTCCCTTGACATCTGCTGGGAGGGTGTTCCACAGGGCGGGCGCCACCACCAAGAAGGCCCCCTGCCTGGTTCCCTGTAACCTCACTGCTAGCAGCGAGGGAACCGCCAGAAGGCCCTCGGATCCAATGATTCCAGCTTTTCAAAGTCTGAGACTCCTTTACACCTCCAGCGCCTCCCTGTTGCCACCCCCTTGCCACTTAGCACCCCCAGGTAATCCACCCCAAGGGGGCAGGACCACCCACTGTGGGGACCACTCCTGTGAAACCATCTTGTGCAAATTTCCTAGCCTGGCAGCCAGCGCAGCAACTTCCCAAGACGTGGAATGGCAGCTGCAGCTGCGGGGCAATACCTGGTTGCACGTTTGTAAGAACCTAGTGTGGCTCTTTGGAACTCCCTGCCAATTGATGCTGAGCAGGTGCCTTCACTGTACTCTTTTCGGTGCCTGCTTAAAACATTCTTGTTTAGACATCTTGTTTACCCAAATGCTTAGATAGTTAAGCGATTTTAATCTGCTTTAGCATTTAACTTTTGGATGTTTTAAAATAATGCTGTAAATTTTTATTAGCAATGATTTTATTGTTTTATCTGTTCTGTAAACCGCTTTGAGGCATTTTTTTTAAAAAAACAACAACAACAATCAGATGGTATATAAACATCATGAGATAAATGAATAAATAGCCCCGGCCCCAGCTAAAGGACTCCGGCACGCAGCTGACCCGGTTGGTGAGTCCTGTGAGGAAGGTGTAGCGCGATTGCTGGGCAGCGGCGGTTCCCTTTCCCAGGAAGGCCGTGGCAGCGGCATTTGCATGTGGTTTATCTTCCCGGCTGCTTTGTTTGAGATAACGGGCAGCTCCACAAACAAGGCTGTCATAAAGACTTGCGCACCGAATTTGCATATGAAAATATTTGCAAATGTCTGCAAATGAAGATGCACAGGTGAGCCCCTGCATGTGAACAGGGAGGGGTCCCGTAGCCCCCAGATCAGGAAGGAAAGTGGGGAGGCGCCAGCCCAGCCTTGGGCACCAGCAGAGGGAGGGCTTTCTCAGCACCCAGGTGGATGGCAGAGGGTCCCCCCCCCCCCCGTTCTTGGCCGCCTTGTCAACCTGGGGTGTGCCTATTGATCTTGGCATTCGCAAAGCAGGCAGAGCCTTGGCAGAGTCCGCTCGCTGCCCTCCTCCGATCCAGGCATGTCCTGATGCGCTCGCTGGTGGCAACTGCCGGGAGGGCTGCCAGCTGGCGGGGGGGGGGGGGCGTCAAAGGACGACTTGTCAGTTCCACGGAAAAAGATAAGGCGGCCGCGGCTCCTACTAGACATGTTGGCTGGATCAGAAGAAGGCCAGTCGCTAAGGGCAGATCTACGGGACTCAGCACCCATGACTTTTCCGTTCCCAGGGCTGCCACTTCCAGCACCCTTAAGGAACTACGGTTCCCAGGACCCTTGGGGGAGAGCCTCGTGTTTCAAATGTCTAGGGGTGGCTCTGCCCCTTGCGCTCCTGAGAAGGGGCCTGGCCATGGGCATGGAGGGCCCAGTGGAGGCTGCTGGGTTCAGGATTAGGCCTTCCGCAGCGGGGGCTCAGCACTCCCTCAGCGCCTCAGGCTCGGCAGGGCAGTGGCAGGGCAGGCAGCGGCTTCAGCACCGCTAGACATGAAAGGCCTCCGAGGAATCCGCCTCGCCCCTCACTTGGCAGCCAGGCAGCCACGCCGCCCTCCGCTACGGCAGCAGAGGAACCAGGAAGCAAAAGGGTCCCGCGTGGGGCTCCCAGATCCGCAGTAAGGGGCTGAGCTGCCTCCATCACCCCAGGGCTCAGCACCATGGGCGCACCCACGGATCAACCCGCAACTAAACTCACCAGCAGAGGGCTTCAGAGGCCGGTGGGGGAGCAAGAAGGGGGCCAACTGAGCACTGCTCCCACCCAACGGGACAGATCCATGACACAGACTGAGTTGCTACAAGGGAGGAGGAAGCTGCTCGTTTGCAGAGCCAAGCCTTGAGGGAAGTCGCCAGAGCACTAGGGCAGGATTGGGGCTCCTGCCCAGAATGAGGCACCTGTCTCTGCTCCAGGAGGGCTGTTCAAGCCCGTCCTGGGCCCTGTGGGAGGAGGGCTGAAAGGGGCTCTAAGAATTGCTGGTATCCGTCTGTCTCGGGAAGTCAATGGAGGAGAGCGCCTTTGGGGGTGAAGTCAAACCGCTGGAGAGTTACAGCGCCTGCTGTGGCTGTAGAGGCCGATACGGGAGACACGTTTGCAGCTGCTGGGGAGAAGCCAAAATATGATGGGGCAGGAAAGGGCCGTCTGAGCTTCCTCTCCTTAACACGCCCCCCCCCCCACAAGCCGGCGTAAGCAGCACCCGCCCCCGCGCTTGCTGTTGGAAGTGGAGGCTGGCTCCCCCCTCCCTGCTCCCCAACATAGGCATAGATGAATGACCTCATGTCTCCTCCCCACAGCTTTAAAAAATCTCTGCGCTACGTGTGAATGCTGTGAAAAGGGAACAGTGTTCCGGCCCAGCGGAGGCAAAAAGGCCTCAATTGTGGGGTGGGAGTGTGGGGAAAGAGCTCTCTGTGAGCCCCAGAATGGTCTTCTCCCGGGACATCAGACTTCAAGAGGAGGAGGAGGCTGTGACCTGCCTTCATCCCAAGGATGCTCGTATCCGGAAAGGGTGAATCACCTGGGCAACTTGGCCCGTCTCTGCAGGAGGCGCAGCCCAAGAGCACCCGGAGGATGCCTCAGATTCCATCCCGGAGCAAATGCGGGTGGGACAGGCGGAAAAAATTACTTGGCAGTTTCTGCAGAGGCGTCAAAGCCAATGACGTGGGGACGGGGGCAAAACGCCAGGAGTGGGGCAGAACTTGGGAAGGGCTTCCTCAGCGGCATGAGGCGTCTTGTTTGGCAGCGCGCAGGGTGGATGGGGCCAGCCTTGCCCACCATCCTCCACCCTAAGGATTCCGGGGACCACCCCCCAGCCCCGCCAGACATGGACGAATCAGCTGCCCCCTCGGGCTGCCGCTCTGCTTGAAGCTGGTCCAGCAAACCAGACTCTGAATTCTCTGGCCGAGCGATCAGCCCCTGCTTGTCCCGTCCCAAATGGTGGGTGGCTGCAATTTTCATTGGGACCATGGTGGGTGGGGAAACGGTTAACCCCCCCTCCCTTCTTGCTGCACTCCCATCAGGCTGCACTGGCTCTTGGAAAGGAAATGGTTAAAGGGCTGGGGCCGACTCGTAGGGAGGCGAGATGAAGGTTCCTCGAGAGGGGAAAATGGCAGGGCCGTTCTGTACAAAGAAAGCAACATTTTCTGCGGGGGGAAGACATGAGAGGAGGAGGCCTTGATGTCGACCTTGTGCAGATGCCCAGTGAAAAGGGAGTGAGCCAAGCGTGGCTCTTCTTTCTCAGCGGGTGTGTGGCTGCAGAAAGGGTCGCGCTGCTCTCCCCCGACTTTGGGGAGGTTGCCTGGAGTGGACACCTCCCCGCCAACGTCTGAATGCCTTCCCAGGGGGATGAAGGGTGCTGTGGGCTCCTTGGGACGGAGAGGCCTGCCGGCGTCAAAGGATGATCCACTGCCTAGGTATTCGCAGCAGCAAATGACGCACCAGGCGAGAGCTTGTTCCTTCGCACGCCTCGCAAGGAAGGCGCCTGGAAAGCGCAGCGAACTTCCTTGAGAAAAGCCGAAACGAACAAAAAGGGCAAAGCTCCCGCCTTGCCGCCTGCGCGTCGCCGTCGCCCCCCCCCCACGCCCCAGGCAAGAGGGGCTGGGCAGGCTGGGTGGATGGTGCTTCCCAGCCCCACCCCTTGGGGGCGCCAGACTAAAGCTGCCCAGCTGAATGGGTCCATCTAGTCCCGCACCCCACTTCCCAAAGGGAAGCCCCCGTGCAGGGCAGAAAAGGAACGCAGCACACACACACCCATTACTATAGGGCTGGAAAGGGGAGGGAGGGAGAGAGGAGTATTTCTCACTTTTCTAAAAGGTCAAGGGAGATTTCCTCCACCCCCAAAATGGCAGAGAGGGTCATTCGGACCGAGGACAAGCAGAGCCGTGAGTGCTCACAGGTTGGCAGTGATCCCAGGCAGTGCTAGAGGAGGAATTCAAGTTGAAACCAAACCAGCAGGTTAAGTGGTTAGAGCCTCGCCTGCTTCCCCAAGGGCAGATGGCAAGACTGGCAGCAAAGCCAACAGGGGATTGGGAGTCCCTGTCCCAGGAGAGGCCGGCTGCGTAGCACAGGAGCAGCTGCCAGGCTGAGCTTAAGCCTCTGCTGGCACAAAGCAAATGTGTTTGTGTGAACAGGAGGGGTGTGTGTGTGTGTGTGTGTGTGTATGTTGATTTCTGAGCCAGCCCCCCTGTCGCTTTGCCAGGCTCTGAGCTTTCTGTAAACATCGCCTTGCAGTGCTGGCACACTTGTGGGCGCCAATAGTCATCCAGGCTGCAGAGCCTCTCGCCCTGCCCAGGAGCCCTGAAACCCAGCGCCAGCCTGGCTCCCATAGGCACCCCTAAGCTGGGGGAGGTTGCAGGGGCCACGAGGCAGAGCTTGGCTTCCGTGGGGCGGGAGGACAATGGAACATTCAGGCGCCTTTGGATCTCAGTGTAAGAGGCCCGCTGGAAGTCTGGCAAGGTCAAAGCCAGAGGCCACAGAGCTCTCATGCCACCTGCTGCAGGTGGGAGAGTTGGTGGGTGGGCTGAGGGGGTGGGACCAAGCCAGGAGGAGGGATGGGGCCTGATCTGGCTCAGCCACCCCAGACCAGTCAAAGGGTGTTAATGCAGTGGGAGGGAGGCACACACGCTCTTGCCCAAAAGTCGTCCAACCTGTACAGGCAGACTGAGAACCCCAGTAGAGCCAGATGGAAGCTCCCAGCGGAGGCTGCCTGGGCCACCAAGGAGGAAGAACTGGCTGCCCAGCCCTCTCCAGGGAGCCTTGCGGAGGTGGCCTGTGGGGACCCAAGAAACAGAGGAGGAGGTTTCTCAAGGTCCAGGGACTCCCTTGGCCGGGCAAAACAGACAATGCGCCAAAGATCCCACAGACGAGAGCAGGCGGGGGACAGGTTTGGGCAGCGCCGGCAGCCAAGGTGTGCAGGCAAATAGCTCCCTTTGATTCTGCCTCACAACCGCTTCCTGTTTGTTTAAGACCAGAGAGCCAAGCCTGCCTCGTCTTGGGAGGGGGCAGAATGAGACAGCGGCCTCCATTAGGGAACAACCCCCCCTCCCTGAACAGGCCAGCTCTTCCAGGTCCCCAGGCCATCCCAGTGTGGTTTTGGTCTGGGGCCTAAAGGGAAATGGACAGAGTACACATGCACATTCAACTGCCTAGTCCAGTGGTTTTCAACCAGTGTGCTTTGGCACCCTGGGTGCCTTGAAGGGTCAGGGGTGCTGTGGCCTCCATCCCTTTTACCTCACACCCCCATGCCCTCTCTTGTCTCTATCTCCCCAAGGCTTGCACAGCTGTTTGTTGCAGCAGCCCTGGCTACAAGCTCCCCAGCTGAATGGTGCCTGTGGGGCTGGCCAGGAGCAGGGGACTCATAAAGGTTGAAAACCTCTGGCCTAAGGCGTGTGTGTTACCCAGGAGATTGCAGCCACAGAGATATGAAAAGAAGATCCGTTCCATTGTCTGGTGAGATCACTTCCTGGTTCGCATGGAGCAGCAGTTTTCAGCAGAGCCCAGAGACAGAAGTGCCTAGCTGTACTGAGGCAGCACCAGGTGTTGAAATTTTGCACCCTAACAAATAATTTTGTGCCCAGGGCAGCTGTCCCTGCAACCCCACTCACGCTGCGCCACAACCAAGAACCACATCGCCTGAGGGATTATGGTGGGACTTTGATAGAACTGAGAAACAACTGTTTTGCCCATCACCCTTTAGCAAAACCCAGCTGTGCTTTGCCCTTTAAGAAACCATCTTGACTCCACTGGTGTTAATTGGCTAACAGGAGAAGAGCTATCAGAAGCCTAAAGTGCCTTCGTTCAATAAATCAGGCTGCAGGATGTTCCCTGAGTGCCTGGTGCCAGGGCAAGGAGGCTCTGAGCATACTCAGAGTGCCTTGTCAAAAGAAGAGACTAGATGTTTGTTAGATACAATTCGGAGTGTCCCCCCAGCACACAGGAGGAGAAATGCAGCCATGAAATTGTCTGCATGATACAAAGGAAGGAAATCTCTGGGCATACACTGAGTGCAATGACACCAACTGCACCTGTGCTACTAAGACTTTTAGAATATTAATAAACTCACAGGAATTTTTTGAAAATAATATGAGCCTTGAATGGAGAGGGAGTCAAGAAACTAGTGTGTGCCAGCAGCAGGGGACACTCTCCACGTGTGGAAGGTTAATGATTTAACGATGGCACCTGCTGTCTGCCCAGCGTGCAGCTACAGGCACCCGCAGAGTGAAGTCTGCAACAGGACTTCTTGAAAACGGAAAACCACAGCACTTCAAAGACTGCAATGTGCACACAGCCTGAGAGAGGACTTAGCTCTGCAGAAGCCAGGCTGACTGCGCCTCAGCAGGACTTGTTCTTCCGCATACCTGTCCATTCTACCTTTCATGAAGCTTCACACAGGTTTGCCTGGAACAGACATGAAGCAAACTGGGCTGCAACTGCACAGATCCCTATTCCAAAAATGGGTTTTCTTTTAGCCACTTTCCAGTTCTCAGGTACTAAGGCTGATCTTAGGGACAAACTGTGTTTTTATCGGCTCATCAGCAGATGAGAGATGCCCCCCACCCCCAGAACTAGGAGTTGTGAGGGGAGAGAGACTCTGGTAGCCGGGGGCGGGGGGGGGGTCACCTGTGGCCACCCAACCTCCAGCCCAAGGAACCTTCAGAAGGGAGTTGCTGCCATGGGCCTTGAGTGGACGGGCCTTTTCATGAGCTGAGCAAAGTGGAATAATAGGAGTCACAGGGTGGGGAGTGTGCACATGAACTTGGCTTGCTTTTATCTTTTGACTGCTATTCTGTTAGTGTTGCTGATATTTATTTTATGTTGGCATCCCTGTCTTGAGAGACCCCGGAGTGTGCCTCTGGGGACGAGGACAAACCGCTGTGTTAGCAGCACCCAAGTGAGCTCCCTGGGGTGCAAGGCTGGTCAGAGCGTAGGGAGGTGGTGGGATGCTCAGACCAGAAGGGGGGCCTCTCTGGTGGGGCCCAAAGGAAAGCAGAGCACCAGCTGGGCTGCAGGAGTTGCTGGAAGGAGGAGCAAGAGGTGAGATCCGCTCCGCATTTGCGCAGGGTCTACTCCTGAGTCTTTTCTTCTCCCAAAGAAATCCCACAAGGCAAGGAAGGTTTGGGATCAGAGTTTTCCTTCTCGTAGAGGAGGTGGACGAGCCCCATCTGTCCCTAATTTGTTAATCATATACTATTATTTTTGCTTTAATTGTGATGCTTTCTTCAGGCGTTGCTGTTATAACAGCGTTTTATAGATTGCAAATGTTTCCCTGATGATTTGTTAATTATCCTATATGATTTATGCTGTGTTTGTGATGCTCTATCCTTGCTATTTGTTGTTTGTAAGTCACTTTGGGGCTCATTTGAATGAAAAGTGACAGAGAAATAGATTCAATCGATCAATCAATTTCACATCTGGAAAGATTCTGACTAAACCTCCTGAGGGTCAGTGCTGCTCAGCGGTGGAAGGGGTGACCTTGGAGGAAGGTGGCAGAATCTACTTCATGGGAGGTTTTTCAACAGATGCTGGATGGTCATTCCTGAATTGCAGGGGTGGACTGGATGGCCCTTGGGGGTCCCATGCAACTCTACAATTCTGTGGTCTGTGTTCTCCGCGGACTCTCAGCTGGGCCCTATCTGGACCAGTCCATTTTTCCGCTTTCAAAAGGCGGGGAGCTTTCCCTGCCAGCGCCCTCTGCTGGCACCCCCTGTTTTCAATCCCAAGGAGCCCCCGGCCACCCCCCCCCCCACCGCCCCAAAGGCAAGCAGAGCCTCTTTTGGCAGGCAGGCAGAGCACACGAGCGAGAGAGGAGTCGTGAGAAACCCTGGTCTTTATTGTCCTCACTGAGCACATCCACAACCATGACAGGCGAATATTCAGCCTGGCTAGAGAGCGGCCGGCAAGCAGGCATGCTCCAGGGGAAGAGGGAGGGAGGGAGGGAGGGAGGGAAGGGGGGGACACTCCAGGCAAGGACCCCCCCCCCAGGGCTGGCAGGAGACGGGCTTAGCACCACAGGGAGGTGGCCTTCCTCACCCCAAGAACCTGCTGTGGGGCCATCCAGGGCTCCGCAGGTGGGCAGAGCAGATGCCAAACATCCCACCTGGGGCAGGTCCCCCCCTCCCCAGGGACTGAGGTGGGTGCTGAGGAACCAGGTGAGGAGCAGGGAGGGCCAAGGATGAGGCTGTCTGGAGGGGCGGGGGTTGCAGGGGACAGGCTAAGGGGTGAGGAAGGACTGGGGGAGGCCCCCTCCCACAAAGGCATTTGCATATAATTGGGGGGATCTGGGTGCCTGCTCTGGAGGGTGGATGGGGGTAAAGCAGCCGGGCACTGAAGGGGGGGGTGGGCATGGGGTGAGGTGGGCTCTGCCACCTGCTCAGCCTCCAGCCTGGCCAAGCGGGTTGATGCTGGCCACCAGTTTGCGCCCTCTGGGGGTGGGGGCGGCAGAGCTCCTTGGTGGAGGCCTCTGAGCCCGTCTCCCATGGGGGGGGGCTGCCCCGACTGGCTCCAGGCGCCACAGTGGTCAGGACGGACAGTCCGTCTTTTCGGCAGAGGCTGCGTCCTTCAGGGCGGGGGGCCTCCGGGGGGCTCTGGGGAGGAGAGGCAAAGAGGAAACCTCTGTCAGGGACACTGCAGTGGTGACTCCTGCACCGCAAGGGCTTAGACTAGATGGCCTTTGGAGACCCCTTCCCAGAAATCCCCCAGGGCAGCTCCACCCAGCCGCCCAGAGCCAAGGCCCTTGTGCACCCAGCCCTTTGAGACTGGGGGGGCGGCAGGGCGTCCAGGTGTGGGGCAAAATTCAGTTTGTGGAGAGGGAGCAGCTGGGCGAGGAGCAAGCAGGTGGGTCAACCTGCCCCATGGGGAGTGGGCCTCCTCTGAGCTACCCCAGGCGATGAGGGCGACTGGGTTGCTCAACAGCTTCCTCTAGTCTAGAGAGAAGACCCTGCCCCCCCCTCGCCCTCCTTCCTCACCTGGAGGGGGCTCAGCCTCAGGCTCCGCCCCGGCTCCTCCTCCATCCTCAGAGGCTCCTCCCCCATCATCAGAGGCTCCTCCTCCTCCGGCAAAGGTCAGCTCCGCCCCGTCCGTCACCAGAGAGCTGCGGGAGTGGAGGCACCGATCCCCGGAGCGTGTCCTGCGCAGGACAGACTGCAAGGGGGGAGACAGTGAGGGCAGGCGCTGGGGCAGCCCCTCTGCCCTCTGGGGGTGGCAGGCCCAGACAGGGGAGCCTTTCCGGGGGGGACGGTGGCGCCACTCTCTGACTCCCCAGAGCAAAGCGCCTCCAGCCTGACAAGGGAGGGAGGAAGAATGCCCCCCGTCAGGTGTTTGTGGGGGCAGGCTAGAGGATTTTGTGCAATATCCCCCCCACCTCCATCCCACCCCCTGATCCCTCCCCACTTACCTTCCTGGTGAGGGGGCTGCTGGGGGCTGAAGCACTGCTGTAGAGGCTGAGACTGGAATTGGAGCGGCTGGGGGGAGACAGCGCCTTGGAGGCGGGGGCTGCGGACTGAGAGCCGCTCCCTTTGCCCCCCGCAGGGTCCGGCGTCAGGTATTTCTCGTTGATCTTGAGGTTCGTCCTTCCCTTCACTGGGAGAGGAGAAGAGGTGAGCGCGGGGAGGAGGCCGCTTCCAGGCCAGCAGGATGAGGAGCACAGCATCCAGGGCCTGGTGCTTCCACATGACACGGCAGTGAGAGGGGCTCCTCCACACTCAGGACCCTCAAGAAGGGGGGGGGGGTGCCCACATCGTCCCTGAAAGCTGTTGGGTTCACAGCCAAATCACAAATGCATGTTTTGGCAGACAAGCCCAGGTGAGCACACAGAGGGTTCTTAGACTTCCTAGAGAGGACCCTCTGTGTGGCCACTTCTTGCCTCCTCTGGGCCGAAATTCTGTAACAAAGGAGATAATCTTTTATACTTCCTGCTGCCTTTGAGGAGACTCTCTCTCCATCATGCTTCCAGACTGACCAGATGTGTGTCTGGGGGCTCTGGACACCCACAGCCTAAATCGAAGGCAACTTTTGTATTTTGTACCTCAGATGTTTTCTTTCCTGTATTGTATATGCTGCCTGCATTGAAATGTAAGTAAACCTTTCTTTGTTTATCTTACTAAAAACATGTGGTTCATTCTCTGCAACGGAGGTGAAGAGCGGGAGGCCAGGAGACCACAAATAAAAGGGATAAAAAGGTGCAACTGCCTCATTCCTTAGCAAGCTGCAGAAGCGTTTTATGTTGCTAAAAAGGCTTGGCAGGCCCCTACTTTTTGTATGTCGTCCACACAAATGGATTTACATTTTAATCGACACAATCCGTTTCCCACATGCCTCCTCTGCCTCCTGCTGACCCACAGAGGGAGAAGCAGAGCCCCCTATTGCCCCCCCAACTGAGCCTGCCGAGAAGGCCCAGGAGGTGCCCATGGAAGAAAGGCCCCCCCTCCCACTGCCACCCCAGCCCCTCACCTCTGCAAGGGTCGTTCTTCACCAGGAACTCATCCAGGGCGATCCAGCCTCCGCCCACACGCACCATCAGGGTGCTCCGCAGGATGCGGACCATGCGCAGCTGCTGTGACTCCCCAAACTGCAATGGGGGGGAGCAGTGAGCTAGAGGTGCCAGAGAAAGCCCCCGCTCCATGAAGGAGTCGTTGTGCCTGCCAGGGACACAAGAGACCCCCTTGGGGGGTTTCCTTCTGACAAGCGGTTCAGCTTTCAGCCCCAACCATCCGAGTCCCTCTGCCTGGCTGCTCCCAGGCCTGGCGGGACTTTGCTGGAGGGCTACCTGGTGGGCGCCAACTCCTCTGGGTGCTGCATTGAGAATCCTAGAGCCCTAGAACCCCAGGGACCTTCTAGCCCAGCCCCCCGCAATGCAGGAGTGCACAGTGGCCCCTCCTCTCCAGGAGCCCAGCAGGCCCCTGTCCGGGGGGGGGGCAAGGGGGCTCCTGGCCAAGCACTTACTCTGTACCGGTTGGCACTGATCTGTTCCACCTGGAAACGCTTCTCACAGTTGCACTGAGCCACCTGCCTGTTCACCTGGAAAACAAATGGAAGTGGTGGGGGGGAGGGGGCTTCTCAGAGAAGGAGGAGGTGAGGGTCAGGGGCTGGCTGGGGGGACAGGCCTAAGGGCAGGCCGAGTGGGGGCGGGTTGCCTCTGCCTCCCTGGAGCCAGTGTGGTGTAGTGGTTAAGAGCGGTGGACTCGTAATCTGGGTTCGCATCCCTGCTCCTCCACAATGCAGCTGCTGGGTGACCTTGGGCCAGTCACACTTCTCTCAGCCCCACTCACCCCACAGAGTGTTTGTTGTGGGGGAGGAAGGGAAAGGAGATTGTGAGCCGCTTTGAGACTCCTTCGGGTAGTGATAAAGCGGGATATCAAATCCAAACTCTTCTTCTTCTTCTTCCCTGGCTGGGGGACACCCAACCCCCTGCCCTCTGGTAAGACTCCTCTTTGCAACGTCCTCTGACAGTTGCATCTTAATGCTTTTTTGCAACCGAGTGGCAGATGCTGCTTCCGAGGCCAGTATCTCTCTGGGCCGTACCTCGTCCTGGATCTGGTCCGCATCAGCCGCCCTGCGCAGGATGTCCCGACTGGGGTGCAGAGCACTCACAAACTCATAGTAGTCAATGAAGCCATCCCTGTTCAGGTCAAAGATGCTGGCCACAGCGCTCATCTCCAGCGGGTTGGTGGGGAATTCTGGGGAGGGAAAGAGAGGGCGGGGCTGGGGGCTGGCTGGGCACTTGGGCCCCACATGCCACATGGCCAGCCCCACAAGCCAGGGAACCGCCACCAAGAAGGCATTGCGAGCCTGGAATGTGGAGGGCAGCCCACGGGGCACATCTGGGTGGGTGCTCCACCGGGGGCTAAGGTAGAAGGTGGGTCAGAAAGAGCAGCTGCTGCCAGAGAGGAGGGGTCTCCTCTCCACATCCCCCTACTAGTCCTGCCATGTCCCCAAGTGTGCTGAGTTGGGGGTCTGGCAAAGTGAATGGTCCCAAAGCAGCTGGGGGTCAGGAACCAGAGTCAGGTGAAGGTCAACAATAAAAGGGACCAGTGCAGTTAATTCTTTATTCAAAGGAACCAAAACAGCTCGGGCCCAGTGATCCCAGCAACTTTCCCCAGTAGGTCTTGCCCCAGTTGCAAGGACTGAAGACCCCCGCAGCTGCCGAAGTCCCCTCCTCTCCAGGGTTTGTTTCAAGCAAGCGGAGACTGTGGCAGCTCTCCTCCTCTTCTGCCCTTTCCGTTTCTCTCCATGTTCTGGGAGACCAGCGGAGAGGGGAGCTGGTCACAGCAGGAGGGAGAGACCCCCTGGACTCTTCAGCAGCCGGTCTCCCCTCTGTCTCCTGCCTCTGCTTCTGGACTGCTCTCTGCCACAGCCTCTTCCTGCTCACTAAGCCCTGTTGCCTCTTCCGCCTCCAACGCCTACTGCTCCCAGTCTGCTCCCTCTGACCAGGCATCCTTGTCCCACCACCAATTCACGGGCTCTGAACCTTCTTCCCCTGGGGGTTCCCTGGCTGGCGCCTCGCCCCACTCCTCTGCATCCAGCTGGTCCATGACACTGGGGAGGTGTTGCCCACGCCCCCACTCCTGCCCCTTCCTGGGCACCTGACCCTGCTGCACTCACTGGAGGAGAGGACACTCTCAATGAACTCCTGCTGGGTGATGCGCCCGTCCTGGTCCCGGTCAATGCCCCGGAAGACGTCCAGGATGCGAGATTTCATCTGGCTGATCCACTGCATGTAGCGCTTTCGCCAGACCGAGAAGTCAAAGTGGGCAAACTCCTCCAGCTGAGAGAGAGAAAGATGGGGCTGCTGGGATGGGGCCAGGCTCCCCCCGCTCCCCATCCATGTCCCCACCCATGGGAAGGAGGGGGGGGGCAGCAGCAGAGGATGGGCCTGGCTGCAGCTGGATCCTGTCCAAAGGGGCCCATCTCACCCAGCTTCCCCCCCATGAGGGGCCCATAAGCAGCTGCCCAAGCCAGGTGGGGTCAGAAGGACAGGAGGGGGAGGCCTCTGACCCTGCAAGGGGTTCCGGCTGGGGCTTAAGGTTCAAGGTGCCAGAGGGACCCACATCAAGGGCTTCATTGGAGGGCATCCCCCAAACATCTGCCCTACTCAAGCCCCACCCTCGACTGCCTCTTTCTCTCCCAGCCACGCAGAGCCAGGACGTGGGCTCCCCGCTGCCCCTCGTTCCAGTGCCCCCGGCTCCTCACCTCTCGCTGGCGCTGCTGGGCGTTCTGGAGCCGGTACTGGCGGTCGAGGGCCAAGAGCCAGAGCTGCTGCCAGCGCTGCACCAGCTGGGCCAGGAGGGGGCTCTGGGGCGCCAGGTCCTCGAGGGGCACAGGCCGAGCCCGGGGGGAGAGCTTCCTGGCACTGCGCCGCCCTGCAAGAGAGGAGTGTGCCTGGCTGTGGAGCAGTGGGCCGTTGAGGTGCCCCCACTCAGCCCTAGGCCCAGCCTCTTCCTCCCTCTCTTCCATCCAGTGGAGCTGAGTGTTGCAAGACTCAGTGAACATAAAAGGAAGGACTTATTCACACTGGTCAGCGTTAATCTGTGGAACTCCCTGCCGGAAGCAGCAACGGCCACTACCTTGGATGCCTTGAAAAGAGCATTGGGCAAATTTGTGGAGGAGGCAGCATGCAGGCCTCTTTCCCTTTGAGGGAGGGGCACTTACGGGAAGGCAGCTTGCGGGAGCCAGGGGCCATCCCCCCCGCCTCAGGGGCTGTCTTGCGCTTGCAGCTCTTGGTGACCCTCTCCACATCTGGCTGCTTGTGGGTCAGCTCCTCCATGAACACCTGGGGGGGGGGAGAACGAGAGAGGGGAGGGAAAGGGCAGCTGCTCCTCCCTGCAAGGTGGGGCCACAGGGAGGCTGGTTCCACATCCAGCTGCCTCAGTTCTTTGTGTCTCACTCCTGCAGGAGTGGGGGTGGAGTTAGCCCCCTCTCCCCACGATGGTGGGGAAATCTACAGTCCAAATGACAATTATGTTTGCCATATGAACCTCACAGAGTTCCTGTATTCCTAGAGAAGACAGGTCTGTGCGACGTCACACACCCTACACCCTGTGGCAGGAAATGGGACAAAGGATTTCCATCTTTTCCGCTTCCTCTTTGCCTCAGTCTCCCTCTTCCTTCAAGCCAGCGATGTGAGCAGCCGCACACGCCTGGGCTCATTTCAGAAACGGATTTTGCATTTTGTAACTAAGACGTATTTTACCTGCTACCTACTTTAAAGTATTTGCTGCCTGCATTGAAATGTAAGTAAACCTTTTTGTTTGTACTAAAATGTGTGGGTCATTCTTCGCAACAGAGACAGAGGGGAAAGCTAGGCAGACCACAAATCTATTGGGATAAAAGGTATAATCGACTAATTCCTAGCTTCCAGTAAGTGGCAAAAGAGTTTTTACTCTGCCAAAAAAGGGCTTCACAACCTGTTTACTCTCATTCTTCTCACCCACACATGGGACAGGAGGCTTAAATTTTAATTTGCTGGGTTCATCCTCATTCCATCTCCCTCAGGGATTCCCCGCCAGTGATGCCCACAGGAATCCAAGGCCACAAAGTCAGGATGGGCCAGTTACCCCGTGCTGGGCGCTGAGCTCCTCCAGCTGCTCCGCATCCTCTGGGAGGGGCTCCTCGTCCCGGAGGCTCAGGGCCTCCTCCGCGGCCGTGATCCAGTCCATGAGCCGCGCCACTTCCTCCCGCTCCGTGGCCAGAGAGGCCGCCTGCACCTGCAGCCGCTCCTCTTGCTGCTGGGCCCAGCTCAGCACCTGTGGGACACAGAGGGGCTGGCGCCAGGGGGTCCCAGGGCAGGCCGGAGGGGGACTGGCACTCAGCCTGGGCCTGCCTCCCTTAGCCTCCCCTCTCCTCCCCTGCTGGTCCCACAAGAGTGGGAGGTGGCACAGCTCAAGCCAGGCCCCCTTTTAGGGAGGTTTTGAAGAGACACCCCCTGCCCCCCAGCAGCTGGGACTGGCTGCATGTCCGTAGCCCCAAGGCTGCGTCTTTCTGCCCCGATTCAAGGCTGCGGCTGGAGGCTGCCCTCCCTCCTCTACCCTTATCTCATTCATTCGTTGCTTTTGACTGGCACCTTTTTCTCCCAGGGGAAATACATGGTTCTCCCTCCCCCCCCTCCAACATTTAATCCCCACAACAACCCTGTGAAGTAGGTAAGGGTGAGAGAGTCACACCCAGTGACAGCTTAATGACCGAGTGGGAGAATTTGAGCCCTGGTCTCTCCCAGGTAATAGTCTGACACTCCAACCACTCCATCACATTGGCTCGCACACCCCCTCTGCCCTCGCCCTGCGGGCACCACCCTCACCTCCTCAAAGCGACTCCTGGCGATGGTGACCCATGACCGGATGGTGATGACGGAGTCCGGGTGGGAGGTGCTGAGGATCTCCTCCCCCAGGGAGCTGATGCACTCCAGCTGCAGCTGCTGGCACTGGAGGCTCTGCCTCAGATCCTGCAAGCAGAGGGGAGGGGCGCTCAGCGCCATCCAGCCAGCGGGTGGGTGCAACCTGGCACAGGCTCCTCCTCTGGGCATGGCGGGATGGGGCCTGTTTCTGTGGGAGGCTCTGCAGCCAAATCACAGATTGAATGGCCGCAGAGTCACAAACATCCTCTACACCAGTGTTTCCCAACCTTGGGCCTCCAGCTGTTTTTGGTCTACAACTCCCATCATCCCTAGCTAGCAAGACCAGTGGTCAGGGATGATGGGAATTGTAGTTCAAAAACAGCTGGAGGCCCAAGGTTGGGAAACACTGCTCTACACCTTTGTGGTGGGAAGGAGAACAATGGAAACTTAATCTTTGCTTCTTCCTGTCACTACACATTCTTTTTTCTATCTGCAATGGGGGAAGACATTTCTTTGCTTTCTCCATTTTGAACCAGACTATGGTTTTTTTGTAGCATTTAAGGATTATTGCCTGCCTGATTTTCATCACTGTACCCGTAGAATCCTGGCAAGACTTTGATGTAAGTAAATCCGTAGAATCCTGGCAAGACTTTGATGTGAGTAAATGTATTTTCTTATTCATTAAACAGTCTGAGGGTGATTTCTTTGTTAAGAGGGAAACATAAAACGGGGAGAAAATAATCCAAATCTGCCTAAAGCATCCTTGGGTAACATAATTGTTCTAGAAGGTTATGCAGCCTTGTCCCAACAGCTTCTAGAGATAAACTGTGCACGGATAGTGCTGAAATAGATGTTTGCTTTCTCAAGAGGAAGGATTGTTACTAATAAATATTCCCTCCTATTCATCTAATTCCATCCAAGGAAAAGGGGTGGGGAAGGGGCTGTCTCCCCCCCCCCCAAGGGCTGCCCACCTGCAGCTGGCTCTGGCACTCCTGCACAGCGGCCTCCTCTGACGGGAGGGCACCAAACTTGATGGACTTCTCCAGCTCCGTCAGGCGCCCCAGGAAGGAGTTCACCAGGGCATGGAACTCCTCGGCCTGGAAGGAACAAGAGGTTGGCATCACAGCGGGGAGACCCATCTGGGCAGGGCTGGTTCCCCCCCCCCCAAGGAAAAGCTCCTCCAGCCCCACCCAGCCACTACACCTGCATAGAGGAGTGGGTGTCCCAGCAAAGGCAGGGGCACATGGGGGCAGGTAGAGAAGCAACGGCGGAGCCATTGGGAGCAGCCAGAATGGTGACTGGCAGAGAAGGGTCGAGGTCGCTTTCCTCCCCACCCCCTTCCCCAAAAGATCCTGGGGTGGCTTCCCAGGCCTGACCAGGGGGAGGACCCTGATGCTGTGGCTTCTCCAGTACCCCTCCCTCAGTGGCCCCTTCCAAGCGCCCTTACATCGGAGGGTCCTGAGAACCAATTCTCCCACAAAACCAATATCCAGTTCATTCTCAGCTGTAGCTTTAGCTTTGTTTTTCTCAAATTTCTGTGTTTCTGCTTTGTTTTGCCAACGAAAAAACCTTCTCTGCCATGCAAGTGCCTACCAGCCTCTGAGACTCTAAGGATCCTGGCCCTCCCTGAGCCTTCAATCCTGGCTGGTCTGAACCAGAGGCCGGCCGGAGAGCAATTGGGCTGCCCCAGGGAGGCAGAGACCTCGCCTTGCCCAGAATCCTTTGCCAGGTCTCACAACACCAAGAGCTCCTTCCCTCCCTGCTCTTGAAAGGCGGCTAAGGGAGAGCAGCTCAGAGCCAGCAGCCCAGACCCTCCAGAGTAAGGGGGCTTGGTGGGGCCCAGGTAGCCTGCTCCTGACCTTGGGGAACAAGCCAGCCCACGCCAAGCAGTCTGGGCCTGAGAGGAGAGACAGCAACCCAAGACCCCTTTGCCCATCTGCTGCCCGCCTGCCATGGCTTCACGGCTCACGAGAGCCCCCCTCATCCTCCTCTTGCCCCCCTCAGCTCGCCCCACTTGCCTGCCGCAGGGCAGCCTCCAGCCGGTCCTGCTTGGAGACGGAGAGTTGGCAGACGATCTCCCAGCGGTGGCTGAGCTCTTCCACTTGGCTCTGGAGCCACTGGGAGTCTCCGGCGCCACCGCTGCTGCCGCGCATCAGATCCCGCAGGGAGCGCCTCAGCGCCTTGATGCAACTGGCTCTCTGGCCCAGCTCCTTCTGGAAGACCTGCGGAGGGAGCGTGGGGCAGGCACATCCAGCGGCTGCTCCTGGACACTGCAAGCCCACCACCCCACCAAGGGGTCTAGGCACGCCTGTGCCCCCAGCCCAAAGTGGAGCGACTCCGCTGCAGACCCCCCACAGACCTTGTGCTTGTCCATGAGGGCACTGACCAGGTCCCTGTCCCCACCCACGGGGGTCTCCTCGGCCAGCTGGGGCTCAGCCCGGTACAGCCAGTCCATGAGGGTCTGCAGGGCGTCTGTGAAGCGGCCGGAGAAGAGCAGACCTTCCTCCAGCTTGCGCTGCCTGGAAAAGAGAAAGGCGGCCCAAGGTCAAGGGGCCAGCAGATTCTGGCCAGTGGAAGGGGGTGGATGAGGGGGAGCCCCCCCACCTCTTTCCATGCAGAAGGCCTCAGGTTCCATTTCCAATGGAGCAGCTCCATGCAGGGCTTGGAGAGACCCCAGACTCAAGACCTGGAGAGATTTGGCTGCCTGTCAGCGCCAGCGATACTGAGCGAGATGAACCAGTCATCTAACATGGGAGGTTTGATCAGCAGCCAAATCAGAAATGCATGATTGCAGGAGAGTCACAAGAAGGGGACTGTATGATGTCATAGCCTCTAAACAAAAAAAATTCCTTCCAGTAGCACCTTAAAGACCAACTAAGTTAGTTCTTGGTATGAGCTTTCGTGTGCATGCACACTTCTTCAGATACACACTTCTTCAGATCTTTATAGCCTCTAAAGTTTGTGGTGGGAGAGGGAACAGCAGAAAGCGTAATCTTCCTGTCACAGCTCACTCTTCTTCTTACCTGTGATGGGGTAGGATATCAGTAAGCTCTCCACCAGACAAAGCACAAAGTTAAGGATCATTGTCTGCCTGATTTTCATCACTGTAAGCGCTGAACCCTGGCAAGGCTTTTGATGTGAGTAAAGCTTGTGTTTTCTCCTTTACTAAACCGTGTGAAAGTGATTTCTTTGTTTAGAGGGAAACATAAAACAAGGAGAAGACAATCCAAGTCTGCCTAAAGCATCCTTGGCCATCATAATTGCTCCTCTGTCTGGCCCAAAGCCCCACCCCCAAATGCATACCCACCTCTCAGCCGCCCGGCCACAGATGGCCTCCCACTGGCCCCTCAGCTCCCCCAGCATCTCCTCCAGGGTTTGGGTGTCGTCAGGCAGCAGGGCCTTCTCCCGGAGAAGGCGCCCGCTCCGCAAGGTGGCCTCGTAGACCGGGCGCTTGGCACGCAGCCCCTTCTGGAACTCCTGCAGGGGGGGGCAAGGGAGGGCAAAGGACCCAGTCAGGAGAGCAGGGAGGGACACAGAGCACACCCCTCCTTGAAAAAGACCCCTTGTTGCTCCTTAAAATGCCAATGGGAAGGTAACTCCTTGACCAGGAGAGTAGATATGGCTTCACGAGTCCACTCCTGCGAGGTGGGCCACAACTGCTCCCAAGGACAGCTGGGGCCATGGTGGGTTTTGACACGAGTCCAGCCAGGCTCCCTTCCCGCTCCTGACCAGGCCTGGGCAATGTATCACTATATCGCCCAGGACAGGTCTGAGGGGCAGACTCAGCGGTATATCTTGGGTGAAAGCGCCACCGCTCTTGATTCCTTTCCAGTGGCCGCTGGTGGCAGAGGGACTCAGGAGTGGCAGCAGTTTCACCAGTAATATACAGTGGTACCTCGGGTTATATATGCTTCAGGTTACAGACTCTGCTAACCCAGAAATAGTGCTTCAGGTTAAGAACTTTGCTTCAGGATAAGAACAGAAATCATGCTCCGGCGGCGCGGCGGCAGCAGGTGGCCCCATTAGCTAAAGTGGTGCTTCAGGTTAAGAACAGTTTCAGGTTAAGAACGGACCTCCAGAACGAATTAAGTACTTAACCTGAGGTACCACTGTACTGTTGAGTGAAGCCGCCATCCCACTCTGCCCTCATCCGGGCAGAGGGAGAAACAGGCTGCACCCGGGAGGCGCCAATATAGCTTGTTCCTCCCTCTGCTTCTTTAAGCAGCTTGGCGGAGGAGCGCATGGCTGCCCTTTTAAGGAGCCTCCAAACTGCCAATGGCTTGCATGAGCTGGCGGCCGGGTGGGGGCTCCATAAAACGGCTCTGCTGAGCGGCGCACGGTTGCTGCTCCTGTCAGCCGAGCAGTTAACAGAGCCCCCAGCCCATCGCTGTATTGTGTGAGCCAGCAGGGGGGCGGGGGCTCCGTAAAAGTCCTCCTGCCCTCAGCTGAGGGAGCCCCAATGCTTCTCCAGCTCACTTGCAAACCAGAGAGGCATCGGAGCTCCCTTAGCTGGCAGGCGGGAAGCTTCATGCTTCCCAGCTGAGCAGCCCTGATCCGTCTGCTACTCGTGTGCAAGCCAAAGAAACATTGGGGCCCCCTTTGCTAGGGGCAGAGCTGCTTCCTCCCTGGCGTGCTGAGGACCCCAACGCCTCACAGTGCTGAGGTGGGAAGCAGAGTCTTGAACAACGCAATGTATCACCAGGTCACAATATCTGAAAACCTGACATCGCCCAGCCCTCCTCCCGACACAAGCCCAGGACGCCAGGCAAGGTGAACCACCTGCCTGACCCAGCAGCCAATGATTGCACCCTTGGTGTGGGGCAGCCATGGTGCACAACCGCCACCCTGGCCTAGATTTTGTAGCCAAAAGGGGAGAGGCAACGAGCGTCTGGCTGGGCAGCGAAGGGGTGGGGGCAGCCCAAGACCCGGGGAATCAAGCAGAGGTTGGGGGGGGGCTACCTGCCAGGGAAGCTTTATAAGCAGGGATATGTGTGCGACTCTAAAGTGAGCCAAAAAGTCACAAAAGGGGGCAGAAGGGGGCAGAAGGGGGCAGGATGGGGGCAGAACAGGGTGTTTGCAGGCTTTCCCAATCATATTGAAAAATGGGTGATCCAAAGATATGAGATTTCATGCAAGTTCACAATGACCCGGAATGCAACCCCTGCACAGACGGGGAGCTGCCGGTAGTTGTGATTCCTGCATTGCAGGGGGTTGCCCTAGATGACCCTTTGGGGTCCCTCCCAACTCTGTGGTCAGGAGGATCCAGAGAGGCCTCCAAGGGACACACACACACACACCGCGCTCACCTTGTGTTCCTCCAGGAGGCTCTTGATCTCTTCCTGGCTCACGGCAGCATTGCTGGTCCCCTCCAGGTCAGGCTCCACCTCATCCAGCCAGTCCAGGAGCAGCTGCCAAGACTCGCTGAACTGCAGGCCAGGGGGGGAGGGGGCTGCAGTCAAGTCCCCCTCATGCACCCCCCCCAGGAGCCCACCCTCCCACCCGCCTGCATCTCAGCAGCGCCAGGGCTGGGGCTTCTCCCCATGTGCCCACAACCGCCCCCCACATGAGACAGGAGGTTCCCCAAAGGGCGCCATACCTGCTTGGTCCGCTTGCGTGCCTCCTCCAGCTGGCCCCCCCTCTCGCCCACATGCTGCGCCACCTTGGCCAGCCGCTCCTTGGCGGTCAGCACCAGGCTGTGGATGAGGCCGCAGTCCTGCTTCCGGCTGAAGCCCTTCATGCGCATGGCGACTGCCTCCAGGCCGGCCAGCTTCTCGCTCTGCGCCTGGGTCTCCTTGGCCAGGGCCTGCGGGGGGAGGAGGGGGGAAGTGGGGCAGCTGAGCACCCTGGCCCTGCGCCCAGAGGAGAGGGTGCCTCCCACCCGGACTGCCCCCCCGGGGTCTCAGGCCACGGCAGGTGGGCAACTCACCTTCTGCTCCTGGATCTGGCTGGTGACGGTTTCCAGGACGTAGCTGGGAGGGGGCAGCCCCGCCAGGGCCTCCTCCGTCCTCCCCACCCACTGCAGCAGCTCCTGGGCCGTGGAGTGGAACTCGGTGCTGACCGTCAGCCCTTCGCTGAGCTGCTCCTGGGGGGCGAGGAGTAGTTGCTCAAGAAAACATTCCGCAAGTTCTGCTCGACTCTATACTTTTACGTGGCTTTTTATGTATTGTGGCTTGCCGTTATTTATCTACCTTAGGAATGGTTTATCATAATTGTTGAGAGAGAATTTCTGTTTAATTATTATTTGCTGCTATTTTTTTATTATTATAATTAGCAATAATCGCGCCTCGGATTAACCTCATTGGCTACGATACTGCCACTGAACAAAGCTTATTTGCTGCTATTTTGAGGGTGAATGTAATTGTGTTGCAACGGATTGCTGAATGTTACTTTATTGGATGCACGCTGTTTAGTTTAAAGCCACATTTTTTTTATTATGACTTTCTTTCATTGGATCAGATTGTTACAGGAAAGTGATCTTTGTTGCATATTTTGTTTTTCCCCCTGCTGGTAAACTGCCTCGTGTGTAGCAATGTGTTATTTATTATATTTCTATGCCCCCCCCCTTTAACTGAGGATCACAAGGCAGTTTGCAATACTAAAACACAAAAATGCAGACCACAGCAACAAACAAAAACAATACCCCGCCCCCAGTTCAAAAGGCCATAGACTGTTCAATTAGACGCAGCGGTTCTCCACCTGTGGGTCCCCAGATGTTGTTGAACTACAACTCCCATCACCCCTAGCTAGCAAGGCCAGAGCTCAGTTGAGAAAGGCTGAATTAGAGAAAGGCCTGGGCGAAGAGGAATGTTTTTGCCTGGCACCTAAAGACAGGCAATGAAGGTGCTAGGCGAGCCCCCTGGGAGAGCATCCCACAAGCGGGGGGCCACTGCCGAAAAGGCCCCTTCTCCTGTTGCCACCCTACAGACCTCAAGCAGAGGAACACACAAAGAAGGGCCTCCAATGATGACTGCAGGGTCAGGATCGGTTCATGTGGGAAGAGGTGGTCCTTGAGGAACTGCGGTCTTCGGCCACTTACAGCTTTAGAGGTCAAAACCAGCAAACTGAATTTGGCCCAATTTGAAAGGCAGCATACAAATTAAAAGAGGATTGCAACAAAATCCAGGAGCCGACCAGCCCTGGGCCTCATCCCAGCGCCACTCACCTTCCGCTCCTGCACCAGGCTGGCAACGCTGGCCCACTTCTGCTCTAGGATGCTCAGGCTGTGCTCCATACTGGAAGCCCGCGGGGGGTGGCTGGTGGCCAGCAGGCGCTGGAGCTGCTCCCGGACGCTGTGGTACGTCTGCTGCTTGGACTCCATCTCTCGGCACAACTCCTGCCGGAAGGGAAGGGCAGATGTGAGGGGCTGGGCGTGGGGGGCGTGGGGGGGGGTGAGTATCTGCGGTGGTGCCTTTGCCTTCCTTCTGTCTCGGTGACTCACGTGAAGCAGGAATAAAGTAACAGAAGGAGCTGTCAAGTCTGGGCGGGGGATAAAAGGCCTTGCAAAGATGCTGCTGGATGGATCAGCAATCTGGCTTTGCAAGAGGTATGAGGGTCCCCTGACACACACAGCCTTTGTAGGAGCCAACTTTTGTATTTTGAACCTAATACGTTTTCTTATGCTGCCTGCACTGAAATGTAAGTAAACCTTTTTTGTCTATCTAACTAAAACATGTAATTCATTCTCTGCAACAGGGGTTAGGAGGAAGGGCAGGGCAGGAGACCACAAGTAAAAGGGATAAACAGGTGCAACTGCCTTGTTCCTGTGAAATATATGTGTTTTACTCTGCTAAATAGGCTTTGCAGGCCACTTACTCTTTGCATTTCTCCCACACACCTGTAATAGGAGGTTTAAATTGTACTATACAGATTTAACTCTCAATCCATCTCCTACATAATGTTTGATGTTTGATTGTGTTTTTATATACGCCATAAACTGTCCAGAGTGGCTGGGGAAACCCAGTCAGATAGGCGGAATTTAAATAAATAGTAGTAGTAGAAGTATTACAGAAGGGACTCACCAGATGTGCTGCCAGCTTGTCCTTGGTGGTCTCTGGGTGATCCCAGCCGGGCTTGGAGAAAAAGAGCTGGAGCTCCACGTGTTCCAGCCACCGGAGCAGCTCTGTGATCTCCAAGGTCAGATCCTGCACCTGCAGGCGGAAGAAGCCCTGAGCAAGCCAAGCTGAGCCCCTCAGATGGTGGTTCTCCCGTCACAGAGCCTGAGTCTTCCTTATTGGAGGAAGACTCCAAACATCAATAGGTGGCCATTGGGAAAGGCAGAGTCCCCACAGGCCAGTGATGGGGAGACTGGGGGGGGGGTTCCCTTTCCCCTGTGTCTTCCTTAGTGGATTTGGGATGACACCCCCCCCAAAAAACAGCAGAGGGTAAAGGTAAAGGAACCCCTGACCATTAGGCCCAGTCGCAGATGACTCTGGGGTTGCAGCGCTCATCTCACTTTATTGGCCGAGGGAGCCGGCGTACAGCTTCCGGGTCATGTGGCCAGCAGGACTAAGCCGTTTCTGGCGAACCAGAGCAGTGCATGGAAACGCCGTTTACCTTCCTGCTGGAGCGGTACCTATTTATCTACTTGCACTTCGTGCTTTTGAACTGCTAGGTTGGTAGGAGCAGGGACCGAGCAACGGGAGCTCACTCCATCGCAGGGATTCGAACCGCCGACCTTCTGATCGGCAAGTCCTAGGCTCTGTGGTTTAACCCACAGCACCACCCAGAGGGTAGGGAAACACAAACACAGAAATAGACCACCACCACCACATTTCTCCCCCAAAGCCCCATTCCTGGAGGGCGGGTGCAAAGAGAGCTCTGGGCCTGACCAGAGGGGCTGCATCCTGCCCCCTGCCCTGTGGAGCTACCTGGCTGAGGTTGTTCTCCAACTCCAGCTGCCGACGCTCCGTCTCGCCCAGGAGGAAGTCCCAGCGCTGGCCCAGCTGCTGGAGGCTGCCCTGGAGCCCCTCCACCGGGTCCCCTGCCCCAGAGAGCACCAGGGCCTCCCCGGCCTCCCTCACAGACTGGACGGTCCGGGTGCGAGAGACGACATCGTTCCGCAGCACCTGCCCGGGTGAAGAAGGCCGGCTCAGTGGGCTTTGCCCGGGAAGGTGCCAGGGACCCCCGCCCCCTCCCTCGCTTCCCCTGCCCCCCTCCTGACCTTGTGCTTTGCCAGCTCAATCTCACAGCTCTGCAGGTCCAGGCTGAGGGCGGTGGGGGCCTCCAGCTGCTCTGTGGTGCGAAGGAGCCACTGCAGGAGCTCCTCCAGCTGGTTCTGGAACTGACCCAGACCCAGGAGGGCGGCTTCCAGGCGATGCTGAGGAGGAGACGAGAGAGGGGCAGGGCAGCCTCCATCAGGGGCAGAGGCTGGCCTGGTTGGCACAGGTTGCCCCTGGTCAGGAGCAGAGGGGAAAGATCGACAGGTGGTTGAGGAAGGCAGCCAAGCTGCACACCAGAGAGAAAGGAAAGCCATTCTCCACTGGGCCACTGTTCAATTTCTCAGACCCAGACCCAGACCTGACCAAGCAAAGGGGCAACTCCACCCACCAGCCACAGGAGGTTTCTCTCCTGAAATGCTCTCTCAGCCCCTGGGCACCCTAGTCCAGCCGTCACACTGGCCACCTGTCGTCCTCACCTGCCGCTTCACAATTTCCTCCTCCAGCCAGTTCCAGCGGTCGCGGAAGCTGCAGAGAGCGCTGGGGGGCCCCTTGATGTTGCCCCCCCTGGGGCTCACAGGGTGCCGCAGGCTTTCTACATCCACCTTGACCTGGTATAGCTCTCGCTTGAAATCCTGGGGGGGGGGGGGGGACAGAGCAATTTATTTATTTCTGCTCTCCTCCAGAGATCAATCTCCATTTTGAACTGGACTATGAATATTTGTAACACTTAAGGGTTATTGCATGTCTGATTTCCATAACTGAAATTGATGACCCCTGGAAAGAAGTTGATGTGAGTAGACATTGTATTTTCTTGTTTACTTAACAGTCTGGTTCCTTTGTTAAGAGGGAAACGTAAAACAGGGAGATGATCATCCAAGTCTGCCTAAAGCATCCTTGGATATCATTGTTCTAGAAGGTGAGGCAGCCTTGTCCTAATAGCTTCTAGAGATAAGTTGCACATGGAAGGTGATTAAGAATGCAGCTGAAATAGATATTTGCATTTTCACACAAGAAGAGGAAGGTTAATGAATAAATAATATATCCTCTCCTGCTCATCTACATCCATTCAAGGGAACCGTCCCAGGTGGTCCCTGGGCACCTGCCCAGCACATCTTTTGCAGCAGCATCAGGTGAGAAAGAGATGATCGGTCCAGGTCTCCGCACTGGCCAGGGATGGGTTTTCCTTCTAGTCCTGAATCACTCTCATGGAGTGCAGGGAAGGGTTCCACTGCCTGCCCCACTGTACACCCTGCCCCATAGCTACTGTTGCAAGCATATAAGGAATACCTGTTGCCCATTCAAAATGTGTTCAAGAATCAACAGTCGCAGCAGTGGAGAAAAAGAAAGCAAAATTTATTGCTGAGCAATCAAGACCCAGTGGAATATTTTCCAGAGCCTGGGTACCTGAGCCCCTAGGGCTTTGGCTTTATATACCTGATTGCAAACAGCATATACTGCAGCAAAATCAAACCAATGAGCAGGGACAAGAGCCCTTCCTATGCCCAGGTAAAGAAGACTTCTGCTTTTCCCATAGATGTGCATAAGAAATCACCGACGGCCTTTGCCCTCATTTTCATCAATAAAGAGGAAAAGAAACCTCTTTGGCAGCTGAAGACCGAACGCCCCTTTCTGTTATCAGGCTAGAACATGGCATTATGGGGCAGACATTCGCCTTCCCGTTTCCCCATTTTTGGCCTAGCATGAGAAACAGTCTGGGGAATGTTCCCTGTAGAAAAAATGCCAACACATCAAACTTATTGTTTCCTGCAAGCACAATAGCAGGGCAGAGAGAAACAGGGCAGAGAGAAACTCTGGACTCCTGAGATTTTAGGCACTTCTAGCCTTAATGAAGCCTTGGTGATTTAAGCATCATTAGGATACATGGTTATATAGAAAACATAAAGGTAACACTCTTCCAGGTGGCCTTGCCACACTACAACCAAGGAGTCCAGAGCACACAGCCCACTCCTCCACTTCTTCTGAGCATCTCCCTTACCTTGAGCTCTGAAAGCTGCCGCTTGACCAGGTCCAGGTCCCCCCCGACCAGAAACTCCTCTGCAATCTTCAACTCAGCCGCCTCCAGCCAGCTCAGGAGCCTCTAGGGAAGTGCGGAAAGGGGGGGGGGTCCCAAAGAGGAATAAGGTCTGGCAGCCACAGCAGTGTGTGCATGAAAGTGCTCCAGGGCCAAGCAGAAGCCCCTCTGTGGGTGGCTGAGTCTGTGGGTGACTGAGTCACCCCCAGGACACCTGCCTGGGCCAGGAGGGGGGTGAGCTGCTGCCTGCCAGAGACCGACTCTGGCTCAGTCTGTGGGAACAACCCAGCCAGGGAGCCTGTTGACCTGACTCTTGGCCAGGGGAGAAGCTTATGGGGTGAGGGCCAAAGCCTTTGCCACAAAGGGGTTATTTCAAAGCCCAGCGGGGGGGGGGGCAAAGGAAGGGGGTCAGGAATACTCTCCTGCTCACCCTATAACGGCCAACAGCCACAGGTTGCTCCCCATCCACCTCATTAAGGCTGTGGGTGTTTTTGTCCCAGGGGTCCACCGCATGGCCTGTGCCCAAGTAAGAGACCCTCCTCACCTCCATGGTCTGCTGGTAGTTGAGTGAGGCCTGCAGCTGCTCCTCCAGGCGGGTCTGGCGTTCGCCCCACACCTTGCTCAGGCTGTTCCAAGAAGAGTAGAGCTGCAGAGAGAGGAGTGAGAGAAATATGGGGGGGGGGGTGTTAAGCTGCAGGGTTTTGGGAGGCCAGCCCCTGTAGGCTCTTTCACATTCTGAGGGCCAACATCACACAGGGACCCCATGCCAGGCTGGCACTCTGTGCCCAAATGCATCCCATAAAGGGCACCCACTTGTGCTTGTGCCCTGTGTGTTTGCACCCCTGGGGCACAATATGCCCCCCCCATCCCCTGGGATTTGGTACAGAGGCGGCTGTAGATTTTACAGCCAAATGACAAATGCATGTTTTGGTAGACAAGCAAAGGAGAGAGTTCTTAAACTTCCTAGAGAGGACCCTCTGTGTGTGACGGGTTCTTTTGCCTCCTTTGGGTGGGAATTCTGAAACAAAGGAGTTAATTCCTTACTCTTCCTTCCACCTCTGAGGAGACACTCTCTCTCTCTCTCTCTCTCTCTCTCTCTCTCTCTCTCTCTCTCTCTCTCTGCTAAGCAGACGTGTGTCTGGGGCTTTCTTTTACACGCAACTCCTCATTTGCATGGGGGCTACGTTCCAAGGCACCACACGCTTACATGTAATTGCATATAATCAGAACACCCATCGGAACACCCATTGAAAACACCCCATTCCGCCCCTTTTTGTGACATTTTTTGTGACGTTTTAGGATCACTTTTGGGTTCAGCGCAATGCACATATATATGGTCATGTCCATATTTGTGTAAATGGGGAGTTGCCTGTATTGTAACTTAGAAGTATTTTTCGGCATACTACTTTGCTGTATTTGCTGCCTGCATTGAAATGTAAGTAAAAAATATATATATTCTGTTTAGCTTACTAAAAAGGTGTGGTTCATAACGCGCAATGGGGTTGAAGAGGGGAAGGACTGCAGACCACCAATAAAAGGGGATTCCTAATTTCTAAGTTTTAGTAAGCTGTAAAACATATAATTGTTCTTACTTTACTAAAAAGGCTTCACAGCCCGCTTACCTTTTGTATTTCTCCCACACATGTGGGACAGGAGGTTTAAATTCTAATCTACAGATTTAATCCTCAATCCATCTCGTACAGCGGCCACCACATGTCCAGCTCAGCTTTGCTCTCTCATCCATCCAGGCTGCTCTTGGCAGCCCTTCTAGGGTGCACAGGGTCAGTTCTTGCTGGGGGAAGCTGCCAGTCAGTGCACGCAACACAGAGGGAAATGGACCAGTGGGCTGGCTCAGGAGGAGGAAGCTTTCTATGTGCCTAGGCCAACACTGGGGCAATGGGGCTGCCCCTTGGCAAATGGCCCACACTGCCCGTACCCTGTGGGGTTTCCCTGCCTTAGATGGGTCCCTCCCCAGCTCACATCATCTAGGCTCTTGGTGACGTCCGGTTTGTCCAGATCTCCACAGGACGACATCAGCTCCATGCCCAGGACGCCCAGGGAGTCCAGCTCGCTCTGCAGGGAGTCGATCTCTTCTCGCAAGGCCTGGAGGGAGAAGGGGTGATGGGGTCAAGGTCCCGTCTCTGAAACCAGCCCCAGGAAGGCCTCCTCGCACACAGAAGCTGCAGCATGGCAAAACCTGAATCACTGCCGGCAGGAGCTGGGAGCCGGACGCAGGGCAAAGCCAATGGGGCAGGTGGGTGGGGGCCATGGGAACACCTCCCCTGTCAGCAGTTCCCAGGATCCCTCAGGGAGAAGCAGCCTGGTGGTTGCTGAGCAATGTCCTGGTACCTGCATGGCCCCAAGCCTGGCCTGGATGGCCTTGGGGTCCGAGGCAGCCTCCTCCGGCTCCAGCACCACCTGCTGGATGTCTCCCAGGGTGGCGGCCAGGTCCGAGAAGCCCTGCCAGAAGCGGTCGGCCAGCACCAGCAGGCCCTGCAGCCAGTTCTCCCGCTCCTCGCTCTGCTCCCAAAGCGCCTTCCACTGGCTCAGCAGCTGCTCCACACGCTCCTGGATCCCTGTCCGCAGGTAGGGGGGAGGCCAAAAGAGAGGGGTCCTGGGGGCGGGCTCAGCAGGAAACCGGCCTCCCCCACCCCAAACAGGAGAGGGACTCATGCCCTCTAGGCCACCCAGATTTGTGACCCACAGGGATCCTGCGGTGCTCAGGGCAATGGCCTCTAAATGTGAGCAGTGGGTCTCTGGGGAGCAGGAAGGAGGAGACCCAGAGGCTCTGGCCAGCCCCACAGCGGGGCCAGCTGCTTGGAAGAGGGGTTTCTGCGCCTGGTGCTGGGGAAGGGGCCCTGCCTACCTCTGTTTCCGCTCGCCTGCATGGTGGCCAGCAGCTCAGCCCCCTGCCCGCGGAGGGTCTCCAGAGCCACTCCCAGCTTCTCCAGCTCCGCCAGCCGGAGGCCGTTCTCCCGGATCTGCTCCCGGAGCCAGGCGGAGTCTCCCCGCACCGCAGGGGGGTCCCTCGTGCGGCTTTGCAGCCTCTCCAAGCTCTCCACCATCAGCTCCATGCGCTCGGACAGCTGCAAGCAGGGGCACAGCAGAGGGTTGGCCCAGCCCCACAGGCAGCCGGCTGGCCTCCCACTGACCCACCCAGAGTGGGTGCTGAGCCCCAAGTCTGGGCCATGCACAGCTGGAAGGGAGCCGGCAGCATCCGAGGCTCTGGGGAAACCGAGGCACATGAGTGGGAGAGCCCTGCAGGAGTTGGAGCCTGGCAGCACCTTGAGCCCCAGAGCACCCGTGGGTCTCCATGGGGGTCAAGAGAAGGCCTGTGGTCCTTATGGCTGAAAATGGGTCTGCCCTAATGGCCCAGCGGGAGCCATAGCATTGGCCTGGCTGTAGCAGCCCCTGCCAGCCTCTCTGGGCCTCATCCAGCCCAGACTAGAGATGCTGGTTGATGGCATCTCCCTGCCATGAAGAGATGCCAGGCCTGGCTCCCCTGTGGGGGGGGGGTCCCTCCAAGCACAAAATGCAGGCAGAGGAAGGCGGTGAAGCCATCCAAGTCATCTCACGGTTTGCTGCCCAAATAACTCACTTGTCCGTTTACACCGGAATGAGATTGTGCCTAGTACATCTCACCCCGTGGATTTGTTATTGAGGATTTGGTCCACAAATGACAACATTTTGGAGGTCCCAGGTTGCAAGGTGGTTAGATTGGTCTCAACTAGGACCAGGGCCTTTTCAGTACTGGCCCCGACTTGGTGGAACGCTCTGTCCCAAGAGACCAGGGCCCTGCGGGACTTGACATCTTTCCGCAGGGCCTGCAAGACAGAGCTGTTCCACCTGGCCTTTGGTTTGGACTCAGTCTGACCCTTATGTTTCCCTCCCCTTATGGTTTTGACTTTTAAAATGAGGCTGCATTTTAAATTGCATTTTAACCTGTTTTTAAAATTCTTTTTTTCTTTTTCTTTTTTTTCTTATGTTTTTACTGAAATTTTATTGGTGTTAGCCGCCCTGAGCCCAGCTCGGGCCAGGGAGGGTGGGGTATAAATAATTTTTTTTTCCTTAGGGGAAAACCCTGTGTATCTGCATTGTTTCAGACATAAGCCAGCCGGGGGGAGGAGAGGTGAGGGTGTCAGACTGGGACAGAGCAGGGTTCGAATCCTCCCACCTGGCCACGAAGCTGACTGGGTGGCCTTGGTTGAGTCTAGTTTGGTTTCAGCTTGTGGGGATAAGATGAAGAGGAGAACCATGTGCCCCACTGTGGACCCCTTGGGATGGAAAGGCAACAAACAAACAGAAAACTATCACAACTCAGCTTCCTGGGTTTGGGTGCTCACTTGGCCGGAGATGGACGTTGCTGCTGTGTGAGGCCAGAGGTGCTGGCCAGTCAGAGACAGCAGGGAAGTGGCTGACCCAGGTCTGTTCCCATCCCCCACCACTGCCATGCCTGTGTTAGGACATAGTTCCGTTCCACCCTTAGAACAGGCATGTGGAGTTGTTGTATGTCACAAGTCTGTTTACTTCCAGCACAGTTTGCTGGGAACTTCCGTTGTATATAGCTTTTCCCTGTGCTATTTGCTTGGACACGAAGGGAAGAAGACATGTTTTTTCCTTTGTCCTGCTGCTGAATAAATGCTTGTAAATATGCTTACATATGCCTCTGTCTGCTACTTCTGTTGCAAAGAGTTCTTATCTCTGCTAGCTTGCGTGCTCAGTCTCTAAAGGTCTCTGAGGCTTGAGTCGCAGTTTTGATGCTGGTCCGAGAACCAGAGTTCGCCCGGCTGCCGGCCAGAGCCAGCTGGGGGCCTGCCCTGCCAATTGCCCCCGTCTCCCAGGACGCATCCTAACAGCCTGCTGCCCCAGAGACCGTCCAGCTGCTCACCTGGCTGTATCGAGGGATGGCCTCCTCCAGCACAGCCGCCGCCTGGCGAACCCGTTCCCGGATGCTTCCATACTGCTCCTCGGCCGCCTGCCAGCCCTGCTGGAAGGGGGCAGCCTCCTGCGGACTGAGCTCAGCTAGCTGCCCCGACAGCCGTTGCAGCTTGGACATCAGGGGCTTGTGCTCTGCAATGGCCTCTCGGAGACCCTGGCCGGGCCGGGAGAGAGAAGCAGGTGAGGACCCTCGGCCTCCCCTGGCACCCTCAGCCCCCCTCCAGTCTCCCTCAAACCCCCCCCCCTCACCTGCAGCAGCTCCTGGTGCTCCCGGAAGGCCTCGCAGCTGATGCCATCAGGGGAGAACTGCTCCACTGCCCGCTGCGTCTCCTCCAGCCATGGGCACAGCTCCTCACGGGCCTCAGCGAACTGCGCCAGCAGAGACTGGGCACGCTCCAGGCGCAGGGTGCAGGCCAGGCTCTGGCGCAGGAGGTGCTCCGAGTGCTCCTGCAGGGGCTGGACCAAGGGCTGTGGGGCACACGAGGCGTCAAGGGGGGTCAGATTGGAGGACAGAGAGGGCACCCCCACCTGGGGCATGGCCAGTCTTTCTCAGATCAGGCTCTGCAGCCCTGTTGACGGAGGGAAGGGGGTGACAGGGACCTGCCAGCCAGAGGGTGCTGCTCTTGTGCCCCCGGGGGAAGAGAAAAAGGCCCCCACCCAAGTGGACTTTGCAGGCCTCTTAGCCAGCCCTCTGTTTTTAAGCCAGAGGGCAAGTATCAAAAATCTTTGGATTTTAGGTGCTCCAAAAAGGTGCTCTGCAGACAAACTGGAACCGGCTCCCAACTTGCTTCCCTTAATGGAGTTGCGTTGGAAGGCAAGCAAAAGGGTTAGAGCTCCTCCACTGACACCCAGTGGCTGAAAGGGGTATTGCATGTCAAGAGAGCCTCCCCCTCCCCACCCCACTGGCCTCACCTGGAGCTGCTGTTGCACTTCTGGGGGGCAGAGGCTGAGCAGTGGGTCAGCGATGGCCACCAGCCGTTCCACGAGGCCGTGGTGGTGCAAGATCTCCGCCGACAGGAGCTGGGAGGTGGGGAGAGTCACCATCAGGACTGGGCCTCGCAAGGCCCCTTTGCCAGGGCAGGGTTGCCCCCAGAGTGGCCCTGGGGAGAGCAGGGGGGTCCTTGGCCCCTGGCGGAGCTCCTGTGTGCAGGGCAGGCCTCTCCCTCCCCCTGGACGCCATCCCCAGTGGAGGTGCCCTGCCTGGCCACTGCTGGTGAGACACCTTCTTCTTCTTTGGCGCTCCTTCATAGCCAAGTAAGATTGTCTTCCAATAACATGGTTTTAACAGTGAGTCCGTAAGAGACTGTGGAGGCCAATTCTGGATCCACACATCCTTCCACAGTGGGAGTTGATCATGGTGTGGATTTGCCAAGCGTGCCTTCCTCTTAGCACGCTTCTCCCTTGTGTCCTGAGTTCGAGTGTCTTCAAAGTCCATGACACCTTTGGTAAAGGCTGTTCTCCTTTTGGAGCACTCGCAGGTCAGCGTTTCCCAATTGTTGGTGTTTGTACTACTTTTTTTTAGATTTGCCTTGAGACAGTCTTTAAACCTCTTTGGTTGAGACACCAAGCCCTGAGCGGCTGCCGCATGGGGGCGGAGGGCTTGGCTGTTAGACCCTCCCCACCCCCTGACTCTATAGTCAGCTGGGGGCCACGGGGAGGAAGGGAAGGAGGGAGAATCTATGGGGAGGAGGGGGAGGAGCCTGTTTGGGGCATGAGGAGCTCAGTCCCTCCAGTGCTCCACTGGCCTGCTCAGCTCCCAAGGCCAGAGGCACTGTGGCAACACCCTAGGTGCTGGCCCCGTGGAGAGGCACCCAAGGGTGCCCCTGCAGGACTGGGCTGCCCCAGGGCAGGGCTCCACCTGCTGCTCCCAGCCAACCCTCCCTCCCTCCCTCCCTCTCCCCAAACACCCACCTTCAGATCGGCCAGCTGCTGCTGGATGGCCTCTGCTTCCAGGTGCACCTGGCCCAGCTCCTCCAGGTGTGTGCTCAGGTGGGACACCTTGTCCATCTCGGAGCCCAGCACCTGCTCAAACTGAGACAGAAGAGAGGGCCTTCAGGATGAGGGCGCAGACAGACCACTCTGGGCAGGGACAGAGGGCAAGAAGACTCAAGGTGGCTCCCTTCTCTGCCCACAGCGGGGGTTTTTACAGCCTAGAAGTTGCTGGGTGAGACGTGTCCTTCTTCTCTTCCAGGAGTCCTTCTCCTCCTCCAAGGAAGATCTGGCAGCTCAGCAGCAGAGAGTGAGGGAGCAAGTCAGGTGCCCCCTGGGGAAGCTCTCCTGGCCTGCCCCAAATATCTTGCCTTAAGGCAACAGGCCCTCTGTGCCCGTGACCTCCTCACATGGCATTGCAGGGTCAACTCTGCAGTTCTATGACTCCTTCCCTGAAGTGCCCATTACCTTCTCTCTGTCTGCAGCACTGAGCTGGCGGGTCCCGTCATCATCACCCCCCAGCTGGCCCCCCTGCGGTGCCAGCTCCTTCTCCAAGCGCTCCAGCCAGAGGGCCAGATCCTCCTCGGTGGGGCCCAGCCGGCAGGAGGCCTCCAGGGTCTGCTCCAGGCGGTGCAGGATGGCAGCGCTGCTCTGGCCCACGAGGAGGAACCTCATTCGCAGGGAGTCCATCTTCTCCTGGGCCAGATGGGCTTCCTCTCCTGGGGGAGGACAGCAGCACCGGCTCAATCCCAGGAGCTGCACCCCCCACCCAGCCCCAAGACCCAGGGCCCATTTCCAGGAACCTAATCCTGGAGGAGCCGAGATGCCAGAGGAGCCATTGGGGCTGCTGGAGGAAAAGCGTTCCTGCCCCAAGAAGCTCCGCTGGTCTATTCTGATATCTGGCATTTGGTGCAGCCAGACTGGTGTGACCCACGTTGGGAGGAGCACTGTTTGTGGGGGGCTTTCCTTCTGATGCTGCCAGCCCCCCAGCTGCCCTGCCTGCCCTGCTCCCCCACAGGGTCATCTCTTGAGGGTGGGTGTTTTTGGAGAGCCCCAAAGTCACTGCCATCCCCCACTTGCCTGCCACCATCTCCAGAAGCTGCTGCCCGTGCTCCAGAGCCCGTTCCAGGTCAGCCGTCTTGGACCGGATTTCCTCACAGAGGTCCTGGAGGGAGACAGAAGCAGGTGGAATTGGTGCAAAGAGACCCCCTCCCTCACATGAAAACTCCCCCCTCCAGCTGAGGCCAAGAGGCGACTGAAGCGGCTCTGCTGGTCCTGTGAGGTCTGGAGAGCCTCAGCTTCCTGGAGCACAAGTCCCTCCTGCCTGCCCCATGCCCACTGCAGTGGGGCACGTGGAAGGAGAGGGCTCAGGAACAGGGTGGGCATGAAGGGGGTGAGGAAGCCACTCTTCCAGGGGTCAAGGGGTAGGGGCTTCTGTCCCCCCTCACCACGCCTTCCTCCACCCACCTCCAGTTTACATCTTGCTGCTGCCCGAATCCTTGCAGAAATGCTTCTGTGTCTGTTTGCAAAAGGGGAGTTTGTGGGTCTCCTTGGGACATGGTCACAGACGTGCACTCTGGGGGAAAGCCAAACCCCACTGCTCTGACGCAGACTGGCCCCCTTCTTGGATGATATAAATCTCCTCTCCAGACTCCTCACTGTGGCTGGGCTGTATAGACTCACCTTAAAACCTTGGTCGCATGCAATGGCTTCTCTGTAATTTGTTTTTTATATTGAATATGCTCTGTGTATGGTTTGTGTAAACAGCCTCGGCCCAGTATACCTGAAGGAGCGTCTCCACCCCCATCGTTCAGCCCGGACACTGAGGTCCAGCGCTGAGGGCCTTCTGGCGGTTCCCTCCCTGCGAGAAGCCAAGTTACAGGGAACCAGACAGAGGGCCTTCTCGGTGGTGGTGCCCGCCCTGTGGAACGCCCTCCCATCAGATGTCAAGGAAATAAACAACTGACTTTTAGAAGACACCTGAAGGCAGCCCTGTTTAGGGAAGTTTTTAAGGATTGATGTTTTATCACTTTATTATTATTATTATTATTATTATTATTATTATTATTATTATTAATTACTGTTATTATTATGTTGGGAGCTGCCGAGAGTGGCTGGGGGAACCCAGCCAGATGGGCAAGGTATAAATAAATAAATTTATTATTATTATTATTATTTAATTGTTTGTATGGTTATGGGTTTGTCTGTGCATAGCTTTATGGTAAATCAATAAAAAACCAATCAAGAAAAGACCCTGACTTGGGTCTCCTTCCCTCTTGAGGCTCCCAAGGCCACTTCCCCCTCCCAGGCCGCCATACCTGGACTTGCTGGAGGGCTCCCTGCGCCTGGCTGAGGCTCCCGTTGGCTCTCCACAGCTCAGCCAGCTTCCTCTCTGTGGAGGCCAGCCAGTCCTGGAAAACGTCTACAGACTCCTGGAAGGTGTGGGCTGCAGGAAGGATCTGCTCCAGGGAGCTGTGCCTGTTGGAAGAGAGAAGAGGCAGGGTCAGAAGATGTTGACGGGAAGAACCTCCAGCACCAGGCTCACCGGACCCAGGAAGACACACAGCCCTGCGCAAAGGCTGCCTTTCGGCCACAGCAGGCAACAAGGAGCCATGAGGACCAGCGCCATGAAAAGGCAGGTCTAGGGCTCGTGGCAAGCAGGTCTCCCCCTGCCTTTGTGGCCTGGCTGGTCTGACGGATTGAGCTGCCTCTTCCTTGTGCTTCTGGAACACAAAGCGCCCACCCCCCCAAGAAGGGAGCCAAATGCCAGGGCAGGATGGAACAGTGGTGTTCCAGGAAGGCTCCACGTGGGGAGGCAGAAGGTGCCAAGGACGTCTGAGACTTGGGTGAGGACAGGAAGGAAGAGCTCAGAGGTGAAGCTGCTTTGGATAAGAAGTTTAACTCCAGTCCGCTTCCCAGACAAAGCGGGGGGGAAGGGGGGGCTCTGAGCACCAGGGGAGAGCCCTCCCTCACATCCACCTCTTTGCACAAGGAAGGGGCTCTAGGCTTTGACTTGCAGCAAACGGTCCCCAGAGCTGCCTCATCCCTTTGCCGTGCAATTTCACACCCACCCTCATCCATATGGGGTGCATGTGCCCCACACCAGGCTCACAAGACTCTCACAAGAGAGCAAAACTGAGGGCATGTTTAGGCCTTAGCTGACCTCAGAAACCCCTCCTCTCCCAAAGTAGGACATCCTTCCTGAGCCTCCCCTCTGTGAAACTGGTTTAACAAGTATTGATAAGTTTCCAAGCAGAGGAGCAGATATCTTGGCTGAGTGAAGCAGGTCTGTGTCAACGGATTCTGGAGTCAATGTTGGAAAACATGAACTCTGAGCAGGATCTGATTTACATCTGCAACCCATTTTGTGATGTATCTGTGGCGTTTTTCTGAGGTTTTAAAAGATGCTACACACCTTTGCTACTCAACTCCCTTGCATTTGGTTGGGGGGAGAGACTCTGTTTGCAAATGGACTGATAAAGAAAAGCCAGCCTTGTGGATTTCCAAGAGAGGAAATGGCAGGTTGACCGTCTTTCTGTTGGCTCTCTGCTGCCAGAAGATAGTTACGTAGTGATGGATGGTAATCAGGTTGAAGTTCTGGCTATCAGATCACTCTGGGATAAAGAGGGATTGAGGGAGTAACCGCAAATGCTCTGGTCAAGGCTGTTCTCTGATGTTGGTCTTTGGGGACTGAGATGGGGCTACAATGAGTCAAGGTGAGTCGAGGAACCAACACTGTGTCCAAATGCCATGTAAGAACCCTTCATGGGAATAAGATCTGCATCCTCTCTTTGTAAAACATTTTTGGGACAAGATAATCTGTTAATTCAGAGAGATTACACTGTCTGCTGATGAAAGATCATGACTGGAAAAATTGCAAGAGCTGCTTTCTGTCTTTAAGAAGAAGGGAAAGAAAACTGGTCAGTGAAGTGTCTAAAGCAGAGCGAAAAGCATGATTTGTGCTTGGCAATAAAGATTAAACGAACAAGGGAATTCCTCGTGTGAAAAGTCTTTAATTCTTTTTCTTCTTTCCAAAATGAATGTTGCTGGGAAACTGAAAGTTTTCTCTGTGGGAAAATAATATTGTTGTGACTGTGATCTTAAGGTGGAAATCTTAAGGTAGAGACAGGACTTATAAAGAACCTGAGTTGTTAATAACATCAAACGCATCCAGTGTGGCAAAGATACCTTTGGATATCCCAGTGACTGTTGGTATTGTTCAATACAGTAGTTGATGGCCGAAGAACTAAAAATGATCAGATCAGCTTTTGATGAAAGGGGGAAAGAAATGAATCAGAGAGATATGAAGTGGAAAATGGAGAATACCTATGAAAAGCTGGCAGGACTGGATGATGTTGAAACAAAATTGGAGAAAGCAGATGGTGAAATGGAAATGCCTTTTATACAAGGACTTGGGAGGAGAAGGGGAAGGTAAAATGATCTGAATTTGGCATTGATGGAGCTCAGAAGGGGGAAAGCCTTCAGTCCTGGCTCTTCTTCCGTTCTAGCAGAGAGAAAGCATTCTGAATACAACTTGGAATGAATTCAGAGAATGATGTAACTGAATTAATAGTTCTCTCTCTGGAAAAAGGATAGGAAGAAAGGTAAATGGAAAATCCTAGAGGAGGAGAATGCTATGGTAAACACAACAGGAAATGGAAATTGAGTATACTGAACTGGGTGTGAATTTAAGGATATGTAACAAGAAAAGAATTATGGAATATTATTTCAATATGTGATCCCAGTGGAGAGGCTTTATCATGGGCAAGGATGGAATAATTTACTATTAATATGGAGGTTTGTTGGTGGGAATTATTGGAGGTAAAGTTGATATTTAAAGAAAAAACGTAAGTTGATATTTACTACTACTAACAATAATTTGGGAATCCCTCTTGGACTTTTTTGGGGAAAAGGAAATGAATCATTTAAAAAAAAAACTTGGACCTCAAATAAATATTGTTTAACAGAATGTTGTAATGTTATTTAATTTTATGTAACCAGCAGATGGAAAATCGGAACTCCTTTTTATCTTTCTTTTTTGCTTTCTCTTTTTCCCTTTCCCTTTCCTTCTTCCGGCTTCCTTCTCTTTCTCTCCCCCCCCCCCCCATAGCTGTTTTTGTTTCTGGTTTTAAAAATTTGCATTAGTTTTCTATATCTTTCTGTATAATGAAAAGCATTAATAAAAACCTGAATACAAAAAAGAAAAGCCAGCCTTGATTTCTACTATGTGGCCTTGCCTCTGTTTTTGTTCATTTCTCTGACCGACAAGGTGGTGTTGTGAGTGAGGGGAGAATTGCACCAATGCCCCCCCCCAATGTATAACACCTTGGGTTGCCCCTGCTTTGCCCTTTCACACTGCCCTCCCCATCAGACCCGGATCTGCTTTCCTGAACGCCTCTCTCCCTGCCTTCAAATCTCTCCTCCAGACTCACATTTTCTAGGGTGCCTTTGGCACAACCCCTGAGCCCCCACCAAGGCGCCCTCCCCCTCTAGGGACTCACCTGGCTTCTGCCCCCTGGATTAGCGTCTGCCACTTCTCCTGGAGGTTGGCAAGGCCTCCGTCCCTTCCGTGCCCGTCTGTGGTGCCAGGGGGCTCAGAGGGTGCCCGTCTCTCCTGCAGGAGGCCCTCCACATGGGACCTGCGCTCCTCCAGAAGGCGCCTTAGAAGCTGGTTGGGGTCAGAGAAGGCAGAGGGTGATGCCAAGCTCCCCTCAGGGACACGCTCCAAGGGGGAGGACAACCGAGTCTGGCACCGCCTTGGGTGCAGCAACACCCTGGCAAAAGAGGCTGGCCTGCTCCACTCCGAGGGCCAGGAGGAACTTTTTCATTTCATAAGAACCCAGATCAGTCCAAAGAAGACCCATCAAGCCAATTTTGCTTCGTTTCCATCAGCCCTTCTCCATGGCCTGGTATTTAGGGGTAGACTGCCTCTGAACAGGAAGTTCCACCTGGCTTCCATGGGAAAGGCTGGTTTTGAGAAGAGATTCAGGGGCACCAGGGTGGTCTCTTTGGGGAAGAGGTTCTTGGCGTCAGGAGCAGCGAGGGATAAAAGGCAGCAAGTGGAAAGTGGACGGAGAGACGTTTCTCTCCCTCTTGTGTAATACTTGACCTCAACGGGGTCACCCAGTGCAGCTGAATAGTGGGGAATTCAGGACAGACAAAAGAAAGTCCTCCTTCACCCTCCGCACAGTCAAATGACCGAATCTGCTCCTTCAAGGTCCAGTGATGACCAGCAACTCCGGAGGGCATGAGGGGGCCTCAGTGCCTGACCCTGTGTCCCTTCTGGCATCCCTCTTCAGAGAACAGGGTCCCCCCCAACACTTACTTAATTCTGTCAATTATTTTGTGTTACAGCCCTTGTGCTTTACAGTTAGCTCTTCCAACACTTTTAAGTAACAACTAATCATTAAATTGTACGTTCTAACCTCTCCAGCTTTATGACATAAGAAAAGTAGACCCCTCTCTCTGAGCTTTGCTTCCTGCAGTGAGAATGCAGAGGGCAAGAGGGGTGCAGAGCCCCCCAGAAGACTTTGACCGTGGGACCCCCTCCTCCTCCTTACAAGGCAGGCAGCGGCAGAACCCAAACTGGGCACAGGGACTGGGCAGCTCAGAGGCTGGTAATCCCATGCTGCCAAGTGTGGCTGCTCCCAAGATGGCCAAGTCAGATGTGGGAAGATGATGCCTATCTCTCTGGAAGTGCCCAGGGGGCGGAGAGAGACTCCCAGGCCAGGCCAGGCCAGCCATGCCCGCTCCTCCCCAAACGCAGGGGAACGAGCTTCTACTTGCGCTGTTCATTTAAAGGAGAGAGCCAAAGGTTCCTCTGGGGTGGGGTTTACTTTCTATTCTCCTTCCACAGCCCCAGAGGAAACGCTGAGGCCAACTTACAAAAGCGCCCTGCTTTTCACAGAGTCATAGAAATGTGATGTAGGAACCCCCCCCCAAGGGTCCTCTATGCCAACCCCCAGCAATGCAGGGATCTTGGCTAAAATGGTTACCCCAATGCCATCATCGCCACGACCCCCACCTTCACTTGCCACAGATTCACGTCCATAAAGGCATCTAGAGGCATCTAATCCACAAAGCACCACATCACATGCACCCCCCCCCCAAAATGCAGGGAACCCCCTAATAAACATCACACCTTGCAGAAATGTCAGATTTAAGGGGTCAAACTGCCATAACCCCCAATGTCAAAATCGGTGCACCACGGCGCCCCCTCATGGCCAGGCTTGGGAAAGAGCAGGTAATATCACTTGTTTTATGAGTGGGACTGTCGGCTGGCAAATGTAACAACTTGCACAGCAGCAGCAACTGACCCTGTTTTGCTAAGAAAATGAAATGCATTGTAAAAAGATTTGTAAGTGATTCATTCTGTTAAATAAACTTGCTAAATCGCACACTGCTGCCATAATTCCCGGAGAGTGAGATGGTTTAGGCAAGGACTCCACCCAGGAAGTGTCAAACCGGGTTTCTCCAAGACAAGAACTGTCTCAGTCACAGAAACTGATAAGCTCCCTTGTGATGTTTGCCAGGCTGCCTGGTGAATAGGAGGTGTCCCTTCTGCCAGTCTCCCAAACTGCCACCGGACTGGAACTTGCCAAAACTGAAATATCAAGGCCAAGTGTAAATTCTCACGCAGAATGTGTGAGACCAGCAATTCACAAAACGCCTCGGTGGACATGGTGTAATTTTGACCTGTTTGACCAGTTGTAACTCCTCCTAATTTTGTGATGCACCTTTGATGTTTTGTCCATGATCCACTGGCATCTTAGGGGTGGGGTTTCTCACTGCTGGGTGGGAAATTACAGAACACCCTTGGGGGGGGGGGGTTCCTCCTTTCCTGTGTGTTGACTCTCTGTCCCGACAAATAACCTATCAAAGGCACAAGACCTGCTTTGCTTTTTGCCTGCTTCTCTTCTCTCTCTTTTTCGTGCACTGACAGGGGAACCGAGCATCCAGCAAAGCCCAGGGTTTCCCTGGGGTTTCACAACAGAATCAGAGCAAGTGGCAAGCAGGTTTTCTTCATTTTGAAATGAAAAAATTAAGGTCTTAAGTATATAATAAAGGCTCATAAATGTACCAAGCAAAAACATGCATAAATATATAAACCACATGTCTGAAGCAGCACAGGAAAACAGCCATGAAGCCATTTTGACTCCCAAACTGACCAGGTGTTTTCTCTGCAAAGTCAAATGGAAAAGCCTCCCCATTGTCTTTTCCTTCACAAATCCTGTCTTAAGGGTATGTCTGTGTATGAATAGGGTGAGCCTGTGACCTGGCTCAGGAACTAAGTATTTATCATTACAAAATACTGGCCAGGCTCCCCAGGGTATCCAATCAAGTGAGCATTAAGAGGTAAACAACACACTCAGATTTCTGTTGTAGACCACCCCTTTCTGTGATGTAGGTATGATGTTATGGAGGGGTGGTCTGGAGCTCCAGGGCAGAGAATTTAAAATGTCTCTATAAGGGCTTGCTCACCATTGCTCAGGGTTCTTCTCCCTCCTGCGTGTGGTGAGGACCCTGTTGCAACAGTTCAATAAAGATCAGGCTTACAAGCTGCTTTGCTTCTCAATATTCTCTGCTTGGCCTCTGTTCTTTTCTCTGACGGATGGGGAACCTACAAAGGACTCTATAAGGGCTCTTGTGTCCCCCATAAGGGAATAAGGGCAGGTTTCCGTTTATTAGTTTCCAGGCCCTTTATCATCTTGGGACCCCTCCTCTGCTCCCCAAGGCCTGGCACCCCAAGGTGTGACGACACCCCCACGCTCACCTTCTGCTCCTGCAGCTGCGCCTTCACCACTTTGGCTTCGGAGGAAGGGGGCTTCTGGTTGGCCATGAGCTCCTCCATGTCGCTGACCCAAGAGAGAAGCTTCCTCAGAGTCACCTGGGCCTGCTCTGCGCCCCACACCTCTCCTAGGAAGGCAGCAGCTGCCTGGGGGAGGAAGGAGGGGGAGCTCAGAGTGAGGCCAGCAGCAGCTCTGTGTGGGGGAGCCCCAGTCCCACAGCAAAAGCCTCCTGGCACCTGGTGGGAGCATGGAGGTGGGGAGGCAGACTTGCATGACCCCAGCCCCACCTCCTCCTCCTCCAGCCCCCTACCCTGCCCTAGAGCATGACTGAGGAGGCTCTGCCTCCCTGCCCCGGCCCTTACCTTGCTGCTGGGGCTGCTCCATGGCTCCAGGGGGTCCCCCTGGCCAGCAGGCCAGCTCTGGCTGTTCTGGAGCTGCGGGAGAAAAGCAAGCACAGGGCGGAGGGTTTGCACCCTCAGACTCAGGAGGGAGGGAGGGGGCCTGCAGCAGCCTGCCCCCCCCCCACACACACACGGGAGCAGGAGGCTCAGGCCAGCACTTCCAGGAGGGCTCAGCTTCAGGGGAACCAGCACCAGCACGTTTGCATGGGGGGGGGGTGTCTCCCTCCACAGAACGGCCTTGGCTGCCTGGCCTTCTGGATACGCAGGGAAGGAGAAGTGTGTGGCGCCTGGGGTGGCTCTGCTGGGGCCCTGCATGCAGAGGTGGATCCAGCCGCCTTCCTGCTGATACAACAAACTGTCTCCCAGAGCCCCCACCCACCCAATGCTGCCCCCAGGCCAGGCACCCCAGGCAGCTTCTGACAACCTGAGCATCCTCACCAAGAGATTGGGAAATGGCCCCAAACTGCATGCGCCTGGGAGGGGTGTGGAGCAGAAGAACAGGGGGGGCAGCACGGATGCTGCCGTCAGCTGGCCTCACTGCAGGCACCAACATATTGGGCAGCAGAGCGACCGGCTCCAGAGTGACTCACCCCACGTGGAGCTGCTCATTTTCCACACTGGTAAAAAAACAGCTGTAGATACATGATCTTATCTCTGTTATCCACAAAACCACCTTGTAAGGCGGACCAGCCTCATTCTATGAACATAAGAACCAAAGTGGAATCTGCAGGATCAGGCCCCATCTAGCCCAGCATCCTGTTCTTACAGTGGCCAACCAGATGCCCCGATGGGAAGCCAGCTAGTGGGATCTGAGTGCGAGAGACCTCACCCCTCCTGCAGTCTCCAGCAACAGGGATTCAGTAGCACTGGCGCCTCTCTGTGTGTCACAGGTGCCCCCCCCCAATTCCTCCCGGGGCCAAAGTGGGATCCGGACTAGGGGCCTCCCAGTTTCCAGCCCACTTTCCCAGCCCCCCCCCCCCGCAGTGCCAAGACGTGGAGCAGCCAAGGGAGTGAAAGCAACGCATGTGTACGTGGGGAGGAATGGGGACGTCCTGGGCTCCCCCCGCCCCGTCTATTAACCTCTGGCAGGGCTCCTCCTGCGCACTCCGTGAGCACCTTGACCCGCCTGGTGACGGTGGGCTCTTTGCTCCGGTCGCCCCCCGGGTACTCGGTCACCTCCATGATCTCAGTCACAACGGTCTCGGTCACCTCCGTCACCTCCGTCACCTCAGTGGTGGTGAGGGGCTTCCAGACCCAGCCGCTCCCGTGCGCCAGCCCCCGGGGGGGACTCCAGGCAGCCCCCGCCACTGCCGCCTCCAGCTGGGCCTTGAGGGGGTTGCTGCAGCTGAGGGCCCCCCCGTTCTGCACCTTGACGTCCATGTTGTTCTGCTTGGGGAGGGGGCTGCCCTGCTGGCTCTTGCTGGGCCCCCCCAGCGTCGCCACGCTCCAGCCATTCTCGATCACCCGGGGGCTGAGTGGAGGCTTCTCCGGGGGGGCCCCGGGGCCCCCTGCGTTGTTCCTTCTGGAGGGGCGCCCGGACGCCAGGCCCAGGTCCTTGAGGTAGGAGTCCTTCAGGAAGTCGTCCGGCTTCTGGTTTTTCTCCCCCAGGCAGCTGGGTCTGCCCCCCGCGTTGCCCATGGCTGGCGGCTGAGGAGACCGTGCTCACAGCCCTGCCTGAAACAGAGAAGGAGGAGGAGCAGGAGTAGGAGAAGCCACCTTGCCTGCCCGCGAGCGAGTGGGAGGCCCAGGATGGCACCCACAGCAGGCACCATGCCCATCGTTGGGGGTTCCTTTTTCAGTCCACAGAGCCACCCAGAAAGTCTTCCATAATCTTCTTTCTCAGTGCTGCTCAATCTGTTGGTGAATTCCCATAAGCCCCTCACTCACTCCAGTTCTCCTTCAAGAATTCACATTACAACTTATCCAACTACAGGTCTAAGGAAATTAAAGAAAAACTAGGAGGTTCATTCCTCCTCTCTGCTCTCCAGCCATCTGGCCAGAGTAATGGCCAGACACATCATCTCTTCACAGCCTGTCTAATAAAGTAGCCCGTTGCTAAGGAAACTCTGTTGCTAGGGGGGAAAGTTGTTGCTATGGGCAAAAGTAGGCAAGCATCATTTCAAGTCTATCTTTGGACCCCCTCAAGACCCAGGCCAGAAGTCCAAGCCCAGCAGGACCTCTGAAACCGAGCGGAACTGGGGACCATAGCCAGACCTCTCCCATAGGATCAAATCCCACCAGAGGATTTTGGAAATACTCGCTTCAAACATTGTCGGGTTTGGACTAGAGGACCCTTTGGGTCCCTCCCTTCCAACTCTTCAGTTCTGTGATTCCACTACATTTACACCCGAACTTTCCTCCAAAGGAGCCCAGGGCATCAAACGTGCAAGTGCTGCAATACCACAAACAGAAATCGCCTCCCTAATCTCTGGGAACCAGGAAACACTTGACGGGATTAAGCGCTTATGCATTTGGATGAGCCCAGTCAGAAATTAAGCCCAGCATTTAGGAGGAGCCCAGAAGGTGTCAGCCTCTCCTGGACTTGCTGGGGAAGAGGAACATGGTTCTTGCTGGCAGGGAGGCTCACGGAAGGGGGCTCCCACCTGGTGAGGGTCTCACGGAAGGGGGCTTCCACCCAGGGGGGCTGCACCCATCCCGCCTGCAGCCCTCCTGGCTCAAGGGAGGCTTGGAGGCAGAGCCTGAAGGGTGTTTGCCTAAAGCACCCAAGGGTGACTGGGGCTGAAACTCAGTCGCTCCTATGGCCTGGGGTGGCAGGGAAGGAAGCTGGCGATGGAGGAGCTGCTCCAGGCAGCCGAGCTCTTAGGGGGGCACTCAGCATCTCCTCTGTGGCACAGACCTCCCCAGAGCCAGGGCTCCGTCCCAGCGTCCCGATGCAAATGAGGGGGAAGCCAGCGAGACAGACGGACCAGCAGCTGCTGCTAACGGCCGCCTTCTTGCCGGGACCCTGCGCTTAAACCTGGGCAAGCCCAGCGGAAGGAGAAGCCATCTGTCCGCAGAGCCCCCCTGACAAAAGCCTCTAGAGGGGGCGGTCCAGGGACAAGCAGGGCGTCCGGGGAGCCATCCATCAAGCGGCCCCAGACAGGTGGCTGCCCACAGCCCACCCATCACCCCCTGCCTGACAAGGCCATGCTGGCCAGGGGGAGAGAGCGTCCTTGGCAGAGGCACCACCTGGGGCCACCAGTCGCACAGACACACCCCGGCCACCTGCCATTGGAGGAGCCTCAGAATGATGGCAGAGCAGCCCCCCCCCCCGCCATGCCACTGACGGGACCCCCTCTACCTGCTTGCTCCCCTGGGGGAAAGGGGAGCAGAGGGGCAGGGGGCAGCCAAGCCTGCTCTTCTGCTGAGCCCACCCGCCAGGTGCCACCTCTGCCCTCCACCTCAAAGACCCTGCTTCCATTTGGCCTCTTCCTGGTCTGGGCCCCAACTTTCGTCGTGGGGAGGGGCAAGAAGGGATGAGGCTGCCCCGCGGGGCTGGCGTGGTTACCTTCATGGCGTGGCACGGAAGCTCCCCGCAAGGCTGGCGGCAGGTTTGCCACGCGGTCGGTGGCGGGCCAAGGGCACGGCGTCTGCCTCCGCTTCTGCCTTCAGGGGCTCCTCGGCCGCTGCCCCCAGGACGGACGGAGAGGAGCCGTCGGAAGCCCCCGGCAGTGGGGGGACTTGGGCTGAAGTTCCATCGGGAGAGGAGGGCCGGTACTGCCGGTGTGTCTGGCCCAGGGTCCGGCGTGTCGTGCAGGGAGGAGGCCTTCGCTGGAGCAGCTTGGTGGCGGGCGCCCGGCGGCAGCGTGGAGCCCCCAATGCCCCCTCTCCCAGGGCTCTCCTGGTAGCTGTCAGTCCAGGCCGGAGAAGAAGGATGGATGGAGGGATTGCAGGGTGGATGGGGGGGAGCCCTCCCAAGGAGAACTGGCACACGAGGAGGGAGAAGAAGGCACCTCCCAGGAAGGCCCGTGGATCTGGGCCCAGAAGAGCCCCACCAGCAGAGGCAGGCTGCCCTGGGGAAATGGAGGCGAGCCCCTCTGGCTGCCTGGCTGCTGCAGAGACCCTCCCTCGCTGCCCCCCACCCTCTGCCCCGCTGACCCCCTCAGCACACTCAGGCTAATACAATAAGCCCTCTCGCATTAACTCTTTGCTCGCTGCAAGACAATCGCCGCCGTTACTGGGGAAACGCAACAGGGCTCCCAACTATCCCGGAGCCGGTGGGGGAGGGGGCAGGCGCCTTTGCCACGGAGGAGGAGGAGGAGGAGAGAGGAGCTTTTCCCAGAGGAACAGCCCCCCACCAGCAGGACCCCTTCCCCCCCCCCTCACTCGGGTCCAGCCAGTGTCGCCATCGCAGCCCCAAGAGCCCAGGGACCCTGGGCAGCTGGTCCTCCGGGGGGGGGGGCGGCCTGGGACCCCTCCTGGCTTGTGGGCCTGAGGCTTGATGCTTAATTCAAGGGCAAGTCGGGCAAAGTTGGGGGAAGAGAAAGAAGGAAGCCCCTCCGTCCTCCAAAACGAGCCCCCTGCACCTCAGTGGGCTGGCTCTGGAGCCCACAAGTGAAAGAGAAACTCTGTGTGAACAGAAGGGGGGGGGGTCAAACCCTCTGCAGAGCAGGAGGAAAGGGAGAGGTTGCTTCCGAGCTGGGGGGGGGGGGGTTGGACCGATCTTCCCCGCTCTGCTTCTGCCCTGGCTGCCAATGCCCCCCCCCCAGCTTGGAACCCACTGTGGGGTGGAGGGAAGCCCCACTTTCCCCTTCCTGGTTGCCCCCCAGAGCCACAGGGAGGGAGGGTGGGTGCAGCTGGGGCTGGCATCCTCACCTGGCATGCATGGGTAGGCAGCTGCCAGGCTCCTAGCGCTCTCATGGGGCCCACGGCTGGCACCTGCCCTGGGCCAGCTTTCCGTGTCCTCTGTGGCACAGGGGCGGCTGGCATTCCCATTCCCCACAAGGCTCTTGAGTGCCACTACTTTTGTGCGGGAAATTGAGATGGCAGGACCGCTGCCCGCTCTGCCAGCTTCTCTGAGGGCTGTGCCATGGCTGCTGCTGCTGCCCACCCCCACCAGAGTCTGCCAGGGCCATGGCAGCAGGGAGGTCCACTGGCGGGCATGATGCCCCTTGGCCACCCACGGAAGGGGCTGCGTGTGGTGCCCAGAGCCAGGGGAAGCTGAGGAGCAGGGATGCTGCTCCAAAGGAGCGTCGTTGGGTCTTGGGGGTCTCTGCACAGACTCTCAGGCGCCCATGGCACAAGTCCCATCGTGCCCAGAGGGTAAAGAACGAGCGCACACTTTCACGGAAACGGGTCACCCTGCAAAGCAACAACCAGGCTGACGGGCCCTGGTTCTGTCTCTCTCCACAGTGCCCCCCTCCACAAGCTTGGTCTGGAATCCCCCCTCCCACCGCAATCAATAAATCAGTAAAATGCCCCAAACAGGAGCCTCATTCGAGACTCCGCCAGACCTTTTAAAAACTGGTCCGGAGCCCCCCCCCCCCCCCCGCTCCAGGCTGACCTGGTGCCCCCTTGTGGCGCATCTGGGATGATTTGTGCTCAGGAGGGCAAGCTCTGTGTCCTGGGATGGTTTGGCTTCTGCTGCGCGGCAGGGCAAGAGCGCCCCCTCCAGGCAGCAACGAGGAGAAGCAGCACAGCGCGACTCACAGCCTGGAAGGTCCGTTTGAGCCGCTGCTTCCATGAAATGCTGCAAAATGCCCTTGCAAAAGGACACCCGCCTGGAGGGGCCACAGCAGCAACTGCAAAGGAGCTCAGTGCTGGGGGAACCCAGCCAGGTGGGAGGGGCACAAATAATAGATGAGGGTGACGACGACGACGATGATGTCCTGGAACTCTGTGCCGCTCAGATGACTGATTCTGATCAAGGTAACATCTCCAAGGACACCTCCCCCCCCCCCCCAGAAGAAAGGGCCTCTTGCTAGTCCTGCAGATAAAACCACAAGACAGGAGCAGCCCCCCCCCTCAAAAATGGTGCTCAAAGTGCCCACAGAGCAGCAGAGAGGAGTCAGTCTAGTTGTGGCTAGGGCAACCCATTCAGATGCGTGGAGTACAAGTAATAGAGGAGTAGCAGTAGTAGTAGTAACAACAGACTCCTTCATTGGAGGTTTTCAAGCAGGGGTTGGCTGGCCACCTGTCCTGGATGCTTTGGTTGAGATTCCTGCATTGCGGGGGGTGGCTGGGTACTCTACGATTCTATGATATTATTATCATAAAGGCCCTGCCTCTGAGTGCGTGCAGAGTGCATGGCCCTGCGTGGTTCAGCTGGTGAGAGCCTGGTGCTGAGAATGCCAAGGTTGCCGGTTCGATCCCCAGAAGGGACAGCTGCATATTCCTGCCTCGCAGGTGCGGGACCAGATGAGCCTCAGCTCTGGGTGGTTCTATGATTCTCTTTCCCCCTTGCAAGGGGGTCTGGCTGAGGGGTCTGGGGGTGCTGTGGGATGAGCTGAGGGTGGCCCTGCTCTCCCTGCTTGGTCACACACACACACACCCGCCAGCCGGACCCCTCCTCTTTGGCGGAGAGGAGCCCCCAGCCCAGCCCCTCTGGCCGCAGCCTGGCGCAGCCTCAGATCCTGGGAGCCGGGCGGTGGGCTCTCTCCGAGCCCCCCTTTGTCCGGCATGAATGAGCCTTTCAGTTTGTGCCGTCAGGGGTGCGGAGGGAGACCATGTGCCCAGCAGGAGCAGAACAAAAGGCAGTGGGGGGGGACCCTTTCAGCAGCCTGGCAGCGGCTCAAGACGGAGGGCCTGGGCCTGCTTGGGCGGGGTGGGGGGTGCGCACGCATGTGCACCGCCACACACACCCGTTAACCCCTTGTACGCTGCGCTGCTGCCCACACGGGGATACAAATGGGGAGGCCAAAGGAAGGGGGAGGCACCTCCCGGCCCCCCAAGCTGCCTGTGTGTTGCTGAGGCCTCTTTGCAAGGCTGAGGTGAGCCAGGCTGCGTAAGGAAGGGCCTACAAGCGCCAGAGGGCATCATGTGCCACACACCAAGTGGAAACACAGGCCAGGTCACAGCGCAAACCCCAGAACGACATGAGCGCCACTCGGTAAAACACTGGGGGCACAAAGTGACACAGGGGCAGGTTCTCCCCCTGCCCAAAAAATCCTACACTTGCCATCCTCAGACACCTTGAGTTGCACAGGGATGTGGACCACCAGGGCTGTGCCCTCCAGGGCTGGCACTTTCACCATGTTGGGCAGGACGAGGTGAGTCCGCCGTGAGCCACCTCATTCCTGGCTTCAAAATGCACTCTGTCCTTGCAGAAGGCAGGGGGGCACCCAGTGGGGGGAGCGCTCATAGAGGAGATTCAGCATCTGGTTGGTCCCTGTGAGAACAGGAGGCTGGACTAGGGGGACCCCTGGCCGGATCCTGCAGGCTCTTCTTAGGCATGTGAAACTTAAGTGCTGGTGGTTCAGGTTTTCCAAATTTCCTTCTTTCCATGCAAGCTGGTATCTTGCCAAGAATGCAGAAGAGCAGGAATCTTTTGCAAGGTACTTTGCTGTGATCGGACATCCTATGCACTTTTAAAATGGGGGAGGCTGCAGGGGGCGGTTATTGGGTTGTTGTTTTTATTTTGATTATGTAGTTTGTGGTTTTATATTTTGATTTTTATTCTGTGAACCGCCCTGAGACCTCCATGGAAAAGGGAGGTATATAAATTCTAATTATAATAATAATATGATCAAGCAAGCTCAGCTCCTGGGAAACTGAGCTCACCCAAACCAGAAAGCCTCCATAAAGCAGGAGCTGGTGCTGACCGGGGCAACCTGGAAGCTGTTGCCTCAAGATGAAGAGCCTGTTCTGGTGGGGCTGAGAAGCCCTGTCGTGCCCCCCCCCCATCCCCATTACCTCTGTGGCAGAGTCCCGCTCAGGGAGGCCCGGCAGCCTCTTCTCCAGGGAATCCAGCCAGTGGCACAGGGAGAGCAGCTGCTCCCGCATGTCTGGGCTGCGCTCCTTCCAGTCGCCCCTCGGCCAGGCCCTGGGAGCAGAAGCAGAGTCAGACCCCACCATGGCAAGGAGGCTGCCTCGCCTTCTGCCCAGTGCCCAGTGGCCACGGAGGGCACTTGCAGCTGGGCCAACGCAAGGGCTTCCTCTTCACCTCCTCCTCAATGCTCCATGGGACATCGCTGGCAAGGCACGTAGCCCCCACCTCTGAGCAAGGGGCCAAGCTCAGCTTTGGGATATTCTGGCTGGCAGGAAAAGGCTGGGCAGTGTCCCACATGCCACCCAGCACTCCGGCTGTGCCAAGCAGCCCCCTGGCCAAAAATATTATATATATTGATATGGTGCTTCTATCCCTTTGTGCCCCACCTTTGACATGCCTCCTCAAGGAGGCCACTGGCTGAGTCCATGTCCCTGAAGCCTCCCTCCAGACAGGCAAGCAGCGAGAACGACACCACTTCATTTATTTTCCTAAAGCGCCAGCCTGCTCACCCGGGTGTGTCTCCCCGTCTTCTTAATAAAAATGTTTGTGGCTGTCTCAGGGACTAAGCCTCAGGGGGATCCCAGGGGAAGCAAGTGGATCTTGCAGGGATGGGAGGAGCCGTGCTGCTTGCTGGGTCGTGGCCCATGTGGGGATCCAATGCTGGATGATTCAGGACAGAGAAAAGAAAGTACAGAGTTAACCTGTGGAACTCCTTTCCACAGGAGGCAGGGATGGTCACCAACCTGGATGGCTTTAAAAGAGGATGAGCAAATTCATGAAGGAGAAGGGGGCAGTCGATGGCTCCTAGCCCTGATGGCTCTGCTCGGCTTCCACAGTTGGGTCAGCAATGCTTCTGAATCCCAGCTGCTGGAAGGGGCTCTTGGGTGCTGCTTGCAAGCCTCCCTTTGGGGCAACTGCATGGCCACTGGGAGAACAGGAGGCTGGCCTAGATTACCATTGGCCGGATCCTGCAGACTGGCTCTTCGGAAGTTCTATCCCAGGCATCCCCAACCTGCAGCCCTCCAGATGGTTTTTTTGGCCTACAACTCCCACGATCCCTAGCTAACAGGACCAGTGGTCAGGGATGATGGGAACTGTAGTCCAAGACATCTGGAGGGCCGCAGGTTCTATCCTTTCTGGTCAGTGCAAGAGGGACAGAGGAGCAGGGACAGAGCCCAGTGGAAACATGAACAGGCTCTGCCCTCTGGCTTCCTGGGGACACTTTAGGACGCCCCTCCCACCACGTGACACCTGGCTCAACCGGCTCAGTGGCTTTCCACGAAACGGCTGCTTGAATGTTGGAGCAATCAGGGTCAACCTGTAAGCTCTACTCATAAGGGAAGATTAAAGGAAAACATTTAACAGCCAGCAAAGGGGTTTTGAGGTGGACTCAGCACAGAGGCCAGCCGGAAAAAGCCTTTGCAGTGGATGGGAAAGGCAGGCTAACAAGGAGAACGAGTTGCAGAAGAACGTAAGAAACCATCCAAGTTGGTGGCCATCACTGTGGCAGCGAGTTCCGCGGTTAAACTCTGCCCTGCTTAAAGAAGCTCTTTTTCCCCTCTGTCTTGTATCTCCAGCACCAGCTTTCTTGGACGACCACCCAAGTGTTATGAAAGAGGGAGGGCAGTTTCTCTCTCCACTTTCTCCAGGCCAGGACTAATTCTATACCCTTCTGACATGTTGCCTCTTACTCGACTTCTCTCTGAGCTCTTTCTCCAGAGAGCTCCCAGCGCCTCAGCTGGGGATGTGGGCCCAGAGGGTGGCTTTGTCCCTCTGGGGAAAAGGCTCTGCTTTGGCTTTGAGGCTAGAAACCGACCAGGCGGCCAGGAGCCCCTTCCTTCCCCCTCGGCTGTTTGGCATGGAAGGACGCCAAGGGCAAGCTGGCAGGGCTTTAATCTGATGTAAAGGGCAGCTTCCACTTCATTGAAGACATTCTCAGAGCAGGCTGGGGGTGCCCTCGCCAGATGCCACAGCAGGCAGCTCATGGCACAGCCCTAGCGCTCGCTGGAGCAGCACCAGCTTCACACTCACCAGCCCCAAGACGTCCACATCTCCCAGATTCCTGGTTACGTCTGCCATGGAGCCCTGGATTTGGACATGCCTGCCTCCCCTAGACACCTGGTTGGCCCCTGTGAGAGCAGGGCGATGGAGTGCCTGGGCCCCTTTGGCTCTTCTGATGGGGAAGGGCCACAGCTCAGGGACAGAGCATCTCTCTGCATGCAGAAGACTCCAGGCTCCACCCCCAATGGCATCTCCAGGCGGGGCTGGGAATGCCCCACATGCAGCCCTGCAGAGCGGCTCCCAATCGGGGCAGATGATGCTGAGTTACAGAGACCAGAGGTCTGACTCAGGGCTCAGCCACACCTGCACTTGCCCCATGCCTACAAAGCACGGGTCCAAGTCCTTTTCTGCTGCTTCTTCTATGCAGCTACCATCTCCAATGCTCCCAAAACGCCTGTGTGATGCCACCTCTGACTTGAGTCCCTTCCTGGAAACCCACCTTACTCATAAAGCTCTTGGTTCACCTGGGCCTCAGCTTGAGCAGGTACAACGGAAGCACCACCTGTTGGCTCCCTGTAGCCTCTGCCATGCCCTACAGGGCCACGTTTTAGAGGGAAGGGACCCGCCCTCTTGCACTCTGACAAGCTCCACATACATGAGCCGCCTGCTATGGCATCTGACGAGGGCACCCCCAGCCTGCTCCTAGAATGCCTTCAATACATCCAAGCCCGGCCCAAACGCTTCCAGTCTCCAAAATCTCAGTGATGGACCCCTTCATACCTCTCTGATCCCTGTTCTGCGTCTGGAGTTGGGGGGTCCGAGTTCCTTCCTGGGAGGCCAGCAGGATCCACCATGAAAAACGTCTGCAGAAGAGGAGAAAACACCACAGGGAGATGGACATGGATACGGTCAGGTGGTCAAATCTGAAGTGAAGGAGGCTTTGGGGACAGCTCAAGCCAACCAAACAGATTCCTGGGCTTGCCTTTCTCCTGCAGATTTCTGCCTCAGACTTCACCTCCAGACACTTCATGGAGAAAGTCTCTGAAGTTGTGATGGGATTAAGGGCTCATTCACATTTCCTTTTCCCCCTGGAGAAAACCGCTCTTTAGTGCTCATTCAGAGCAAATGGCAATTCCGGTTTTCTCTGGATTGACGTTTGCTCCAATTTAGAGCTAAAGAGCAGGTTTTCCCTGGGAAAGGAGAAAACCAGTTGGACCTGAGCTTTCTAGGAGTAGGAAGTGTGGAAGAGCCCAAAGTTGCACCTAGCTGTGCTTTCTGCATTGCAAAGGGTTGGACTGGGTGACCCTTTGGGTTCCTTCCAGCTTACAGACCTGTAATTCTGTGAAAGAACGGGAAGCCAGCAATGCGGCAGCAACAGACCCTGCCTGCAGAAAGCACCAGGCATGGCCATATTTAAATATGTTGTTCATCATGTTTTACATTCAATCTTTCCTTTTAAAACTGATTTATAAAGAGGGTCTTCTGACAGCCGTATTGTTCTAGGTTCTGTCTGCCGTAGAAGAAGAAGAAGAGTTTGGATTTGATATCCCGCCTTTCACTCCCTTTAAGGAGTCTCAAAGCGGCTAACAATCTCCTTTCCCTTCCTCCCCCACAACAAACACTCTGTGAGGTGAGTGGGGCTGAGAGACTTCAAAGAAGTGTGACTGGCCCAAAGAAGCTGAGAGACTTCAAAGAAGTGTGACTGGCCCCAGCAGCTGCATGTGGAGGAGCGGAGACGCGAACCCGGTTCCCCAGATTACGAGACTACCGCTCTTAACCACTACACCACACTGGCTCTCTGGCATTCTGCACCCACAAGGAAGTGGAAAGGCCTCCTGAACTATGGCTGGTATTTTGTTCACTTTGGGGCCAGGTAAAACCTTTCTTAAAAAATAATAATTCTCCAGGCTTTTAAAATAGTGTTGCTTCATCTACTTGATATTTTGGTTCATTGCCTCTCAGGTTTAGATTTTAGTTCTTTGTTTTGATATTGACATTTTGAATCTTCATGCATATATTCATGCCTGGAATCTGTATTTCGAGGAACATTTTCAAAAACACAGAGATTTACAACAGACCCTCCAACATCTCTCTGATGAAAACAGGCATATATATTCCATGGCCTCCAAATAGGAACATCCTATTTAATACCCTTCAATATTTCTGTGATGAAAATAGGGATGTCCTAAGGAAAAGCGGGACAAATCAGAACCCAGGACGGCTTCTGTAAATCCAGGTCTGTCCCTGGGAAATAGTGACACTTGAAGGGCCTGTTATGGAAAATAAATATAAAGAGTGCACTAGATAAACATTTGATCTAGAAGAAGATTGTAATAATGTGTAATACATATTGAGAACTCGGTTGTTTATTTGTTATCGACAGTTTTGATGTTGTGTTTTTAAGTTCAATAAAGTAATTTTAAAAATAATGAGGGCCTGTTACAATGATTATTGAATGGCCCATTTTCAAAGACTTTCCTCTGAACTTAGGACCCCTGCATGTATCCTTCCTGGTTATTGAAGAACAGATGAGAACTTGAGAAGAGTCTGCTGGATCCGGCCAATGGCCCACCTAGTCCAGCATCCTGTCCTCACAGTGGCCGACCAGATGCCCCAGTGGCCGGGAAGAGCAGAGCCATCACGTTGTGCCCAGGGCAGTTGTGCGCAACCCCACTGTGAATTCCGTTTGCATCTGCAAAAGTTTTGGGGCACCAGTCGTCTTCATTGCCAGTCAGTGCCTCTCTCTTGTAACTTCCTGGTGAAAAGCAGTAACTTTCCATACTTTCCGTGGCACTGCTCCTTCATTGCAGCAGCTTTTGTTGCTCTGTAGTCCCTCTGGACAGCAATGATGCTGTTGCACCACAGAGCAACTAGTAAAGCAGAAGAAATCCACCATTAATGCACCATTCATGAAAGCTTTGGGCTGCTGTGGCTGCTGTTTCTTGCTCTCATTGGTGTATCCCAGTGGTTTTCTACAGATCATTATGTGAACATGTGTGGATCGAGGTCAAGCAGGGAACTGAGTGGGCGTCCTTTGGGAGATGCAGCCTGTGGTTGCAACTTTGGATACATCCCTGGCACCTCAGCCATTAGTGTGGACATGGTGAGGAACATCTTCTCAACTAGATTAGCAACTGCTGGGATTAATTTGTTCTTCCTGGCGTAGTTCCTCAATCTCTTCCCCCAGATCTTCAGTCAGCTGGCTGAAGCCATGGAGCCTATGGGATCCCTTTGGGAACCTCTTCTGTCCAGCCCCAGCCAAGCTGCCCCTCCTGATTTCACTTATGTATGTAGATTCAGGCACCCTACTTGGCCTGAGCCCCCTCCTCCTCTGGCTGGCCTTGGGAGGCTTTCCAGGTGGTCCTTTTTGTGGAGTATTCATTCTGAACTGTTTGCAGGGAGCTTACAGGACGCACCCCTTTCCTTACTGCAAAAGGTCCATTGTAAAAGAACGAGTTTGTTGCAAAACACCACCTAATCCATTTCCATGCTGCAACCTGCCTTTGCCAGTATGTGGTTGAATCCCACCTGCAATACTGTCTGGAAGTGGTCTGAGGCAAACGTGAGGATTTTAAACGTTTCTTCGCTTTACTATATTCCTAGATTGGCCCCTATATGTTTCCCGTTTCCTTGACTGAATTTGTCTTGCAAGCTCTTTGAATTTGATAATGGCACATGATGAGACCGGAGGATCTGGCCTCCCAGAGAGACAAGGCAACCTCGCCACATGCTCTGGCATTTGTTTCCTGCCTCAGAGCATCTCCTGCTCATATCTGCATCACAGGCAAACACACCAGTCCACATGTGTGGCAGCAGTTTGGCACGCTGACCGCAGCTGAAACGGCACAAAGTCTTCTCCTTCCCACAGAACGGAAAGGCTAGTTTCTCTCTGAGCCTTGAAGCGGGGGGGGGGGGGCAATGGAGGCTCCTGAGCATGTTCCCCTCATTTATGGAATTGCAGGGGGGTCCATGATGTTCCCAGCCCCCCTCAACCCCTCGCAGCATCTCCAGGCAGGGCTGCAAAATATGCTGGGTCAATAGTCTGCATGAAGGCAATGATCTGGCTGGAGTGCATGTGTGGAAGGGCAGACGCTATGGGCTTGGGAAGGGGGCACAGCAGGCGAGGACGCCTTGCAGGGGGTCTGCCCTGATGCCTGGAAGCAGGGGGAGTCAGGAGAGCACAAAGGGTGGGTTTATTTTTGAATGATGGATTAACAGCAGAGCACCCAGGACTTGCTCCACAGCCCAAACTAGGACTCTGGCTTGTTCCCACATAACTATGGAGGGAACTGCACCCCAAGAGGGTATTTTTAACAATCAGGAATGTATGTTAAAGAGGTGTGGGTCACGCACACTGCATCCCCTCTTCTTTGGCTAAAAGCCACAAAGAGTCAAACTTTTGGATTGAGACACACTTGTGAAGTTGGGAGTCAGAAGTTCTGAGACATGACTTAGTTACGGAAGCCTTTGACGCTTCCCCAAGTTGGTGACTGTCTCCTGAGGGTCTCTGGATGCTTCTAGAGGCTCAGATCATTGTGAACAGTCCTGGGGAAACAGCTCTCCATCCACTCCAGAGGACTCTCCATTAGATGCATCCGGAGATGGCTCCTCTGATTTCAGGATGCTTCTGAGACTCCCTCAGACATCTCTTGTAAGTCCTTTCCCCTTCATATATCAGTGATGGAGGCAGGGGCCCATCCCTCTCGTTTGCACTTGGACCTGTACCATCTTCTTGTGCCCCTTCCAGTATTTTTTGTGTGGTCTGGACTGTGCGTTCAGCCAGGCTGTTGGACTGAGAGTAGGCTGGGCTTGAGTGGTGCCACAATGATGCCCAATTCTCTGGCAAATGGAACATAGGCAGACACCATCGCCCTGGGAATCCCATGGCCGGCAAAAACTAATTTGCCACTATTGTGGCAGCTAAATTGTCAGCGAAATGGAGAACTTTTGAGTAGTAATCTATTATCAACAGTGTCAGAGTTTAAAAATGTCTGCTACAACTGGTGAAGCACGTGGTCACTAATGGAGTCTTTTTCTGCACAGCCAAAAATAACTCTTTCGCCAAGTGTTCAGCATGGCATTGGATTTGAGAATGTGCTGGCTATAAACATCCCCTTCCCTTGGTGTAGATAGACAATATGCAGGCCATACCATGGGAGTTGCAGGAGCATGTGAAAAGGATCCAGGGGTCTTAGACGACCACAAGCTTAATATGAGTCAATGATGTAGCTAATGCTAGTATTTGTTAGTATTTGTACAGTGGAACCTCGTGTTATGTACCGTCCTCCTTACGAACGCTTCGGGTTATGAGCTCCACTAACCCAGAAGTAGCAAACTTTGCCCCGGGATGCAAGTGGAAGTCACGCAGCAGCAGCGGGAGGCCCCATTAGTGAAAGCATGCCTCAGGTTAAGAACGGACCTCCAGAATGAATTAAGTTCGTAAACGGAGGTACCACTGTGCTGTATTTGTTAGAAAATGTATTTTACTAAGAATAAATTGTACTGGGGAAAAGGAAACCAACGTAATGTAATAATGCAATGTAACAGCTGCAAAATCTTGCGACTCCAATTAAGGTCACAGAAATGCTGAATTGTTGCCTTGTTGGTTTGTTAACTGCCTTTCAGAGTGAGCTTGTGGCTGTCTTAGGTAGTGATAGGAGAGGGGGCAGAATGGAGGTTGGCTGGTTGTTTCACCATTTTGCTGTTGTTTTGCTGAGTGTGGAAACTTCAAGCAGACACTACGTTCAGGAGTTTGTGAGGACAGACAAAGCTATGGACTGATAACTTAAGAAGTTTTTTGGAAGCAAGAAGACCCTCTCTTGGGCTCAAGGGAGAGGAATGCATTGCACTGGACTTGAAATGCCTAAATAACATGACTTATTGATAGTTGCTTTCCTGCAAGTAAAGATTCATCTTCAAAGTCTTGTGTGTGGAGTCTACCAGTAAAGTAGATAAATAGGTACCGCTGCGGTGGGAAGGTAAACAGCTTCTGTCATGGTGTCCCATTGCACCATTGCTGGCCACATGACCTGGAAAAAACCATCTGTGGACAAACGCCGGCTCCCTCGGCCAGAAAGCGAGCTGAGTGCCACACCCCATAGTCAAGTTTGACTGGACCAGGGTCCTTTACCTTTACTTCCTCACTAGAGCTTTCAGGGTGAAACTGCTACATCACTCTGCATGACTCAGAAAAATAGACAACGTATTCTAGGCTGCATTTGCAGAAGTCTAGTGTCCAGAAGTCAATCTATTCTGCCCTGGTCAGACCACACCTGGAGTATTTGGGCACTACAATTTAAGAAGGATGTTGACAAGCTGTAATGTGTGCAGAGGAGGGTGACCAAGATGATAAAAGGTTCTGGAAACCAAGTCTTATGAGGAACAGTTGAGGGAGTTGGGTCTGAGAGGAGATAAAATAGCCCTCATCCAATATCTGAAGCATTGCCACAGGGAAGATGCAGCGGGCCTGTTTTCACCTGCTCCGGAGGGTAGGACCCAAACCAAGGGAGTCAAGTTACAATAAAGGCGATTCTGGCTGAACTTCAGAATGAGGTTTCTGACAGTAAGAGCTGTTGGACATTGCAACAGGTTCCCTCAGAAGGTAGTGGACTCTCCTTCTTTGGATAGCCATGTGTCATGGGTGCTTTAGTTAAGATTCCTGCATTGTAGGGGTTGGACTATATAGATGACCTCAGGATTCCTTCCACTTCTGCTGTTCTGTGATTCTGTGAGTCTTTGCAGCCTTGCTGGGGCCTGTCCAATGGGCCTGGTAAAAAATCACTTCCAAGGGTTTGTGATCCGATTGGACCAGCACTGCCATGACAAACAAGTATTGACAAATGAAAGTGAGATGTTCTTTGTCAATGTGTGCATAGGTTTTTCCAGCCTGTCTTAGGGCTCGAGAGGCAAAGGCAATTAGCTGCTTCTTCAACAAGAGACACGACCTTTAGATGCACCTGCTTGAAATTGTAGTTGCTCTTGGGGATCAAAGAACCTTAAGACGGGGGCCGTTGTGACAGCTGTCTTCAGGCTGACCAAGGTTTGCTGGTGATTGGAGTCCCTTTGCCCTTGTGCATATTTCCCTAGGCGGACTCTTGCAGCACCCTCAGGGCTGGCACATTGGGGACATGCCGAGAAAGATACTGTATGTTCTTGTCCACCAGCAGAGGCATCTGAGGCACAACTTGGACTTTGTCTGCATCAGGTTCAAGGCTGTCTTTTGAGCCAAGTCCCTGACCTTGTCAACCAGCAACTGGACTTCCCCTGGGTTGAACTGGGCACCACTCTGATGTGCTCAGTCTAGAACCTGTTTAGGGTTCTTCCTTTGTAGCTGTGGCTGTAATCATGTCACCTGCTACAATGCCTGCACCCATGTCACCCACACACTCTTGGTTCTTGGGCTGAACGTCTTCATATCCTGATTTGATGCCCAAGGGGCAGGCAACCCCGAGGGGAGTTCAGCCGATTCCTGGTCAGCCTTGACCTGCCAGTAGCCCTCTTTCTAGTCTAGAATAGTGAATAATCTTTGGCCAGCGAATCTGTGCCGCACATATTCCATGGAAAGGGCAGAGAAGTGTTGTCTTTCGATGGTCTTCTTTAGGTCCTTGGAGTTGGAGTCAAAACAAAGGTGAAGAGAGCCATCTTTTTTCTGGGTGATGATTAGGCTATTAACCAATGCTGTGGGTTTGGTCACCTGGGAAATGCTTGCCGCCCTGTCCAAATGGTACAGGGTCATAAGTGAAGTCAGGTAGCATATCTTACAACACCTGCGGATTACTGGCTGAAGAGTGGGGTTCTATGAACATATGGGGAGTGCCTGGAAATGGACCAAGTCCATCAGAGGCATCTGGAAAGAAGCACAGCAGATCCGAGCACAGTTCAAAGTGTTGGTGCTGACCTTTAAAGCCCTAAACGGCCTCGGTCCAGTAGACCTGAAGGAGCGTCTCCTCCCCCATCGTTCTGCCTGGACACTGAGGTCCAGTTCCGAGGGCCTTCTGGCGGTTCCCTCCCTGCGAGATTACAGGGAACCAGGCAGAGGGCCTTCTCGGTGGTGGCGCCCACCCTGTGGAACGCCCTCCCACCAGATGTCAAAGCGATAAATAACTACCTGACATTCAGAAGACATCTGAAGGCAGCCCTGTTCAGGGAAGTTTTTAATATGTGACATTTTAGTGTATTTTTCATCTTTGTTGGAAGCCGCTCAGAGTGGCTGGGGAGGCCCAGCCAGATGGGCGGGGTACAAATAATAAATTATTATTATTATTATTATTATTATTATTATTATCCTGTGCAGAGGGTGTTGGGAGCCACTTGGTGCAGCCTCCTGACGGAGCCCAGGGCAAGGCAGGCTGATCTCCCCAGCAGGGCTGGTTCATCGTCCCCTGGGCTGCAGAATGTCAAAATGGCTTCACACAAGCCTGCCCTGCGATGTGCTGTGGTCGCTCCTTTGGATGTGATCTGGTCCCACCAAAAGCAACTCAGATCACATCTGCTGCTGCTCTCTGCACCCGTCCTGGCCTGGGGATGAGGCTCTGTCTTCAAGTATGGCACTTGTTTCAGTTAAGGGAAGGGGGAGCGTCCTTCTCCTTCCCCTGCAGGAAGGCTGGCCAGAGAGATGGGGAGAGATTCAAGGCCCTGGGCTGGGGGGGGGGTTGGCACAGGGGAGTCCATGGGAGCCTCCAGACGCATTTTTAATAGCTCGGATTGAGGGATGCATGAAACTTTGACCCCAGCTGGGCTTGGAGGGCCAGAAGGCAGGTGGACTAAGCTATGGGCACCTGCAGGATTTTTTGGGCAGTGGAACTGGAAGTAAGCACTCCCAAGGAATAAAGATACAGAACTCACAGGCTGCCCATTTCTAGCAGATCTGGCCTCCGAGAAGCTGGCATCCCAGGCCTGCCCTTTGGTTGGTTCTCAGTGGGTAGACCGGCTGCCTGTCTAGATTTGTGGGCAGGGGTGGGGGGACTGGCATCCATTCACAGCTGAAACCTTCCATTTCCCCCTCCTGCCCCAGCCCTTAAATAATTACACAGCTGCTCCCTTTAAAAAACCCCAAACCACCACCACCCAAAACATGAGGCGAGCAACTCTGAACTGCACTTCATGCCGGCCTCTCCCCTCCTTTCAGCAAAATGGGAAGGACCACGTGGGGTAACTCTGCTGCCCAGGAAGGGCTGCCTCCAAGCCCCTGCAGAGCTGCTCTGAGTCCCTGGGCATCACTGCAAGGGGCAGGGCATGTCTGGCAGGGCCCCTGGGCAGCTTCATCCTGCAGGGCCCAGATCAAGTGTGCCTGGCTGCCTCCCTCCTCAGCTGCAATTCCACCCGGCTTCCATTCCACTCCAGATTTGTGCCCAAGGCCTGCCAAGTCCATTTCCACAAACCTGGAGAAATTGTGGGAAGGGGGCTGGCACGACACTGCAGTTGTGGGGCTGAAGAAAAGGGGCAGCTTCCTTGCAAAGCTGCTGGGCACGAGAGCTGCCCTCCGTCAGCCAAACTCCCAGGCGCCATTGCAAGGGGTCAGGGTGGGGGGAAGAGAGGCAGCTATGGGTCTCAGTCCAGCCCCACGGAAAGGGGGGTCTCTGCCCCTCACACCCCTGCTCACAAGGCCTGGCACTCATCCTCCTGCTTCAGAGAATGGCAGAGTCAACAAGTGGACAGAAACCTCTCTCTCTCTCTTTCACAGCGCAGTGGGTGATGCAGAGGGTGCCACCCCAGGGTGCTGCTGCCCTGAGGGCCTCCCCCCCCCAGCTGAACGGAGGCAGAATGTGGCTCTTTGTGGCCCATCTGTCTGGGCCTCATGGCGAATGGAGAAAAGAGCGAGGGCAGCCCATTCATCCTCCTCTGGCACTCCCAAACCTCTGGAAATGGCAGCCGGGCTCTGAGGGAACCATTAAAACGTGGCCATGGAGGGGGTGGCCTGAGGAGAGCTGGACGGAGGGACGGCACTTCGGCCTGGGAAGGTGCGAGGCAGTTGGGCGGCAGCAGAAAATGGCTGCCTGGGAGGAAGGCTCCGCAGCTGAGGGAACCACCTGCAGGAGGCTGGAGGAGAAAAGCCCAGAGGAAACCCTGGCAGCTTATGGAGGCAGGAGGCCTTGAAACTTTAGATTTAGGATGGAAGGAAAGAAGGAAGGGGTGCCCAACACTGGCAGCACCAGAAATTGTTTTTTGAGGTGAGGCACAGATGAGGCAAATTATATTTCTAGGTGGACAAAAATCTAAAATAATGGTGCATGTTAATGTGGAGCCCACCTGAAGACCCGTGCTTTTGGGAAGTGCGCTTTCCACCTTGTTCATAAACGAGCCAGAGTTAGATGTGAGCTGTGAGGTGGCCAACTTTGCTGATGACGCTCAATTATTCAGGGTTGATGGAAGAAAAAAAGGTTTGGGAAGAGTTCCAAAAGGACCTCTCCAAAGGGTGCGAATGGGCGGTTTAATGGCAAATGCAGTTTGTTTTAAGCACCTGCAAAATGATGCACAGAAGCCCCCCCCCCCTAGATATCGAAGTGTATCTGTGTGGCTCTGCACTGGCCCTGCTGACATTATACTCTTGCTCCACAACTCCACGGTGTGACCACACTGGGAATACGGTGGGAAAGAGCTCAGAAAAAGGCAGCCAAGATGAGTCAGGGGTGGAAGCTGGTCCCTTTTTAGGAGAAGTTACAACTGGTGGGGCTCTTTCGTTCAGAAGAGAGATGGGGCTCCCACAGAGTGTGTGTGGAATCCTGCAAGGTGTGGAGAACTTGAAATGAATGTGGTCAATTGATGAGGCTGAAGAGCTTCAGGACAGAGAAAATAAAGTAGCTCTTCATCAAGGACACAGTTAAACTGTGGAACTCATTGCCACAAGATGGCCACCAACTTCAGACAGCTTTAAAAGAGGATTTGACAAATGAATGCAGCAGAAGACTCTGAATGGCTACAGGCCACAATGGCTACGTTCTCTGGCAATCACAAGGGTTGCGCTCAGCTTGGAATTATGGGCTTCCCTCCAGGGCATCTAGTCTGACACTTCCCACAGGTCTGGACTAGGTGGGCCTTAAATAAAAAAATGGAGGGGGCAGCTCCCTGCCCATTCTGCACCCATCACTCTTCACTTGGGCAGGATTTGGGCACTGGCGGAGGAAGAGGAGTGAGGGGGAAGCGCATGGCCCCCGGCAGCGCAATCCCAGTGGGGTGTCATTGTGGCTGCCACCCCCCACTGGGCACCACGCCCCTGCAGGTGGCGTGCCATGCCCCTGCCTGTGCCTGTGCCATGCCATGCCTCTGCCCCCCCCCCCCGGTGCTGGAAGATGAAGCTCTGCCACTGGATATGGGCACAGCTTGGGGAAAAGGGTACTCAATGGGAAGAGGGATGGGGCAGATTTGGCCCATGTCAGGTTCCCCTGCGGCTCCTGCCAGGAATGGGTACCTGGTGAAAGACCCAGCAGACCCTTCCTGGATGGCAGCGTATTGCTACCCTTGCCTGGCTTTAGTACATTTTGGCTTTGCATTTCTTAAACAGTGAATTGAAAGGACTTTTTCCTTCTTCCAAAAATGTCTCAGTATTTGCTATCCTTTTCTAAGTTTGACCTTAGATGCCGACCCTTCTTCTTTCATGAAATGACTTAGGTGCCCCTGTTGAAGACCCCCAAGTTAAGGCAGAATGGGCTTCTAGTACCCTAGCACAACCCTCAGGCATGCCACCCACCTCTATGAGGCGGGCAGAGTGCCAGGGATCCCTGCCAGCCTGAGTGCCCAGGAGCTGCCAGCTGCAGCGGAGCCTCCAAGCTCCTCGTTAAAACCGAAGAGGCCCGGCTGTGCTTCCAAACAGCTACATGAGTGTAGTTTGCTCAAGGGAAGGAAAACCTCTTTGCTTTCTCTTGCCTTTGGAAAGGGGCAATGCGAGGAGCCAGGCTCCTGGCCTGCTGCCATCTGCTCCAGAGGAGCTGGATAGAGCCGCCTTTTATGTGCCCTGGGACAAAGAGCAAAACAGGAACGGACCCAGGGGTGGGCAGGAGGGAGGCAGGCCTGCCGCGTTCTGAGCCTGGCAGCTCCAGCAACACTGACACGAATATTCAGGCTCCCCAAACCCCACTGAGACCCATCCTAGCCAGAGGCGGCTTCCAGCCTGATCTGTTCCCAGAATTAAAACATACCTGCTTCATAATCCCTCTCCTTTTTCCCAGAGTTTCGGCATTATTCACGCAGAGGTGCTTGGTAACAGTTCGTGAGCTTCTATGGATACTGGTGGGATCTAGCTCTCAAAGTTAGGTGAACTACAGGTCTTGGGAAGAGGGTGGGTTGCCTTGTGACCCCCTTGCGGGCTGCAGGCACCGTGGGGTGGGAGCCTGGGGCAAAGGGACCTTAACAGCAGAGGCCACAACTCCTTCTGCATGGCTTGCAGCTCCAACCCTGGCGTGACTTTGAGACGGACTGCTTTGTTCCAGAGCACCAGGCTGCAAAGACGTGTTGTAAGGAAGGCATGGGAAACATCAGAGCCTCTTCTCCACACCCAGCCAAGAGGTGAATTCACACCAGCGACTTCTCTGGGGTCTCTCTTGCAGAGCAGCCCCTGACTCCAGGCCCACGTGGGCAACCCGGTCAGTTACTCACCGGAGGTCTGAAGCTACTTTGGGAAGCTCTTGTGGAGAACGCTCCTTCTGGAAGCACCGCAAAGACCCCACAGCCAACTCCCCCAGGCTGGGACCCACCCAAGGGCTTTGAAGCAAGGAGGGCGGGGAGTTTGGGGCGCTAGGGAGGGGCTCAGTGTCCTTGGAAGAGGAGCGAGTTGTCACGAACAAACCACACAGAAGCCGTTTCATAGAATCTTCTTTACTGCCCCCGGCGCAGAGGGCCTGGTTCCATACTGCATGTTTTTACAAACACTTCATGGTATTTACAAGTTTAGTGTTCTGCCTCCCAAAAAACAGAGATGAGCCTGAACAGTTTAGTCTGAGAAGAACGAGGGCCGCCTCCGCTGCTTTGAGCAGAAAGAGGCAGGAGGGGAGCCAGGGGAGCTGGGGGGGGGGGGCGAGGGAGAGAAGGGGGAGGGCACCCCCAGCCTGTGCCAATGGCCGACACAGAATATGGATACAGGCTTGCTCGAGTTAATACATCATGCAAAAGCAAGGAAAAAAACCAACCAACTGGATAATGAGAGAATAATATAACATCAACAAATGCCAAGGAATGGGATGGCTTGATTCACATGGAGCAAATAAGGATGGGCTGGCGGAGAAGGACCTTCCGATGCCGGGGGGGGGGCACAGCATCCTCTTGGCTTCCGCAGGCAGGAGTTGGGGAGGCTGCCCAAGGACACCCCCCACCCCGCCGGGCTGTGGCTCCAGCAACAACCCCCCTCAGGACTGAGACCACCTCTGCTCTACTGCTGCCTTTGCCATCTCTTATTGCTTTGAAAAGAGGGCAGAAACGCCCTGTGTGAGCCCGGGAGGAGCACCTTGACAGAGGAAGACTGACCCTACTTATGCTGGAGGGTGGGGGGGCAGGTGGGGGGGGAGGCAGGAGGCAGCACCCTCTGAGCTGCAGCAGGCAGCAGGGTGGCTTTCCGATGGCCTCACTCCCCTGCCCACAAGTGCCTGGCTGCCTTCCTCCAGAGCGCAGCACAGCAGCTCTCAGCCTCGCCCCCCCAAGGGCCAGGGGACCAGCTCATCTGCGATGGGCAGAGGACCACTCCAGCTTTGCCAGGCAGCTGTTCCCAGGCCACCTAGGAGGAGGGCTCTCTGTGGCCGCCCCTGCCTCCCTACCCCTGCCCCCGCCTCACTGGCCCCTGACCGCCAGCCGCGGCCCCTGCTAGCTGCTCCGCTGCGGCTGCAAAGGGAGGGGGGAAGGGTCTGCCTGGGTCCTCAGTGCTGTCCCACTTGCCCCAACACTGGGGGACGAGATCCGCGGCAACTGGGAAGGAAGTTGAAATGGACATCCAGCAACGCTAAATAAAGTGAAGAAAAAGAACAGGATGGGATGAGAGAGAAGAAGTCACACGTGACAATGATGCCATCACATCAAGCCAGGAAGCCACTGCCATGCTCAGCCCCGCTGGCTCCTCTGACCCCCGCCTGCCTGCCTGCCTGCCACTCCCTGCCCACGATGGACCCTGAACACCCTTCCAAGGAGGTGAAGAGGCTGAGGCTGCCGGCCAGAGACCAGGGGAGGAGCAATGGCCCATCAGCCTCAGAGCCCCAGAGGTTCAGGAGGAGAGAAGCAGTGGGAAAGGGGGTGGCTCTTCCCCAGAACAGGGGGCCACTGTTCTCATTCTCAGGATCCGTGGGGAGCACTCTTTGCACTTGCATATTCTATTTCTAGCTTCCCTGGGTCTCCCTCTCTGCAGCTCTGCCCGCCTTCCATTCAGCACCACCTCAGCCCCCGGAAGCCAGCGCAAGAAGCTCACAGCCCAAAGCGGAAGGAGATTTCAAGCCCCACAGTTACCTTTGTGGGCGAGAGCAGGGGAGGGAAGGCTGCTGCATCTGCTGCCGCCTCAGGGCCTCCTGCGGAGCTCCTCCAGGACTTGCTGACCTCAGAAAACCAGCTCAGGAGTTCTCCCAGCGACAGGGGGGCTTCTTTGGTGGGACTAGGAGAAAACGTCTGAGAGAAAGAGCGCATGTTATTACGAAGGAACACAAAGCAGCTGGGAAGAAAAAGCACAAGGACGGTGCCCGTTTCAGGGCGCGGCTGCTTCCGTAAGCGCCCATCCTGCCATTTGCCCTCGATAAGAAGAAAAAGCGGGACTCTGAAAGCATAAGACCCAGGAGAAGACCCAGCCTTGGTGGTACCCGTGAGCACCCCCAGGGGAGACAGCTTTTAGCAAGAGGCCAGGGAACTGACCTCGCTGAGCTGTTGTGGCTTCAAGGGAGACCGTCCAGTTCTAACCTTTGCCTGTCCATGTTTTCATACAGGGCGCTTCCCAGATACACAGAACCAGACAGACAGACAGACAGACAGACGTGCAGAGGTCACAGCCAGCTAAGAGCAGCCCACAGCAGTGCAAAGCTCCCCGTGTGCTGAGCGCGGCAAGCAGAGCACCACAGAAAGCGCCAGGAAGGATCTGCAGGTTGGAGGCGTGGGCAGGGAGAAGAGACGGGCAGAGGGGGAGGCGTGGAGAGAGGCAGGCAGGCCCATCCGCAAGGCAGCAGCAGCAGCAGGAGGGAGGAGGAGGCGGCAGCGCCAGGGCACACTTACGGTCTGAGCCGCGGTCTGAGTCCAGGCAGCGGAGGGGAAGCCAGCCAGAGAGCAGCCGCGGTGGAGTGCAGACAGCAGTGGTCTTGGTCGTCCGGCCGAGGGCCCGTGAGAAAGAGCAGTCCAGGCGTGGCGTTGGAAGCTTGTGGCAGCCGAGGGGGGCTGTGGGGTGCCCAGGGGGCGGTGGGGGCTCTCTTCCTTCCTGACTGGAGGCAGAGGGTGCAGCTTGCATAGGCAGGAGGTCAAGAGGCTCCTTGGCACGAGGGTCGTCCTCTCCCTTGACGGAGGGAGCTGGTGGGGCTCCATGGAGGAAGGCGCTGGCTGGTGAGGAGGACAGAGTGCAGCTTCTGCCCAAAGGGCGGCATCCGCAGGTCCCTGCCTGGGGTTATTCTACTCTGCAGATGGCACAAAGAGAAACAAGCTCCCGGGTGGCAAAACTGAGGGCGGGGGAAGGATGGTGGAGGATGACGACGGAAACGCTCTCTCTCTCTCTCTTTCTCTCGATATACAAATACTGTCAGAACAATCATATATATTAATATATTAGTCTAGTCTTTTTTTGGTTAAACTTTAGGCACTGCTTTGGAAGGAGATTGTGTTTTTAAACATTACAAAATAATAATAATAAAAATGAGAAGGTTAGCCAGCAGCTTTTCCACATGCAGAGCAGGATAAATGCAAAAGTTATCTCAGGCTTTAAGGAGGCAGGAGGGCTGGGAGCATGTTAGGCCACGGGCAGCTGCGGCTGCCCCTGCAGTCCAATAGATCTCCTGCTGCCGCCTTCTCCTCCTCCGCAGCTCACGCTGGGGGGGGCCGAGATGCCAGCAAGGCTGGGGGGGACATCTGTGCTGCCGCCGCCGCTTGGACCTGATGTGTATCTTCGGCCGTAGTTGGAAGCAGTGTAAGAGGCGGAAGAGAAGGACATGGAGAAGCCGGAGCCCGTCGCGTCGAAGCTCCCTCGCCTGGAGCCCGACCGGGATCCTGTTCGTGAGCCGGATCGAGACCCTGAGGTGGAGCCGGAGCCGCTGACATTGTAGGGGCTGTAATAGCCTTTGCTGGACTGGGAAGAGGCTTCCAGGAGACGCAGGCCGGTGCCCTCCTCCGTCATGCTCCTGTCCATGGCGTCCTTGTAGGAGATCTTGAGCTTGGTTTTGGGGCAGGTCAAGTACTTGGAATAGGTGTTCACGTCCCGGAGCTTCTGGGCCGTGCGGGCATCGATGGTGCCCTTCTGCAGCGCCTCATCCAGGGGGACCCGGCCAGTCACCTCCGGCTCAATCAGCCCTCCAGTCAGATACTGCACCTCCAGGAACCGCTGGCCGGCCTCGTAGTACAGCCAGCCCTTCTTCAGGGCTTGCGCAGCGGACATCTTGGTCTTGGTTCTGGGGTCCTCAAAGCCATAGAAAGCCTTCTGGGCAAGGTTGATCCTGTCCACCATGATCTTGTCCACTAGGCCTTTGTTAACGGCATCGGCGACGGAGAACTTCTCCCCGGAGCTCGGGTCAATGATCCCTCCCGTGCAGGCCTGAGCCTCCAGCAGTCTCTGGCCAGTGATGTTGTCCACCAGGTTGCGGTGCATGGCCTCTGTGATGGAGACCTTCTCCAGGGTGTCTGTGTCCAGGATGCCAGCCACTGGGCCGGTCTCCTCTGTGGGGTCACTCCAGGAGGTCAGCTGAGCTCTCCCGTGAGCTGGGCTTACGGGGTAGGAAGAGGAGGAGCCGACGGAGGAAGATCTGGATCGGAACCCGCTCATGTTGCCAGACAACATGTCTGCAAACTCTGTGATGGACAAAGTGCCCGAGCGGTACTGGTCCAGGGCAGACTGGTCAATCAGGCCCTTCGCAATGGCGTCGTCGATGTCGTACTGCCTCCCTGACCTCCGGTCAATGATCATGGATTTGACCACCCCGTCCGAGGAGGAAATTGTGATCTCTTCCCATTCGCACTCCTGCTCAGAGAGCTCCAAATAGGTCTGGTGGTCAATGAGGCCTTTGCGGTAGGCTTCGTACACGGACATCTCCTTCCCGGTCTCTGGATCAACGATCACCACCCTGCGCTTGCGGACAGAGGACTTGGAGGAGGTCTTCCTCTCCCGCTTCTTCTCCTTCAAAGGCAGAAGGCAGAGCCCAGTCTCAGGGTCTGTCATGCACCTCTCCATCAGCTGCAGGTAGGTCAGGTTTTCCTCAGTGTTTGGGTCAAAGAACCCCTTTGTGTCATCACTAGGATCCAGGAGGATCTCATTCATTTCCTCATCAAACAGGCCTCTCTTGTATGCCATTTCCACAGGCAGGCGATGGCTCTCCTCTGGATCAATGATGCCTCCTGTGGCAATCTGAGCTTCTAGCAAACGGATCCCGTGGTCTTTCAGGATCAGGCCTTTCTTCATGGCTTGGAAGAGGGAGATCATCTTGCCAGAGTAGGGGTCCTTGTAGCCTGTCACAGCCCTCTCTGCCGAAAGCAGCTTGTCCTTGAACTCGGGACCCACGATGCCCATGCGCACCGCTTCCTCCACAGTCAACTTGAGGCTCTTGATGGGGTCAATGACATACCCAGTAGCTGCCTGGGCTTCCAGCAGCTCAAAGGCTGTGCCGGGACGGATGATGCCTTTCTTCATGGCCTGGTACACAGACAGCCTCTCCTTGGAGGAGTCCACGTAGACGCCAGCAATGCAGCTGGTGCCCTCCAAGAACCTCTGCAGGTTTTTGGAGACTTCTTCCACAGAGGTCAAGCCCTCCTGGAGGCGCTGGGCGGTTGCTTCATCCATGACTTTGGAGCGCACCAGCTCTTCAACCGAGATCTGCTTCCTCAGGCCCCTGAAGGTCAGCTTGCGAGTGTCACAGAGGGGCAACAGCAGGCAGCCATTGTTCTCGTCCTTCCTGCATCGCTTGAGGAGCTGTGCATAGCTGAGCTTGTCGTCGGTGGAGGGATCCACATAGCTGCGGACCTCGCTGGGCTCAGACAGCTGGTCGTGCGTCTCCCTGTTTAAGTAGCCACGCTGAATGGCAATTTCTAAGGGCAGGTGGAAGCCCAGGTGTGGGTCTATTATGCCTCCAGTGGCCAACTGGGCATCAAGCAGCCTGAGGGCTTCCTCAGAAGGGATGAGATCCTTCTTCATGGCCTGGAAGAGAGAGATTTTCTGCTCGCTGTAGGGGTCGCGGTAGCCGGTCACAGCTCTCTCGGCAGACAGGAGACGGTCGTGCATTTCTGGGCCCACAACTCCTTTCCTGACGGCCTCATCAACAGTCAACATGTCATTTTTGATGGGCTCCACAATGAAGCCAGTGGCAGCCTGAGCTTCCAGCAAGGGCCGAGCCACCTCTGGGCTGATCAGCCCCTTCTTCAGGGCTTGGTAGATGCTGATCTTCTGTTTGCTGGATGGAATGTAGATTCCAGCAACACAGCCGGAGCCGTACAGGTACCTCCAGATGGTCTCGATCTCCAGGATCTCGCGGATGGTCTTGGAGCCCTGCTTCAGTGCATTGTATATTTCCAGGGAGATGATCCTGGCCTCATAGAGGTCCTCAGCAGTGATGCGGCGGCGGACATAGTCATAGGAGGTGAGGTCTTGCTGCCGGATGATCTCTGTCTTCTCAATGATCTCGATGATAATGATGATCATGCGCTCCTTCGTCACCTTGCCGGAGCGGAACTCATCCATCAGCCGATTGCGTTGCTCCTCGGGGATCAGGTCCGAGTTCATGATCTCCCACAAGGACATGGAGGAGCCAGCCCTGTCTCCCACCGGAATGTCAACCTGGGTCTCCTCAAACACCTGCTTGGTCTCGGCCTCAGTGTACACCTGGGTTGTCTCCACCACGGTGGGTCTCTCAGGTTGCTTCAAGGGCAGCAGATAGAGGCCGGTCTCGGGGTCTTCAATACACCTCTCCTTCAGCTGCAGGTAAGTAAGATTCTCCTTGGTGTTGGGGTCAAAGAAGCCCTTGGTGTCATCTGTGGGGTCCAAGAGGGTTCGGTTCAGTGCTTCATCAAAGTAACCTCGCTTGTAAGCCACCTCCACGGGGACACGATGACTGTGCACGGGGTCGATGATGCCTCCGGTAGCGACCTGGGCCTCCAGCAGGCGGATGGCGTGTTCCCTGAGGATCAGCCCCTTCTTCATGGCCTCAAAGAGGGAGATGGTGTTCCCGGAGTAAGGGTCCTTGTACCCAGTCACAGCCTTCTCGGCGGACAGCAGTTTCTCATGGAGCTCTGGTCCCACAATGCCAGCCTTCACCGCCTCATTGACATACAGCTTCTGGTTCCTGACTGGGTCCACCATGAACCCTGTGGCTGCCTGGGCCTCCAGGAGGACAACTGCTGTGCTGGGCAGGAGCAGGTTCTTCTTCATGGCCTCATAGATGCTCAGCTTCTCCTTGGTTTCTTCCACATACACACCAGCAATGCAGTCGCTCCCTTGGAGGTACCTCTTCACGTCTCCCGTCTCGGAGAGGTCCCTCACGGTCTTCTTCCCTTCCTTCAGCTGCTCATACTGGGCCTTGCTGAGAATCTTGGACTCCCAGAGCTCGCTGGCAGGCACAGGGGCACGCAGGCCACTGAAGGTCAGCTTCTCTTGCTTTTTGGTCTCAGTCTCTTCAATGATGGTGACAATTATTTTGATGACCCTCTCGATGGTGACTTTGCCGGATTTGAACTGCCGTATCAGCTCCCGCCTCTGCTCTTCAGTGAAATATTCAGAATGAATCAGCTCCCAGATTGTGACCGTTTTGCCCTTCAAGCTGCCAGCTGGGACTTCCACCACTGCCTTGCCAAAGGATTCCTTAGCCTGGCTATCAGAGTAGACCTCCTCCTGCTGAAGCTGGATAGCCTGGTCAGAGAGGGAGAGCAGGCGAAGGCCCGTCAGCTTGTCAACGTGGCATTTCCTCTGCAGCTGAGCGTAACTGGCCTTCTCCTGGGCGTTGGGGTCATAGTACAGCTTGGCATCGTCGGCTGGAGCAGACAACGTCTTGTGCATCTCTTCACTGAAGTAGCCTCGCTTGCAAGCAACGTCAAGGGGGAGGCGGTGGCTGTTCACGGGGTCAATGATGCCCCCGGTGGCAAGCTGAGCGTCCAGCAGACGGACCCCTGTCTCCTTGGCAATAAGGCCTTTCTGCAGTGCTTGGAAAAGCGAGACCACCTGCCCCGTGTAAGGGTCCTTGTAGCCTGTCACAGCCTTCTCTGCAGACAGCAGCTTCTCATGCAACTCAGGGCCAACAATTCCAGATTTGACGGCTTCGTCCACAGGGAGATACTCATTCCTCACGGGGTCAATGATGTATCCACTTCCAGCCTGGGCCTCCAGGAGCATCAGGACCACCTCTGGCTTGAGGAGGTTTTTCTTCAAGGCATCATTGAGCAATAACTTCTGGCCTGTTGACTCTACCAAGATGCCTGCGATGGCACTCGAGCCTTTCAGATACTTCTTGATGGCCTCATCGTTGGCGACATCCTTCACGGACTTCTTCCCCTGGTGCAACTGGTTGTAAAGATCCTTGTCAATGATTTTGCTCTCCAGCAGCTCGGCAGCTGGGACAGGCGCCCGGAGCCCATCGAAACAGAGCTGGCTCTTCTTCTCGCTCTCCTCCACCACTGTGATGACCAGCCGGATTATCTTCTCCACGGTGATCTTTCCAGTCTTGTACTGGCGCAGAAGGTCCCGCCTCTGCTCCTCAGTGAAATACTCAGAGTTGATGATTTCCCAGATGGTCACGGTCTTCCCCTTGAATTGGCCGAAGGGAGCGGACACTGTGGCTTTCCTGAAGACGTCTTTTGCCTCTTGGTCGGTGTAGACCAGCTCTCTGCCTTTGGCTGCTTTGTCTGTCAGCGGCAGCAAAGTGAGGCCAGTCTCCGGGTCGGTCACACATCTCTCCATCAGCTGCAAGTAAGTCAGGTTCTCCTGGGTGTTGGGGTCGAAGAAGCCTTTGGTGTCATCCGTGGGGTCAGAGAGGATCTTCTGCATCTCTTCATCGAAGAAGCCTCGCTTGTAGGCCACTTCCACGGGCAGGCGGTGACTATTGATGGGGTCGATGATGCCTCCTGTGGCAATCTGAGCTTCCAGGAGCCGGATCGCGTGGTCTTTCACAATGAGATCTTTTGTCATGGCTTGGAAGAGGGAGATCTTTTCCCCCGTGTAGGGGTCTTTATAGCCAGTCACTGCTCTCTCAGCAGACAGCAATTTATTGTGCAGTTCAGGTCCCACAACTCCCTCTTTCACAGCCTCGTTGACGGACATCCGCTTGTTCTTTATGGGGTCGATGATGAAGCCAGAGGCAGCCTGCGCCTCCAGCAGGATGAGGGCTGTGCCTGGGCTGAGCAGCTGCTTCTTCATGGCCTGGTAGATGCTCACTTTCTCGTTGGTCGGCTTAACCACCAGGCCGGCGATGCTGTTGGTGCCTTGCAGGTACCTCCTGATGTCATCCCTCTTGGAGAGCTCCTCCACCGTCACCTTCCCTTTGGTCAATTTGTCCAGGTTCTTTCGGCTCAGGATGCCAGCCTCCAGCAGCTTCTTGGCAGGCACTTTCTGACGGATTCCATCGAAAGCCAGTTCTGGCTCACCATTCCGAGAGATGCCATCTACCATGTCTCGGCCGTTGGGCACAGCCTTCGACTGAGGTGCCTGCGTGGATGGGACAACCACCTCCTGGGGAAGGTCATCGGTCTGGATCATGATCTCCCTGGTCTGAGCCAGGGCCACCCGCTGCTCCTCCTGCAGCTTCTCCAGCTTCTCCCTCAGCTTCTGGTTTTCCTCCGCAAGAAGCTTCTCCTGCTGCTTCCGCTGCTTTTCCAGCTGCTGGAGCTCCTCCTGCTTCCGGCGGACATTCTCCTCGGCCTCCGCCTGCTTCTTCTTGGCCTCCTCCAGGGTGGCCGCCAGCTGCTGCTTCTCCTGCTCCATCTGCTTCTGCTGGCGCTCCTGCTCCGCCTTTAGGCCCTGAGCCTTGTGGACCTCGTCCTGGAAGAGCTTCTCCAGCTTGGCCTTCTCCTCCTCCACGAACCTCTCCTTCTGCAAGAGGATGTCCTTCTCCGACAGGAAAGTCTGCTGGAGGATCTGCGTCTCCTGGAGCAACTGCTCCTTCTGAGCCACCTGCATCTGGGGGTGGAGGGAGACAAAAGGGAGGTCAGTTGCCTTACACAAGATATGCACACAGTGCCCAAAGAACAGTCAACTGTCAATAGACGCCGACACAGCAGGTTACATTCAAAGCCAGCACTGAAGGGGGGGCACATGTTAAGGGTCAACCTGGCTGGCCCTGAGAGGCAGCACATGAGGAAGTTAGGGAGTTACCACAATTTCCATGTGAGTAAACAAGCAGCGGGAAAGGGTTGGGGGCACAGAGGGACACTGTACCCCTTCCTTGGAAAGTGGGACCAGGATGTGCTGGAGCAAATGGTGCCCTCTCTGGGTTAAGCGAGTCTTGTGCATAGCTGGCCTCCAGCTGCTCTTGGGCCCCAGCACAGACAATGGCCAGGAATGGGGGGGGAGCTGTAGTCCAGGGGTGCTGGGTGGGCCACCACAGAGGAAAGTAGACATGGGAGTTGCCCAAAGGCAGCCTTTTCCCTTTTGACAGGCCTCTCCTTGAAGGAGCCTGAGTTCAGCTGTTCTGAGGAACGACAGCAGAACCCCGGCCCTTCTCTGCACAACGGCCAGAATTGGGCTACCACTCCTCTCTCCCACCCGCCTTTGACTCATAGGTGGTCTCAGGTGCATCAGAAGGAGGGGGCAGAGTGGACTGTAAAACCATGTCAGAACGTAGGTGGGGGGGGGGTCACATTGTTCAATGCTCCACTATGCAAAATGAATAATAGAATAAAATAATATAAACTATCACAGCATGGAGCGGACTTTTATCCTTGCAGTCCAGTTTCATTTGATTTGCAGAGATAGTTTACACAGAGGATCATCTGCTATCTAGACTACTTTTTCATAAAAGGCACACAACCCTCTTACCAGATGTACAAAAGCCTGAGCAAAAATGTGACACCCCCCCCCACCTGCGCTCTGAAGTGGTACAGCCTGCCCTCTCCAGGGCTGCTGAGTGGGTGGAGCTTCCGTGTGCCTTCCTCCCTGTGGGGGGCCCTGGGGGGTGGGGCCTGTGGGCACAAGGAAAGGGGTACCTCCTCGGCCTGCTGCTGCAGCCGCTCCGCCTCACGCTTCAGCCTCTCCTTCTCCTGCTCCAGCTCCGCGATGGCCTTCCGCAGCGCCTCGGCGTCCTGGTCGCTCTTCTGCCTCTGGATCTCCAGCGTCTGCACCAGGGTCACCTTCTCCCGGGTGGCCAGCTCCGTGTCGTGCAGCTTGCGGCTGATCTCCTCCGCCTGCTTCTTGAAGCGCTTGGCCTCCTCCTCGGCCTTGGCCTGGGCCAGGCTCAGCTCCGTCACCTGCACCTTCAGGCGCTCGGCATCGGCCGTGATCTCCAGCTGCCGGCGGCGCTCCGCCTCCAGGGTCTTCTGGAAGCCCTCGGCCTCCTCGGCCAGCTGCATCTGCATCTGCTCCTTGTCCTCCTGCAGCTTCTTGGCCTGCTCCTGGGCCAGCTCCTTCTGCTTCTGCAGCATCTCCGCCTCGGCCTTCAGCCGCGTGGCCTCCTGCACCGCCTGCATCTTCTCCTTCAGGATCTTCTCCGCCAGCGCCCGCTGCTGCGCCAGGTCCTCCTCCGCCAGCTTGCGCATGCGCGCGGCCTCCTGCGCCTCCACGCTCAGCCGGGCGGCCTCCTCCGCCACCTGCTTCATCTTCTCCGCCTCCTCCGCCAGGAACTTCTGGGTGTTGTCCTTGTCCTTCATAATGAGGATCTTGTTCTCCTCCTCAATGCGCAGCTTCAGCTTGACCAGCTCCTCCATCTGGATCTTCACCTTGAAGAGCTCCTCCTCCACCTGCGCCTTCTGCTTCATGGCCTCCGTCACCTCGTTCTTCAGCCGCTGCTGCTCCTCCTCCAGGATGTTCTTCTGGTGGTCCGTCTCCTCCAGCCGAAGCTTGACCTTGGTCAGCTCCTGCTCCACCTGGGCCTTCTGCCGAAGGGTCTGCTCCGCAAACTTCTTGTGCTTCTCCATCTCGGCGTCCGCCAGCTGCTTCTGCTTGAGGGCCGCCTGCTCCGCCTGGGCCCTCCTGGCCGCCTCCAGCTCAGCCTCCTTCCGGAGCTTCTCCGCATCCTCCTGGGCCTTGGCCTTGGCTTGGGCCTCCTCCTCCGCCCGCTGCTTCATGTGCTCGGCTTCCTCCACCAGCTGCCGGGAGAGGGCTGCGTCCTGCTCCGCCTTGACCCGCGCAAACTCTGCTTCCTCGGCCGCCTTCTTGGCCCTCAGAGCCTCCTCCTTCAGCCTGTCCAGGATGCTCTGCTCCTGCTGCCTGCTCTGCAGCAGCTCCTGCTCCTTCTGCTGCACGGCGGCCAAGTGGGCCTTCTCTTCTGCCGCAATCCTTTTCTGGGCAGCCTCCTGGGCCAGCTGGATCTGCCTCTCCGACTCCCTCTCCGCCAGCTCCTTCTGCCTCTTGGCCTCCTCCACCTTCGCCTTCAGCCGCTCCACCTCCTCCAGGGCTGCCTTGCGCTGACGGGCTGCGTCCTGCTCAGCAGCCAGGATCTGCTTGACCTTGGCTTCAGCCTCCCGGCGGCGGTTCTCCTCCTCCAGGGCCAGCTGCCGCAGCCTCTCAGCCTCGTTCTCGGCCTGCTCCTTGCTGCGCTGGATCTCCTCAGCGTTCTGCTTGATCTTGCCCAGCTCCAGCTCCAGGTCCGTCTTCCCCACAGAGGCCTTCTCAAAGTTGATCTTGAGGATGCGGATCTCCTCCTCAATGATGCGCCGCTGCTTCAGCGTCTCGTCCACGATGGTCCTCTGCCTCTCCAGCTCACCTTCAGAGGACTTCTTCAGCTGAGTGATCTTCTCCTCAATGTCCTGCTTGTGCTGGGAGGCCTGCTCCTCCAGCAGCCTCCGCTGGTAGGCCTCATCCTCCGCCAGCCGCCGCAGCCGCTCGTTCTCAGCCTCCTTCTCCTTCAGGGCGATCTCAGCCTCCGCCTTCTGCCGCGAGGCATCATTAATGGCCGCCAGTTTCTCCTTGAGGATCCGCTCGGCCTCTGCCCGCTGCCGGCCGGCCTCCTCCTCCGCCAGCTGCCGCTGCCGCTTGGCCTCCTCCGAGAGGGCACGCAGCCGGGCCGCCTCCTCCGCCAGCTCCCGCAGCTTGTTGGCCTCGGCCTCCAGGATCTGCTTGGACTTCTCGCTGGTCGAGCGGGTCTCCTCTTCTGCTTTGGTCTTGCTCCGCAGCAGCAGCTCCATCTCGGCCCGCAGCTTGGCCAGCTCCTCCTCCAGCTCCTTGCGCTTCTGGATGGCTTCGCTCACCTCGTTCTTGAGGCGGAAGAGCTCCTCCTCCAGCAGCAGCCGTTGCTGCTCCCCGTTCTCCATCTCGGCCTTCAGGCGGATGAGCTCCTGCTCCGCCAGGAACTTCTGCTGGGCGGTGCCCTCGGCCAGTTTCCGCTGCTTCTCCAGCTCCTCCTCGGCCAGCTCCTTCTGGCGCAGGGCGGACTCCTCGGCCTTCGACCGCTTCCGGGCCTCGCGCTCCGCGTCCTCCTTCTGCTTCTCAGCCTCTTCCTGCGCCAGGGCCTTCTTGTGGGCCACCTCCTCCGCCTGGAGCCGCAGGCGCAGCGCCTCGTTGGCCTTCTGGCGCCACTTCTCCACCTCCTTCTCGGCCTCCTCGCGAGACGCCTCTGCGTCCAGCTGCAGCTTCTTCAGCCTCTCGGCTTCCTCCTGCAGGTGGGTGACCGTGATGTGCTCCTGCTGGAGGGACATCTCCAGCTGCGCAGTCTTCTCAGCGAAGGAGAGGCGCCGGCTCTGCAGATCTGCCTCGGCACTCTTCTGCGCCATCTCCTGGGCCACGTGCACCTGCCGCTCCTTCTCCAGCTCGGCCTGCTTCATTCTGCGCTCGGCCTCCTCTGCCTGCAGGCGCAGCTTCTGCAGGTCCTCCAGGGCCTTCTGCTTCTCGCGGGCAGCCTGCTGCTCGGCCTGCACCTTGCGCTTCAGCTCGTCCTCCGCCTCCTTCTTCTTCTGGGCCTCGTCCTTGACCTGCTTGCGCAGGCGCTCAGCCTCCTCCTGGGCCAGGCGCTTCTGGCGCTCGGCCTCCTCGGCGCTGTCCCGCAGTGCCTGCAGCTCTCCCTCCGCAGCCGCCTTCTGCTTCTCGGTGGCATGCAGCTGCAGGCGGATGATGTGGATCTCCTCCTCCACCTTCCGGCGGTTGATCTCGGCCTCCTCGATCACCTTGAGCTTGGACTGGATCTGCGCGTCCGAGCTGAGCTTCATCTGCTTCAGCTCCTGCTGGATGGTTTGCTGCTGCTGCACGGCGTCCACGGCCACCAGCTCCCTCCGGCTGACCTCCTCCTGCATGCGGCGCTGCAGCTCCTGGGCCTCCCTCTCAGCCTGCGCCTTGGCCTGTGCATGGGCGTCCGCCAGCTGCTTCTGCTTCTCCAGCTGCGCCTCCACCTCGGCCAGGCGCTTCCGCTCCTCCTCCTTCAGCTTCTCTGCGGTTTTCTGCGGGGGGGAAGGGAGCAGAGAGAAGGAAGGGGGGAGAGAAAGAAAGATCACACAAGAGAGAGATTGGAGCAGGGGGTGAGCGAGAGGGGTAGGGGTGGGGGGCATGGTGTGACGGCGGTGGCGGCTCTTCCCAGGAGGCTGCGGGAAGACGTGTGGCAGTCGGGAGAAGCTGGCGCTCACGTCTCTCACTTAGTACAACAGGCAAGAAAGCAGGGAAGACCCACAAACCAAGGATGACGAATGGATGGATGGATGGATGGATGGACGGACGCAAGACGATGGCAAAGACACACACAATGGAAGACAAAATGGCTGCAGGACGAAGAGAGCAGTTGGCACACCTCCACCAGGCTCACCAGGCAGCGAGAAGCAAGGTGCCCTCCAGGCAGAGACTCCCCCCACGGACAGCCCAACTGTGGCAACAGGGAAGACCCATTCGCTCAGCAAAGGTGGGGAGGAGGAGCCAGCCCAACGTGGGGTGTGAGGCGAGGAAGGGCGCGGTGAGAAGGTAGAAAGCCCCGCGGCCCCCGGGCGGCCCCCTGCAGGCTCACAAAGGCTGCCAACTTCATCGCCAGGTCCCAGGCCTGCCCTCCAGGTGCCCCCAAGGAGCACCTGCAAGGGGGGGGCAGGGGAGAAGTGAAGAACGCTTCACCGGGTGGAAAGCCCAGGGGTCTGCTCCCTTGCTCCGCTCCCCACGAGGCAGGGAGGGAGGGGGAAACGGAGCATGCACAGAGCGCACCACAGAGACAGAAGCCCCGAATTCTCAGCCCAAGAGGCCGGCACCTCCTGGCTGGAGAACGCAGGCGGTGGCAGGAATGGCAGATGATCGCAGCAGGGCAGCGGTGATGGCAACCCCCCTCCATTCTCCTGGCTGCCTCCAGACAGTGGGCAGGACTAGGACCCCCCCCCCCATCCCGCTCCAAAAAACTCTGCTTCTCCATTGCATCTGAATTTCTGCCCTTCCTTCTCAACCTACTAGGAACCACAAAGGGTTCAGCCCACAGGAGTTGCAGGAGGGGGGGAGGGAGAAGCAAGGTGTGCGCAGGGAACAGGGTCCATGTGGGGGGGGTGTCGGCATGCGCACAGTGGAGTACCTGGTGCAGAAAAGGCCCGGATCCTCCTGGTTTTTAACCCTCCATTAGATCCCCAACCAATACAAACATCCCCCAAGACAAAGCTCTGGCAAAGCGGCTGGACTTCCAGAAGGCAGAAATCAAGAGTTAGAAAGGTTACAGAGGAGCATTTCAGAGCAGAAGAGGACAGGACAGGACAGGGGAACTGGGCGGGAAGGAGCCCCGGCCCAAGAAGCAGGTGCAGCTGTACTAAGTGTGTATCTGGGAAGTGCCTCTGGCGGACGGGACAGGCCCAGTGGAGGAGCCCCCCCCCCCGCGGGTTAGGGGGCCTCGCGGTCCAGCGTTAGTCATGCGGAAGAGGCAGTCAGGCAAGAGGGATGCTCTGGCCCAGGATGGACCACGGGGGGGGGGGGGGCAGGTGGATAAGGTTGCAGCCAAGGCATGCTGCCCCCCACCCCTCCTCCCACAGGCTGCACACTCACCTCCTCCTGCTCCAACCGCCGAAGCGTCTCAGTGATGAACTTGATGTACTGGCTGCTCAGCGTGGTCAGCTCACTGTAGCGCGTCCGCAGGTCCACGTACTGGGAGACCAGAAAGCAGAAAGGTCACGGTGGGGTGGGGAGTGAGACTACAGCCCCCCCAGGTCTTCCAAGGCCCCTGACTGGACTCGGCCAGAGGGAGCCACCTCAGAAGGCCTCTCCTGCTCCCCAGGGACATGTCTAGTTGCCACTCAGGAGCTTCTCCTCCTCCTCTGTGCCTTTCTCTTTCCAAAGCCATCAAAACTGGCAGCCATCCCTGCACATCCTGGTGCAGTGAGTTCCACAGTCCTAAATATGCCGTGAGCAAAGGAGCCTTTCCTTTTGTCTGTTCTGGATCTCCTGCCAATTCTTTTAGCAATACAAGGCAGAGTGAGAAAAAGGTCTCTCTAAAGGCAAACATCTAGCACATGGTCAGAAGCCGATTTCCACGCATCCATCTTCAAATATCTCAAGGGCTGTCACACAGAAGAGGGAGCAAGCTTGTTTTCTCCTGCTCTGGAGGGTAGAATCCAAGCCAATGGCTTCAAGTTACAAGGAAGGAGATTCCCACTGAACATCAGGGGGAACTTTCTGACAGTAAGAGCTGTTTGACAGGAGGACGGTCTCCCTTGGGAAGTTGTGGACTCTCCTTCTTTGGAGGTTATTAAGCAGAGCTTGGCTGGCCATCTGTCATGGACCCTTTAGCTGAGATTCCTGCATTGCAGGGGGGTGGACTAGAGGATCCTTGGGGTCCCCTCCAACTCTCTGATTCTATGGCGGGAAAACTCAGTCTGCCTTGCGTGGCATATCTCCACTGTGCCTGCTGCCCAGGATGGCTCCAGGGTCCCTCTCCCCCCAGCCCCACCCAAGGGTGCCCCTCTCACCTCCTGGATGATGCTGTCCGAGGCCGACTGAACTTTTGGCTTCTTGGCTGGAGAGGCCACTGGCTCCACCTGCGCCTTGTAGGTCACCAGCTGGAGCTCATAATCCTTGTAAGAAGGGGGAAGGGGCAGAGGCAGGGTCAGCACCTGGAAGCCCCAACTTTCCTCGGCCCCCAACTCCCCTCCTCCATTTGCACGGGACTCCGGCCTCTCCGGCCCCCGGCTGCCTCACCTTGATGGCATCAATGTATTGCTTGGCAAAGCGCTGGCACTCCTCCACCTTCTCCCGGTTGCGCTCACATTCCTCCAGGAGTTTCTAGGGAAACAAAGACAGCTGTCAGTGGCCCCGCAGGGAGAGGATGGGCAGGGAAGAGGCTCTGGGCTGAAGAAGGGCCACTGCCATGCCAACCCATGTCCTTATCGATCAGGCGAGGGGATTCTGTGGGGTGGGGGGGGCTGTGCTTTAGTTAGTGGGCCGCCAAGAGCCCTTCAGATAGCTTCACCCAAAGGGAAAGCAGTTGCTCAGAGCTTTCGCTCGGCATCGGCCTTGCGGTGGAAACCCCTAGTGAGCCACCCCATGAGGCGACGCTGGCAGCCTCCCCACGGACCCAAGAGGGACCCCCACCAAAGTCAGCAGAGGACAGGCCACCACCAGGGAGGCAATGACAGAGGCCTGGAGAGCCTCCGCTTCCCCCAGCGATGAGATAGAGCTGCAGGATCAGGGCTGGGCTGGGCTGCCTCACCTTCTCCTGCAGCAGCTGCTCCCGCACACCCTTGCTGCTGGTGATGGGAACGGCCTGGAGGCTCTCCTGGCGCTGCCGGGCGTCCTGGATCCACTGGATGAGGCTGTCGTAGCTCTCGCGGTAGTAGCGCAGCTGGCGCCCCAGCTGGTCCAGCTCCCTCTGGCGCAGGTCAATCTGGGCCAGGATGGCCTGCCAGCGCTCCAGCAGCTGCTGCACCCGCTCCCGGTAGCGGTCCAGGTCAATGTCCCTCTCGCTGTGGCCCTGCACCATCCGCTCGTTCACCTCGCTGGCCTTGCCCAGGTCGGCCTCCAGGGTGCTGAAGATGGGCTGGTGCCCTTCCACCTGCCCACGCAGCCTCTGCAGAGGAAGACGCAAAGGGTCAGGCCTCCTCGCAAGGAGCAGCTGGGGCCGGGCCCCCTCCCATCTCCCCACCCTCCTGACCTAAGCAGGCACCAAAGCTAAGAGGTCTGGGGTTTTCCCCACAGGCCCTGATAGCTGTAGGTTATGAGAAAGCTAGAGCAATAATCTGCCAACCAATTTGGGATGTGGAACTGCAATGCCACGTGAGCGAGATGAGTAAACACCCAGCAATAAAAGATAGTGGGAGAGGATTTACCCCAGCAAATTATTTGTCAAAATTACAAATACCTAAATACAGACGGTCATTTACCCTTGCTAGATTCAACGTGCTGCCATCTGCCTTATTGCAGGGCAGATTCGAGGGTAAACCATACGTAGAACAAGTCTGCCCCTGTGGCTTGATGGAGGTAGAAACTCTCTCATGCCTTGTTACGCTGCCATTTCTACGGGAATATACGCTTGGTATTTATTAACCCTGCTATGCAAAAATCTCCAAATGAATCTGAACTTCAATGTCTAAAATCCCTAGTAGAGGACAAGGATCCTGAAGTCACATTAAAGGTAGCCAAATTCTGTGCGATTGTCATAAAACTTAGGGAACATGCTGTGCTATCATAATGATTAAGTTTTTAAATGATAATTTTAGGTTACCGTATTTTTTGCACCGTAACACTCACTTTTTTCCTCCTAGAAGGTAAGGGGAAATGTCTGTGCGTGTTATGGAGGGAATGCCTACGGGTGGCATGCCTACGGATTTTCCTCTAAAAACTACGTGTGTGTTATGTTTGGGTGCGTGTTATAGAGCGAAAAATACGGTATATGTTAGTGACTAAGTTTTAATTTATATATTTTTAAACTGTTGCTATATCTGTATTGCCCCTGTTATACCTAATTGCAAATTCAAATGTATCCCTATCTTGTTTTATGACTTCTTTGATATTGTATGTGGGCTGGAACTGGTCTGGGACAGAAATAATAAATTCAGCAGGCACCTTCAGCTCCGTCCTGGTGGCCTCCAGGGCCTTGAGGTCAGAGGGCACCGCTTGCACATCCTTCAGCTGCTCCTCGTACTTGCGGACCAGCTCCTCTGCCCCTTGCGTGCTGCGGATCACCAGGTTAATGGTCTTCAGCCTGTGGGGCGAGAAGAGGGGAGCTGGAGGTTTGCGTGGGAAGGGAAGGAGAGCCCAAGCAGCCTCCCATTTGCTCCAGACACCCGATGGCAGCGTGCAAAAGTTGTGACATGGGTGGTCGCTTAATAATAATAGTAATTTTATTATTTGCACCCCAGCCACTCTGGGCGGCTTCCAGCAAATATAAAAGCAGAATAAACATCCAACATTAAAAAACGTCCCTCCACAGGGCTGCTTTCAGATGCTGCATTTATTTGTGATGCAAATGAATGGCTGAATAGGAGAATTTTATGGGTTTGGCACAAAAGAAGGCAGCGCTACGTCAATTCAAAACAGCAAGAGAGCAAAACCCAGCCAGAGTGGCAGCGCCATGCAAAAAGGGCTGGAGCAAGAAAAAGTGATTTGCCTGGCACCAAAATGACCTTCAGGCAGGTGCTGAGATGCTGCAATGGGGGTTACTACTGAGAAGGCACCTCCTGGCCCCCTGCCATCGCTCACCTGGCGAGGGCACCCACAGAAGGGCCAGGGGGGTGGCGAGGTCAAGGACCAGGTGGGTCCATGTGGATGAGGCAACCTGCTTCCCCTGCGGAAGAAGAGCCAAGAGGCTCTCACTACCCACCCCACAAACATCCCTTCCTCACAGGTTCATCTCCCAAATGTTTTCACAGGTTGGGCGAACACAGACCAAGTCCAGTGAAAGAGCCAATGGGAGAAAGGAGACAGTAGACGGAGGATGCAAAAGCAGCCCCACTGTCCGGGCAGCAGGTGCAGAGAAGGGCACCCACAAGACCCAAGGGAAGAGGGCACCAAAGGCCTCAGGAAGCGGAAGCAGCTCCTGGCAACTCCCAGCTGACCAGGTGGGCGGACAGAGTCCCAGGTGAGAGGAGGACCTACTTTTCCAGGTAGATGCTGGAGAGGCTGTACACCTGGTCCATCTTCTGCAGGGTGATGTCCAGCTCCGAGTGGAGGGTGGGGGCTGAGCTGGCCTGCTCTGGTTGTGCCAACACCTCCTCCGTCTTGGCGCTGACTTTGCCCAGGTTCTTCTTGATGCCCTCCAGTTCCAGGTGGATTTGCTAGAGGGAGGAGAGAGGCAGAGGAGGGAGCAGAATGAAGCCCGCAGTGAAGCCACAAAGTGGGGGCAGGATCCGCAGTGGCGGTAGCAGCGTCAGACTTGGCAGCGGCTGCTCTCCTGCCAGGGTAGGAAGGGATGCATGGGGGGGCAGTACCTGCTGGTCACTGATGCGCTGGGCACACTCCTTGGCAGGGTCCTTGTCCAGCGGAGAGCGGATCTTGTGGATGGTGCGGGACTCGCAGCCCTCCAGCTGCAGGCGGATGTCCTTCAGCTGAGAGATGAAGTTCCTGCAGAGAGACTCCTCTTGCTCCCCTGCGGCCCCAAACAAACCAAGCCCAGGTGAGTGGAGGAGCAGGCAGACACAACTTCCATTGTGGGGAAGGGGCACAAGGGGAGAGAGGGGTCTCCTGGGCCAGGCCTCCAAAGCCAGCCTGTGGGAGGAAAGGGGGCTGGCTGGGGTCCAGCTGAGCAGGGATGGAAGGACAGTTTGAGAAACACCCTCTGCCTGCAACACCTCCTATTTGGGGACTTCCCTGGCTTTTTTTCTGGCCCACGTAGGAAAAGTCTGGAAAGTTAGCCTTGGTGAAGACTTGACGTTTTCATCCCAAAAAAAGTTTTTGATTTGAGTTTCCATTGAAATGAGGCTGTATTTTAATATTTTAATATTGTATTTTAATTTTGTTTTGAAGTTGTATTTCAATTAATTTGTTTTTATATCGGGTGTTAACCGCCATGAGCCCAGTCTTGGCTGGGGAGGGCAGGGTATAAATAATTATTGTTGTTGATGTTGTTGTTGTTGTTGTTGTTGCCATGGGGGGCAATTCAGGAAGGAGGGAGGGCACATAGAATTGTAGACTTGGAAGGAACCCAAAGCAAGACAGAGGCAGCCCCTCAGGAACCGGGGAAGCAGGCAGGCGGCCTCAGAAGATCATGGGATCTCTTGCATTGGGGCTTTTTAAGCAGTGGTTGGGTGGCTGCCTGTCTCTAGCTGCGCCTCCTGCCTCCTGAAAGGGGACCCAGGAGATTTATTTGGCTGCAGATGCCAGGGAGATCCCTCCCCTCGAGTGGGCCTCCCCCCCCATGGAAGAGCCACGGGGCCCCTTTCCCGGGGCGCCTCACCTTTCTCCAGGCCGCGCAGCAGCATCTCGTACTTCTGTGTGCAGAGGGTGTATTCGCGCTCCACGTGCAGCCGGTCATCCGGCAGGAAGTTCTGGGAGTCCTGGCTGTTGCGCAGGAACTCCTGGTAGTGGGTCTCCAGGCTGCGCAAGGTCTTCCGGTAATCCTCGGGGGGCATTGTCCGGAACTGGGGGAGGCGGAGAGGCCAGGTCAGGAGGGGGCTCTTCCCCTCCCCCCTCGAGCCCAGCTTGCGGGCCCCACACACCCACCCCTCCCTCCCACCCACCCCAGAGCTCCCTTAGCCCCCGGTCCTCACTATGAGCAGCGACCAGGACTGGATCTGCTGGATGTCCCTCTGCAGGTACTGCCAGGAGAGGAGGCTCTGCATGTCGATGTGCAGCTGGTGCCAGAAGGTCAGCAGGCTCTGGTGGCTGCCCTCCAACCTGCAGGCAAAGAGGAAGAGGAGGCTGCAGAACCGTCTTGGGGGCTGGGAGTTCCCCTGGGTCGCCTGCCCCAAAGAGAGAGCAGAGCGGGCAGAGAGGCAAAGTGCCCCCATGCCACCCCCAGAGCCCAAGGAGCAGTACAGCAGCTCTCCTTCTCAAGTGGGGCCGGGGGGGGGAGGGCAGAGGCCCTGGGGGTCTCTATGGATGGGCACTAGCTGTCATGGCTCTGCTTTGCAGCGCTTCTGCACCCAGAGGGCGTTGTGCCCACATCCTGCTTGTGGCTTTCCCACTGAGGCAACTGGTTGGCCACTGTGAGAAGAGGAGGCTGGGCTAGAGGGGGCCCCTGAGGGCCTGATCCAGTTCCTGTGGTGTTCGCGTGAGTTTGCGGCAGTGGAAGCTTCAGCGATATCTCTCTCTGCTGATATGATCCAAGAATTTAATCATGGTTTCTAATCTGCCCCACACGCCCTCAAGGAGAAAGGAAAGCAAGGGGGTTGGGGGGTGGGGTGAGGCTGACTCACCTGCTGACGGCCTCCAGGGCCTCCTTGTTGGGTGGGGGCACCAGGAAGCAGATGGAGGGCACAATGGCCTCGCTCCCGGCCACGTTCAGCACCTTCCACTTGTACGGCTGGGCGTTGCTGAGGAGGGTGCAGGAGTCGCCCTTGTGCACTGTGATCTGGGGGGGGGGAGGAAGTGAGCAGCCTCAAAAGATGTACCCCAGACCCAGTTCGCCCCCCCCCCCCGGTTTCCAGACACGTGACCCCCACACACACTCACCTCCATCTGCTTGTAGTCGCAGACGGCCTGGAGAGGCAGTCGTCCCTTGAGGGTCGTGCTGGGGCTGCGTGGCTTCAGCTGGACAATGGCCTTGGCTCGCTTGGCCAGCCCGGCCAGCTGACCCTGGTACTCAGCCAGGTGCTCCTTCTCCTCCTGGCATGGGGGGGGCACAAAGAGGGGCGGCAGGAGAGGAAGAGTTAGACTCACAGGGAAGTAGAGCTGGAAGAGACCCATAGAGCACCCTAATCCCTGCAGGATACGGGGGTGTTACCGAAATTTATGTAAAGGTTGAAAGGAGGCTTTCCCCTTCCAGCAGACATCATACAGCGCCCCCTCACCAGTATCAACACAATCACTCCTGCAAATGTCCCCACAAAACACTTCATCACACAGTTTCCTCCTATCTCTATTCAAAGGGCCTCTACTGCACATTACCAAATGCAACAATTCACTGATAAATGTATCTAAGTAAAGTGGTACCTCTGGATACGAACAGGATCCGTTCCGGAGTCCCATTCACATCCAGAAGTGAACACAACCCACGACTGCACGTCTGCGCATGCCACGATTCGCCGATTCCGCACATGCACGTGATGTCATTTTGCGTTTCTGCGCATGCGCGAGTAGCGAAACCCGGAAGTAACGTGCCCCGTTACTTCCGGGTCGCCGCGGAGCACAACCTGAAAGCGCTCAACCTGAAGCACATTTAACCCGAGGGATGACTGCACTGGCTCAATGGGAAAACTTTAGAAAGTCATACAAAATCGCTCCAGTATCAAATTTGCGCCATTCGACTGTTCAGGAAAGGAATGGCTAGCAAGGGGGGAGTCTGGGATGTGGGCAGCCATGATCCCTCCAGCCTGAGACCACATACTCAGCAGACCCTCCAGGAATGGATTGAGTTCTCGGACCTGACCGGGAATACCAGGAACTTGTAAATATCACTCAATGGGTGTTTGGTGGTGGGCAAGAAGGGTTGGGGAAAAACCTTCTGCCTGAAACCCCTCCCGGTTTGTGACATATGCATGCTGTATCTATGATGTGTGCATGATGCTTCACCAAAGGTGTTTATAGGAAAAAGGGAAAACTTAGAAAAGAGGAAGCATCCCTTTTTGGGGGGCTTCTTCCTGCTTCTCCACCGCATGGAAGTCCTGTTGCAAGAGTCTTGAATAAAGACCAGGCCTACTGGCCGCTGTTTTGCTTCTATACTCCCGGCTGGTGTCTTTGTTTGGCTATCCAAGTGAGCCCAGGGAGTGTCCTTTGACGGTGCAAATGCATGCCAGGTGGGGGCGCAGGGGGCGCACTCACGAGGGAGTCCTGCAGCAAGTCCTCCAGGCGCGTCACGGTGATGGAGCGGTCGCAGACAAACTTCTTCCGCATGGTCTCCTGGGTCTTGCGCAGGAATTCCTCCGCCTCCTTCACGTCGGAGAAGAACTTGGGGAGAGGGAGAGGGAGAGGCGGGTGAGGAGATGCCCAGCTGGGTCTGGCAAGAAGAAAGCTAGCCAGAGGTGCCCCCCTCCTCCCCAGGGACAATTGGGGCCCAAGAGCATCCGCAGGAGGGCAGCTGGCTGGCTGCAGGGGAGAAGGGGAGCAGCCCAGCCCCAGAGGAGTAGCGGGAGTCCTGCCCGGCCAGCCCCCCGCCCACTTACCTGGAAGTAGGCGGTGTTCTCCTTCAGGTGGGCCTCAATGCAGCAGCACAGCTGGAGCATCCAGCTCCATTGGGTCTGCAGGGCAGCCTGGAAGGCCTGGAAAAGGGGAGAGAGAGAAGCTCAGCCCTGGGGCAGGAAAGTGGGGTGGGGCACACCCACCCAGCTCAGCTCCCCTGTGTCTTGTGAGACATTGGGGGGGGTGGCAAGAGCCACACACACCCCCGGAGAGATAATGCCAGGATGTGGCTGCCCGCCGAGGCCTCATGAGGCCCACGTGGCAGAGGCAACCACAGCCATCACGAGCTGCAGCCGTCATGGGACCCACTGGCAAGCCTCACTCCCCACCGGGCCCCGATCCTTCCTGGCGGCGCGCCCAGCCTCACCTCCACAGTCTGCTTGCCCGGGTGCTCCTCCCTCAGCAGCCGGTCTCCCGTGCTCTGGATCTCCTTGATCTTCCGCTCCCGCTGCTCCAGCTCCCGCATCAGGCCCTGGAGGACGGGGCAGAAAAGGCACAGTCAGAGGGCAAAGGGCGGCAGCCCCCCAAGCCACCCCCCACCTCCCCAAGAGGATGGGGCCTTACAGAGTAGCTCTCCTTCTTGGCGGCCATGTTGCTGTTGCGCTCGCTCCAGTCGTAGTTGACCTCCTCCTCCTCCTTCTCGTTCAGCCACATCAGCTCCTTGGTGGCAGCCGCCACAAACGCCTGGAGGCTCTCGAGGTGGCGCAGGCGGGCCTTGGAGGAGTTCTGCAAGGACACAGCAGGGACGGGGTCAGGCGCCCGGCCTGCCTCTGCACGCGCACAGGGGTACCCACCCTCTCCTCCTCCTCCTCCCTCCGGGGACAGCCTGCCCTCGCCACCCTGTCCTCCAAGCTGGGATGGGGCCAACACCAAGGAGGGTCCCAAGGCTGGGCTGTGCAAGGCAGAGAAAGGATTTGCCCTCTTTCCTTCGTTTGCCTGGGCTCTCCTGCCCACAAGCCCCATTTGGCTTCTCTTCTGAGCGCCAAGACCCACATTTTGGAGGACAGGCACACACAAGGAACAGTGTCCATTATTATTATTATTATTATTATTATTATTATTATTATTATTATTATTATTTAGCAAATGTATATACTGCTCTTCATCCAAAGACCACAGGGCAGTTGACAACATCAAAATGCAAAATGCACAAATTTTTTTTTACAAAAATTAACCCCCCCTCCCAACAATTTAAAAGGCCACAGACTGCTTATTTAGCCAAAGGCCTGGAAGAAGAGGAATGTCTTTGCCTGGTGCCTAAAGATATGCAATGAAGGTGCCTGGCAAGCATCCCTGGGGAGAGCATCCCACAAGCGGGGAGCCACCACAGAAAAGGCCCTCCAGCTCTCTTGTGGAAGAGGCACCTGAAGAAAAGTCTCAGGTGACGATCATGCACAGGGTCCAGGAGGAGAAAGGAGATCCTGTTCATGCCCTGGAGAGACCGGGATCCAGCCCCTCCCCCTCCCTGCCCTCAGCCCACATGCTCCTCACCAGCAGCTTGGCATACTGCAAGTCCAGCTTGTTCAGGCAGTCCCGGTAGGCACTTCGTGGGCCGGGGGAGAGCTGGGCCTGGGGGGGGGCAGAAGGAAGGAAGAAAAAGGCCGAGAGTTCCAGTACAGGCAGCAGACACACGGCAGACACAAGGGCAGGCCCATAGCACCACCCCACAACCCCCCTCCCCTTTGCACGTGAAATTGGGGGGGGGCAATGGAGAGGGAGCTGCCTCTGCCTGGCACCTTGGGCACGGCATGCCCACCAAGTGGGGGAGGCATGGGGGAACTATTTGGCTTCTCCTTAGACACCCCTGCCTCCAAGGCAGAGCCCAGGCAGAGGGCAAAAAGGATGTTCCCTAGAATTGGTTCTGAGCAGTGGAACGGAGCTTACAGTCCTGGGGACCAAAAGGGGAAAACCCACATTTCAGAGGACCTCCTACCCCCCAATAAAACTTTCCTCCTTTCAGAGGGACAATTATGGTGGGTGCAATAATATTATTCCTGTTAATAATAGGCAAAGGGGTCAGGGTCCCATTTCTGTGATTCTTGCATTGCAGAGGGCTGGACTAGAGGACCCTCAGGGGTCCCTTTCAACTCTAAAGCCAGGCAGTGCCGCGGGGAGGGCAGCTGGCAATGGGGGGGGGGCCTCACCTCATCCGCTCTTGCCCTCTCGATCTTGGCGCGGAACTCCTCGATGGACTGGTGGAGTCCGCGGTGGCTGCCCAGCTGAGACTCCACGGTGGGCAGGTCCACGCCCCACTCGGCCGCGTTCAGGCGCCGCTGGTTGTCCTCCACCCAGGCCAGCAGGTCCTGCAGGTAGCGCAGGGTGACGTCGTCCAGCTCCTGGCGCGGCGGGCGCTGCGTGACGGGCACCGTGACCTGGGCGATGGGGGCCGACCCAGACTTCAGGCGCAGGTTGTATTCTGTGCGGATGGCCACCAGGCGCTCGTGCAGGCGGTAGACCCTGCGGGAGGAAGGGGGCGGTGAGCGGGGGCAGTGGGGGAGTCGCCTGCCAGGGGGCACCTCCTGGCAGCAGCAGCAATGGGGTGCATTCAGCGGACTAGATGCTGGGTGTAAGTTGCCACAAGGGGGCGCTAAGCACCTGCCTTCACATTCTGGGGAGGGGACCCCCTGCTCATGCCAGACACCCCTTGGCACATCACTGAGGAGCATTCACCCTGCACTACCACCTGCTGCCATCAGGCACAGGGGGGCGCTCTTGGCTTGTGCAGAGCAGCCCAGGCAAGCATGGAGTGAGCAGAGGCCCGTGGGGGCCACAGGAAGCCCCGCGGGGGCCGGAGGAGGAGCAGCGCTGCTGACCTGCGGTACATCTGCTCCCCTTGCGGGTGGCGTCCATCCTTGAGCGCCTGCACATCGTTGAAGAGCAGGCGGATCATGGCATCGGCCTTGTCCAGGTCGCGCTCGATCTCGGCCGACTTCTGGGGCGCCTTCCCTGCAGCCAGCAGGCGGATGTCCTGCGGGGAGAAGGGGAAGCAGCTCACCAACCGGCCCTGCAGAGCAGACCGCCCCAAGGTCCGGGGCCCAAGCAGGGGCCCAGCCCGCAGAAAGGGCCTCTCACCGACTGCAGGAGGGTGTCCGCCTGGTTGAGGTGCTCCTCGCAGAGACCCGACTCCATCTGAAGTTTGCTGACAATGCGCTGCAGGCGCTCCAACCTGGAGGAGGGAAAGGCGACAGGTCAGTGCTGATCCGCTTGCGCCCCCACCTCTGGGCATCTCCCACCGGCCTCCCCAGCCCCCCCCCAGCAAAAGCGGAGCCGCGGGGCCCACCAGCAGCTGTTCCTGATGCTGCTCGCGGCTGCCTCCCCGGCCGGACTCTGCGGTTCAAGCTGTGCCGTTTCCTGAAGAGATCGGCGCAGATGAGTCACCAACCGTGTGTTTCCCATTAAAGCTGGGCTGGGCTGGCAGCCGGTTGGGGCGGAGGGGGGAGAGGGAGGGAGGGAGGGGGAGGGACCCAGCCGGACTCTCGTGCTCCCTCCCCCCCCCCACCAAGGAAGGAGGGAGTGGCACCCTCTCTCTGTGCCTCCGCCCCCCAGGCAGGCGGACTCCCAACTGCACAGCTGCCCCACCTCTCGAACTCGGAGCGCAGAAGCTTCTCCCGCTCCAGGATGGCCACGTGCAGCTTGCCCCACTCCTTCTCCACGTCCAGAGGGTGGTAGCCGGGAGGAACCTTCAGCTGCCCAGACTGGACAGACGGCTGCCACGGGGGAAGAGAAGCGAGGAGACAACGGTCACAGGAAAGGCAAATCAGCTGGACAGCCTGCACTGCAGGGGCTGGACTAGATGACACGTGGGGTCCCTTCCTACAACTCTATGCTCCGATGAGCCCCAAGGGGCCCATACGTGTGTGCCCACATTCCTGGGCTGACCTCCCCTGCTGGCCAAGGGCAGCCAGACCCCACCTGGTGCAGGTCCAGAGCCAGGATCGCTCCACCTCCTCCAGGCCCAAAGAGAGAGACGCTGGAGAGCGTTGCACTTGGCACCTTCTGCCTGCCAAGCAGCAGCTGTTGTTTTTTTCCTTTTCCCCTCATTGTGTTTTTACTGTGATTTTATTGGTGTTAGCCGCCCTGAGTCCGGCTCTGGCCGAGGAGGGCGGGGTATAAATATTATTATTATTATTATTATTATTATTATTATTATTATTATTATTATTATTATTTCATTGCGCTGTGGGCCCCCCTTACCCAGAGCTTCAGAGTCTGCAAACTGCCAGGGGAGGGGGACTGGCCTCTGAAGACCTAGACCTGTCCCACCCCACGGCCTAAACAGGCCCCCCTTTAAAGGATTAAGCAGCCATCAAAGGACATTGGCCAGATCGCAACACAGCCCCCACCCAGCGCTACCCCACGCGCGTTTCCCCAAGCCTGCCCCATAGCAAGATGGGGAGGGAAGAGAAGAGCCCCTCTCACCTCCAGAGACTGGTAGATGGCCTTGGAGCGGTTCTTGTCGGCCTCCTTGGCGGGCAACTCCGTCTCCTTGAACTTCAGGAACTGGCGCCACAGGATCTGGGGTGGGGGGAGGAAACGGGGGTCAGCGGGGGGGGGGGACGGCAGAGCGCAGGACTCTCCAGGGCTTGTGGGCAAAGGCTGGCACTGCCCCTCTCCAGCACAGGAAAGAGAATTAGGAGTGGGTCCGTTCCTTGGGGTCTCCTTAGCTCCCTATGGCCCACACTGACTGGCAGCCGTGGCTCTCTGGGGGTTCAGGTAAGTCTGAGTCTGGGACGTCTTGCCTGTCCAGCCGCTGAGAGATACCCACAATCCTCCTGTTCTGCTTTTCTAGTGGCTTCCTAACTTGCAGCTCCTGCCTTGCAGGACTAGATGACCCCCAGGGTCCCTTCCAACTCTACCATCCTTCGATTCTATGGCAGCCCAGGGCCAGAGAGGTATCCGGAGGCTGTTGGGAGGCGCTCAGCCTGGCCCCCTGGACCTCTGCCAGAGCAGCCCATAAAACTCGCACTCCTGGGCCTCCTTCCCCTGGGCACCCTGCCTGGGCACGCCTGCCCTAACGCTGGCAGCCGCCAGGATCCTCTCATGACCAAGGAGGAGGGAGCACACGGCCTGCCCTTTCATCTGGTGCCAGCCAGGGAAGGGGGAAGGGAGCTGAGGAGGGGAGCCACCGGCCCGGCCCTGACTCAGGAGACCCAGCCTGGAGGGACAGGCTTGGAAGCAGGCGACTGGGGCAGGGCCAAGGGGGAAAGGTCGTGGGGGGCGTCCTGCCAGGGAGAGCCAGGTTGCGGGGGCAGAGCAGTGGGGGCTCAGGTGGGCCCAGTCTTGGTGGGAGAGGTGGGCTTGGGCCAAGATGGGGGGTGGATTACCTCGATCTCCTCAAAGCTGGAGGGGAACTTGCGCTCCTCAAAGACCACCGTGTGATGCCGGATCCATTGCAGGAGCAGCGTCACCACCTCATAGTACTCCTGCCAGCGCAGCTGCAGCTCCTGGAGGGGCGAGAGGGAGATGTCAGAGGAAGGTCCCAACCCCAAGCCCCCCCTGGCCTCTTCTGCCCCCCAAATGCCACCCACTCACGTTGGCCTTGACACCGTCCACCACGTCGGGCACGCGAGGCATGGCGTCGTAGAGAGAGGAGACGTAGGTGATGATAGACTTCTCGTCGGGCTGAGGAACGTCAACGTCTGCAAGAGGGCAGGAGAGCGGCCGTCAGCCCCCAAATGCCCTCCACAGAGGGGCCAGGCTGTGCCCACTTGGCCACCCACACAGGCGCCCACTCCCCTTGAGTTGCAACTCCCCAACCCCACGATTCTCCTGCATCCCTACGCACCTTCCGGGTCCAGCAGCCGCGTCACTCCCAGCTCGTGGTCGGCCACGGAGAAGGCCTGCTCCAGGTTCTCCACATTGGTCTGGCGGTACACTTTGTTCATGTCAATCAGCATTGGCCTGTTGGGGGGAGAGGAGAGGCTTCTGAGCTGCCACTCCTGAATTGCAGGGGGGCAAATCCAACCCTTTTGAGGGGCTTTCAACTTTGGGGGGGGGCAGCAGCACATTTGGAAATCTAAGGGACAGCGATGGACACCAAAGCAAACCCATTTTGACAGTAGGAAAACTGGCAACACTCAGGACTGCCCATCCCTAACAGGCAAAAGACCCATCGCCCACAAAATATTGAAAAGGGCAGGGAGTGATCTATCTGACTGGGGAGAGCCTTGGTGGGGCAGCATCCCAGACGTCGGAAAGGCTGAAGATGTCCCACAGGAAAACAGGCATTTGGCCTCCTGGGGTGTACAACAACAACTTCTTCTTGAGTCCCCAAAGGGGGGGTGTTCAGAGGAAGAAGAAGAAGAGTTTGGATTTGATATCCCGCCTTTCACTCCCTTTAAGGAGTCTCCAAGCGGCTCACATTCTCCTTTCCCTTCCTCCCCCACAACAAACACTCTGTGAGGTGAGTGGGGCTGAGAGACTTCAGAGAAGTGTGACTGGCCCAAGGTCACCCAGCAGCTGCAGGTGGAGGAGCGGAGACACGAACCCGGTTCACCAGATTAGGAGTCTACTGCTCTTACCCACCACACCACACTGGCTTTCTGTTCAGGGCAGGGGCAGGCTGAATTTAGAAGCCTGGCCCAGCCCCCTCCCCACAAATTGCAGCAACAGGCTGCTCAGTGCTGGGGCCAAAGCCGGGGGGGGGGGGGAGATGCCTTGGATCAGCTCAGAAGCATCTCCTGGCAGCAAGCAGCAGCAGGCAAGCGCCAGCAAGAAGCAGGAGCCCAACCCAAGGGAGGATCACACCTGGCTGTATCCTTCTAGGTAAGCCCCAACAATCCCGGCCAGGTGGCAAGGAGCAGGAGCCGCCACACGCCAGGCGGCAGAGCACAGAAAAAACTTCCCGCTTTGCTCAGGTAAGTGAGCCAAGCCATGCGGCAAAGGGGAGGGCAAAAGAAAAACAAAACCAAAAACCAGAGTAAGGGTGGGACTGAGCAGTGACCACCTCCCTTAAGCTGGCAAGGAAGCCCCCAGCTGACACCCCCGTACACAGTTACAGGAAGGAGAGGGAGGGGAGCGCAGGGGAACATGGGGGGGGGCTAGGAGACCCTCCTACATTTCCTGGAGCCGCAGTGTGGAATGGACGGAGTAGAGGGAGCCGCTGACGTTCCGGCCCCCTGCCAGCGCCCATCCTTCTTCGCCAGCCCCGTTGGAGCGCGGCAGCGTCTGTGCCCGCAGCCCAGAGTCCACGGTGGGCACCTCCTCACAGACCATCACCACCCGCTCCTCCTTGGCCCGCAGGGATCCAGACCCCACCAGGCCCCGGCGCCCGGCCCGGCGCCTGCCACGCAAGTGCCCGCTCATGCCCACGCGCTCGGAGGAGGGAGCAGCAAAGGCGTCTGCTGCCTCTGGCCCCACTGCACTCCCTGCTCCGAATGGAGCGCGCCGGCAGGGTGGGCCGGATCCCCGCCCTGCTCCCAGCCACGTGTGGGAAGGTGGGGCAGGCGGGCGTCAGGCTCAGACTTGTTGCAGCTTTGCAGATCCGCCATTGCCATCCGGCCCACCGCCAGGACTGCTCTGCCAACAACCTTCTCCCTGAAGGGCCCACACTCTTCCAGGCTGGGGCTAGGGTGGGGGGAGAGGTGTTCCCCACAATTCTTGGGGACCCGGAGTGGGGGGAGAAGGGGAGCACAAAAGGTGCAGGAGGACAGCAGCCCCCCCCGCCTTCTCCCCTGCTCCAGGCCACCTCTGAGCAAACAAGCCCAGCCAAGTGGGTGCAGGCAAGCTCTCATGGGGGGGGGGGGAGAGGAAGGGGGGGCAGGAGGAGGAGATGGGGCAGAGCTAGAGAGCAGGGGCTGCAGTCCCACAAGCAACGCCTGCACTGCTCTGCATGGAGGCCCAGGGCTCACCCAGAGGGAGAAGCAGCAGAGGGGGCCATTATGCCCCTGGCAGACCACCGAGAGCCAGAGTCAGGCCGGCTGAGACTCTAGTTGCAGGGATGGAAGAGAATTGGGGGGCTAGGAAAAATGCGTGCTGCCCCCCCTCCTTTCTACTCTCAATATTCAAGCACCTTTCTGAAGAGAAAGGATATTTGGGGCAGCAGGAAATGTGGGGCGTGTGGGGATTGCTTTCCCTTTCCTCCGCTGCCTCCCCAGATCTCCTTCCCCATTTCGTCCCTCTGACCCCCCCCCCCTTCACGGCGTCTCACTTCCCCTCCTTTTCCGTCCCTCCACCAAACCACAAACCCGCAGGGTCTCCCTCGAGGGCTGGGCTGCCTGTGAGTCATCGGACGAACAGCATTGAGATGCTCGGCGTCTATCCTACTTTCCCTGCATCCAGATTTGCGTTTGAATAAAACTCCCCCCTCCTGCAGACCCGCCCCTTACTTGTGGCGGTGGATGATGGCGTTGAAGAGGCGCCCGTCTCGCCAGCTGGTGGTGAAGTTGTCGCAGCGCAAGCCCTGGTAGCCCTCGACCATCCGCTGGGACCACAGCAGCAGCTTCTCCTTGGCGGTCATGTCCTCCGACTGGCCGCTCACCTGGATGTCCGAGATCTGCAGGCGAGGGAAGCCGAGGGGTGAGCTGGGCGGGCACGGGTGCAGGGCACCCAGGGCCAGCATCGTTCTGCAGCAAAAACCCACGGCAGCCCCACTGCCCTTGCCAAGGGGGCTGAGGAGGAGGAGGAATGGATATGTGTGTTCGGGGCAGGGGCATCAAGAGCCAAACGGGCATCGGGCAGCCAAGCAGAGGGAGGATGGGCACCTTCTCCCCTAGGCATCCTGCCTGCCTTCTGAGCCAGAAGGGCATCTGGTTGGCCCCTGTGGGGACAGGGGGCTGGGCTAGAGGGGGCCCCTCAGGTCTCATCCAGCAAGCTCTGATGGTGTCCTTATGTGGCTGGATTAAGGCAGCATCCTGTTCTCACAGTGGCTGCCAGATGCCAGATGCAGAGAGGGGTGCCCACTGGGTCCCCCAAGAGGCACGTGCCCCCCTCCCTTCTCCCTACGCCCCCCCCTCTTCTCTGGGGCACAAGCCAAGGTGGTTGCATCAGCGTCTAGCGCTGGAAAATCTGTGTGTCCTGGAGCAAGGGGTGAGTCAGGCCCAGCCAGCCACAGACTCCTCTCCTGCTGCAACCACAGCGCACAGCAGCGGCCCCACCCAGAGTGCGCCTCCCCAGCAGCACCTCAGGGTGCCCCTCCCCCCCACGAGGCAAGAGCCTCTCTCCTGGGTCTCCTTCTATGCACCCTCACTCTGCATAAAAGAATGGGGGGGGGGGAGGAAAGGAGGCAGCGAGGGAGGGGCCTTTCCAGCAGAGCCCTCCATTGCCCAGTGCCCCCCAGGCAAAGCCTCTCCTATCCTCCCAACTGCCTACAATTCACTGATTGGTTGGTTGTTTTGCTCCAGTTACACCTCATCTTTGCTTCCAAGAAGATCAAGGCGGCAGAGAACGGTTTAATCCTGCTCATTTAACCCCCAGAACACCCCTGCAGGGCAGGCTGAGAGGCAGCGACCGGCCCAAGGTCACCCTGCGATCTGAATCACCCAGTGGGGATTCAAAGGCCGCTCTCCCAGGTCCTCGTATGGCCCTCTAACCACTGCACCCCACTGCCCCTTGTCTTAAAATGCTGGCGCATCTTCCGTCTCATGAGGGGACCCAGCCCACAAGGTGGAGCAGCTCCCTGAGCCGGGGGGGGGGGCTGAACTGTGGGGCTGGGCCACAACTCAGCCAGGACTCTTCGCTGGAGCAAAATGTGACTAATCGGTTTGACTGGTTTGTCCGAGATCTGGATGACCAACAAGCCAAGAGACAGGAGCTGGGGGAGGGGATTCTGCACCTTGATCTATCGGCTACTTTTAAAATGAGGCTGCATTTTAAATTGCATTTTAACCTGTATTTTAAATTGGTGTTTTTTTCTTTTCCCCTATTATGTTCTTACTGTGATTTTATTGGTGTTAGCTGCCCTGAGCCCGGCTCCGGCCGGGGAGGGCGGGGTATAATTTTTTATTATTATTATTTTATTATTTTTATTATTATTCCCTTCCCTTCCCCTCAGAAGACCCTCCCTGCCCTGCCCTGGCATGGAATGAAGAGTATGGGGAACTTATTCCAGAAGATTGTTGTGATTTTGAGGAGATAGTGAACTGACAGGCTCAACTCTTCCTGGCTCCGGTTATCTATGTTTTCTTACTTTCTCTATCCCTTGTAAAAAAAGAGTCTTTGATGTGTGGTCTGTTGGCAAACGGCACTGGTCAGTGAAAGCCTTTGATGTCTGGCCTGGCTTTTTGTCTTTGATGTAGAATAGCTCCTAGCCAAACCTGTCCTGGCCCTAAGAGGGCAGGGCATCTCTCAAATGTCTAGTGTTTGAGCATGGCAGTGAGAAGCTGCGCACGGACTCATGGCCAGAGGGTTGGGCAAAGGAAGACTATCGGGGGGGGGGGGATCACTTTGCCACTTCTTTGAGCTTCCCAGTGGCAGATTGAAGTGCTGCTTGGTAATGTATATTTTACTTGCTGTTCAGAATAAAATCTGTAATCTTCTCAGCCACTTGCCTTTGTATTGCTTCTGAATCTAATTTTAAAAGAACCATCTTGCATTTGACAAGACCGGTCGCTGGCTGGCAGGCCTCCGAGGCCACCACAAGGCAGGTGGCTCTGGCATAGCTGCGCTCAGGCCCATTTCCCATGCCAGGGCTCAGCGTCCCCTCAGTGCACCCCCACAGCAGGCTCCCCTCCCCACTCACCTGGAAGTGGAGGATGATGGTCCAGATGAGGCCCAGAGTCAGCTTGGGGTTTCCGTCCGCAATGTCATCGTTCCGGATATTGACCAGCTTCACCTGGGAAATGGCACATCACGCCAATTATCGGGGGGCTCCAGTCACCCCTGACCCCTCAAGGCAGGCCAGGCCGGACTCCCTCCCTCCCTTCACCAGTCTCACCTGCCGGTGCTTCAGGTAATCCAGGGCAATCTGCACATTCTGGAGCTTGTGGAACCGCATCCGGCCCTTTTCGCGGGGCTGCAGGGGGAGCGGGAGGGAAGTCAGTGTCTCTGCCCTGCCAGGCTCCACATCTGGGCACAGTGACCCCCCCCAAAAAAACAACAACCCTGCCCTGGTCCAAACAAGCCTCCCCAGCAGAGGATCCCAGCCCAGCAGGAGGAAAGAGGGGGGAGGCCAGCCCCCAAATCCTTCCTGCCAGACGCAAGTCAGAAAACAATGTCCAGGAAATGCTCCCCCCTCCCCCCCCCACCGGACACCTTCAGGCAGCAGCCAGTGTAAAGGCTTCTGTCATCCGCCTCCTCCCCCCCCCCCTTCCTGGCGTGCTTCCTGCGCCACACACTAGCCCATCTGAGGAACCCCCTACCCTTGCCCAGCTATGGGGCTGGCACAAGAAGAAGAGGCAGGACGCAGATACAGAGAACCCCTCTTCCCTCTTTGTAAGCGCAGATCCTGCCCCCACCCCAGCCAAGGCCCGGCTGAAGCCAAACCTGGGGGGCTGGGGAATCTTCATTGGCCCACCCCCTTCATTGGCCCTCCTCCCCCTCCCATTTAGCACCCTGATGCCCACAACCTGATGGGTTCTGGGGCTCCCCTCTGCCTCCGCCATGGGCACGAAGGGAGGACAACGCCCCCCCCCATCCAGGCCTGGCATCAGCTAGTCATGGGCAGAGGCACCAACTTCCGAGGGAGAATGGAGGGGGGCGCCACCATGCATGTGATGTCAGGATGTTGGGCGGAGCCAGGAGCAGAGATGAATGGGGGGGGCTGCATGGTTTCAATGGCCAAGAGCTCTTCCTCCACCGCTTTTGAGCATTGGGGAGCCCCCAAAATATTGGGGCCCCCCAAAGAGCTCAGCCCCTGGGAGTTGGCACCTCTGGCCGCATGCCAGGCAGGAGCAACAGCACTTTTGCGCCAGCAAGAGAGAGGTGGGTCGCCTTGGCACCCACCCCAGCAGCTCAACCCAGGGCAGGTGTGCGGGTGGCGGGTGCAATGCCATGCAGAAAGCGACAAGGGGGGCGGAGCAGAACCACTCACCAACCGCAAGTTCCGGATCACGTCGCGCTCTCTGGGCTACAGGGCGGCGGCAGGTGGGAGCCGAGCAAAGAGGGGGGCAGAGGCCAAAGGGCAGCAGTCAGAAGGCAGAGTCCCGCCCGGAGGAGAGACAAACAGAGCGGGCAGCAGAGAGAGAGAGAGACAGAGAGAGAGAGACCCCCGTGCAGCGCACAAGAGTTACGGTGTTAGAGCGCATAGACAGAGGGGGGAGGCGGGGGGGGAGCAACCGAAGACGAGAGCGGCAGGTGAGCAGCTGTTATGCCCAGGCAGGGCAGGCACCCAGCGTTGCGCTGCAAAGTTCCTGGGCCAAAAGGTGGGCGACGCCTCCTCAAACTAACTCTCTGGGCCTCTGGAGTTGTGGGAGGTGGGGTGGGTGCTCTGAACCCCAAAGGGATTCTGGGTAGGTCTTGGGGGGGCCCATTCCTCTAAGGGGCTCCAGGGCTCTCTGCCTGCCTCTGCCCCACACTTGCTGCCACACGCCAAGGCTTCTCTAGGGCAACCCTCCCGCCTGCAAGTGGGGCACAGACGGACTGTGGACTGGAAGATTGGGGGGGGGGCGTATTTAGGAGACCCCTGCAAGCAGATGAAAACATTAGCAGGATTCTAACAACACTTGTAACGTAACAATTACTACAGACAATTGCAAAATATGGATGATGAAATAATACGCAGTTGAAAGTGTTGGCCACAGGGCCCAGGATGGAGGCAAGTCTGGAGATTCCAAGAAATCTCTAAATATGGACATGTATTTGGTATTGCTGTATCTTTACATTAGTAAAATCAAATGCAAATTATGTTTTTTTAAAAGGAAGATGGGGGGGGGAGCAGCTGAGCAAAGAAGCCCCCTTCCTGCCCCCCCCATGCTTCTCTCGCTTTTTAAAGAAGGACCTGGACTCTCAGACTCAGGTGGGCTGCAAAATGGAGTCAGCAGGCACAGAGCACTGGATAGGGGGACATTCTCCCCCCCCAAAAAAAAGTCTGCCCAGGAGCTGGCAACTCCAGGCTCAGCAGGGAGATGGACCCTGGGGGGGGGGTCTGGGAGGGGGAGCCCCAAGCAGGAGGGCAATAGGGAGGGGGGTGGGGAGCAGGCAGGAGAGGAGGGGGCTAAAACACTCCGGGGGGAGGCAGCAGGAGCTGGGGGCAGTGCAGCGTTCGGAGGGGGCCTTGTTGGCCAGACTTGCTTTCCTGCTATCTGGGGGTACAGGGGGGGCTGCCCGTCCCCCCGGGGGTGAGGATTCTACGTACCAGAGTATCTCCTGAGAGCACCTCCAGGAGGGAGATGAGGTTGTGCCCATCGCGGAGGTCTTCGTAGAGGTCGTTGACGTGGCGATGGGCCTGGAAGGGGCAAAGAGAGAGTCAGGACCGGCAGGGGGGAGCCAGCCAGCCCCCCCCCACCCTTTTACCACCAGCAAGCAAAGGCCAAGGCCTGAAACTACCCTCTCCCCAACCTCTCTAGGGATCCCAGGCCCCAACCACACAGGGGGCACTGATCCCATCCTGAAAGGAGCCCCCACCCCCAGGCTTGGCCAACCTTAAAACGTTTCACCCAAAAGGGATCCCCTCTCCACTCTTAGATGCCTCCGAGCGGATCCCTAGTTCTGCAGACCCTCCTGGCAGCAGCCGCCACCTGGGGGGAACACAGGGCAAGGGGTGGGGGCTGGAGTTCAGCAGCAGGGAAGCTGTGGGAGCCCCCCCCCCTTGGGAAACGGGGAAGTCCCCTGAAAGGCCAGGGAGTCACCGGCCAGCAGCCTGACTCTCCCCGAGGCACTTTTGGGTGTTTGGATGGACAGAGCAGAAGGAAATATGGAGAGAAAGGAGGAGAGAGCAAGACAGAGCCCTGGGCACCTCCTGGGCACCTACCTCTGCTCGCCAGTGCTGTTGCCAGGAAGGAGGAAGAAGAAGAGGAGGAGGAAGAGGAGGAGGAGAGGAGGCAGGGAGAGAGAGAAAGAGGTTAGGAAGAAGAGGAAACAGACCCAGAGAGAGCCCGGGGGGCACAGCATGCCAAGGGACGGAACCTGCAGGGTGCCTGGCACTGGTGGGTTCACACTGGGCATCCCAGCCCTTGCCCCCACCAGGCCTGGCAGGGGCACCACATGGCCAGGGGCATCCAGGTCCCACCTGGCAGGTTTCTACCTCTCATGAGGCTGCTGCTGGTGGAGAGAAGAGCCCCCACCCTAATGAATGCATTCAGCTTTTACTCAGAGGAGACCCATTGAAATTGATGGTCAGCTTAGCTGGTTAGAGCATGTTGCTGAGGTTGCCAAGGTTTCAAAGCAAAGGAGTCCCCTCCGGGGATGGGGCTGCCCCCCAGGTGCCACTGGCTGGCAAGACACTGGAGGGTCTGGGTGTTGGGGGCCATGGGGCCTGCAGCCCCAAAGGAAGGAGGAGGACAGCCCAGCCCCCCCCAAGTGACTGTAATTCCTGCATTGCAGGGGGGCTGGACTAGATGAGCCTTGGGGTCCCTCCCAGTTGGACAATCCTACAGTTCTGTGGGCACCTCTGGCAACAGGAGTCACAGGACTGGGTGGGGGGGCAGACCATGCCCCACAACCACAGAGATAATAGACCCATTCAGAAGTGAAGCGGGCTGGGGGGGGTGTTCTTTCCACCAGAGGGGAAGGAAATACGGGGCGTGTCAGATCCAGAGTGGGATGGTTGTCTGCCAGGGGAGTGGGAGAGGGAAGAGAAAGAGGCAACCTTCAACCAGCCCCCCCCCCATGTCCTTGGCAAAGCTGGGTCTTCACCCACCCAAAGCCCCCCCCCCCCCAGCCAGAGTGTCCTCAGATTGATTTAGTTGGAATATATTTCTCTCTCGCTTGGCAGCCCTGAGAGGCTCTCAGCCTGGCCAGCCACCTCCCTGGGATTTTTATTTGGGGGGGTGCAGGGGAAGGTGTCCCCAGCCCTTACCTTGATAAGGTGTTTGTTGACCCATTTGGTGAAGGTTTTCTTCTGGACCCGATCCCGTTCGTCTGCAAGAGAGGAGAGGCGGACGTGAGTCGAGGGGCTGGAGGGAGCAGCTCAGAGAAGGTTTGGGGGCAGCCCCCACCTCCAGGAAGGAAATTGCGGAGGGGGGAGGCGGCAGTGGCAGCCGTAGCCAGAATCACCACCAGGCGCAGGGAGGTGATTCACCCGATGCAACAGGAAGGAAATGCAAGAGTGACTCAGGAACCGGGTGCCAGCCCCTTGCGCCATCACCCTTAGCAGGCCTGGCACAAAAGCCAAGGCCCCCAGCAAGAGAAAAAGAGGACCCCCAAAACTTTTGGAATCCACTGCCCGCTCAGTCCCATAAGCTCATGCCCGGTGCCCCCCACCCTGTCCTAGAAAAAGGATTATTCGGGATAGCAGTTTGCATGACCCGCGAAGGAAGATAATAACACAATAAAATGCAAAGCAACGACAATTAACCGCACGTGTATTCAAAATCCAATTAAAACTAATTAAGGCAACAAAACTGATGAACTTTATCCGGTGATACCAGCTTTCCAAAGTCCTGCGCTTGCTCTGTGCCCTCCGCTTTCGCCACCATAGCCCCTCCTCCTCCGGCCAGCTGCACACAGGGAGCCAGGCCTGAGGGGCTTTGCTGGGCCAGAGTCCTTCCCTCTGGCGCTTGGGACGCCTCCAAACCGGCACCCCACGAGGGCACGGGGTCCAGAGACATTTTCGGGGGTCCCAGTGAAGTGCCACCAACAGGTCCACCTCCCGTGGGTCTGGCTATAGTCCCTGTCCAGTCACCCAAGTCCATGACTAGGGCCACATTCATGGGTCACCGGAAGCCCAAAGAGGCCACAGGAATCAGGAGGAGTGTCCCCCCCCCCCCGTGACAACAATGGGGCACCCAGGGAGAAAGGAATCCAGCTGCACAGGTGGAAAGGGAAGAGAGCACCCAAAAAACCCCACCCTCCTGGAAAGACCCTGTACTGTAAGAGGTGGCAGAAAGAGTCATGGCTCCTCTGCCCAAACTTGGTGTGAGCACAGTCTGCCTCAACCCCACGGCGCCCTCGGACAGGGGGTTGGACTAGATGACCCCTGAGGTCCCTTGCCACTCCACGGTTCCATGACTCTAAGACAGGATTCCCTGGGGAGGGGGGGTCTTGCCCGGGAACAGGATGCCACCTGGGCCAGCAATCTAGCTAAGTGGTCACTGGGTGCCCCTCTCTGCCCCCAGGGGACCCTCGGCCACCCCCTGGCGCCTGGGCCGGGCGCCCTGGCTCAGCCCCCATGTGACCGGTTGCCATGGCTTCCGGGCCAGACCAGGGGCTGGCTTGTTGTGTCTCGCTCCCTTCCTCCTCCTCCTGCTCTGGCTCCTGCAGGCTGGGATTTGCCCAGCAGAAGCAGAGCAGCCAGGAGCCCTGGAAGCTCAAGGCCGGCCCCTCCCCACCCCTACAGGGAATGTGCGGGGAGTGCCCACCCCACCCCAAAGGCCTCATGTGCTGCCCCCCACTCCTGGCTGGCGACCTACAGCCTCCTCAGGGGCAGGGCAAGGAAGCTCTCCTAGAATATCCCCCCCACCTGGATTTTGGGGGGCTGGTGGAGAGTCAACAGGCGCAAATCTGCAGAGGGGCGGAAAGCCTAACCTGTTGAATTTCTGCCTGTTAAAGGCACAGGGGCCCCACTAAAAGGTGGCAAGCCCACCCAAGTCTGACAGCAAAAAAGCAGCCCCAGCCCCTACTCAAGGTGGGCACACACAGCACAGCCACCCCAGGAGACCCAGCTGTGCCAGGCTTAGGGGGCCCCCAATACACCGAGAGCCCAGGGACACCCTGGAGTGCCTTTCAGGAGCACCTCACCAGCACCCCAAGCCCCAGACCCGCTGCCAAGGTGAGGGCACCTGAGGAGCAAAGCTGCCCTACCACGAGGTGCCTGTGCAGGAACACACAAACACGCAGCCCAGGGGCAGCCACAATCCTTCTTGGACCTTCATCCTAGCCAGAGCCTCCCACTTCCCCATAGCACAGGCCCCGAGGGCGGAAGGAAGGAAGGAAGCAAGCTGTGGGGAAAGGCAAAATGCCCCACCCATCGCCATCTCTGTCCCAGGTGGGGCAGCATTAACCCCTCAAGCGCACCCACCCAGTACCTTTCTTGCCCTCCGATGCCCTGAGGACCGCCTTGTACAGGTTCTCGTCGGAGTTGCTCTGGTCGGCCAGCCCCGGGGAGGTGGGGGGCCCATCGGCCGCCTCTCGGCTGCGCAGCCTCTGCCGGGACATGGTGGGGGCAGCGGCTGTGGGCACAGGCTCCGGGCACAAGGCGCTGAACCAAACAGACTCGGCTCCTGGCAGCATCTAGATGCTGCCGCCAGCAACTGCCTGAGCCCTGCCCCAGCCGGGATGGGCCCTCAGCCCCTCCCCTGAGCCCTGCCCACCACTCTCTCCCCGAGGGAGGGGACTGGGCTTCCCCTGCTCTGCCCAGCCCAGCCCGGCAGGAAACCTCAGCTCTGCCCAGAGGGCTTCCTGAAAACTTAACCGCTTCCTGGCCAGCCTGCAGCAGAGGCCTGGAAGAAGAGCTCGCCTTGCACCCAGCAGAAAAGGCGGATCAGGCCCCCTCTGCTTCCGCAATCAACACAGAGGGGAAACACAGCGCTCCTGTTTCCACCCAGAGGAAGAGCTTCTTCCACCACTTTCATTCATGGACTCCCAGCCAGCTCCACTCCCTGATCTGATGCAGGCAGGCCAGCAGAATCACAGAAGTGTAGAGTTGGAAGGGAGCCCAGAGGCCATCTAGTCCAACCCCCTGCAATGCCAGAATCACAGCTAAATAATCCAGGGCAGGTGGTCATCCCATCTAGTTCTGAAAGCCTCCAATGAAGGAAAGTTCAGCACCTCTCAAGGCTGTCTGTTCCACTGAGGGCAGGAGCGGGGGAAAGGGTCGTGGTGGGCAGTGTGTTGTGGTCTGGGTTCGAATCTCCACTTGCTGGGTAGCCTTGGGGAAAACCCTTCTCTCTGGCTAGCCTACCTCACAGGGCTGGTGCGGAGATACAATGAGATGCTGCCCCCAAGGGACTTGCAGAAAGGGCACCACGTGGGCCAGGTCTTCTTAGCACCAGGGAAGAAGGTTGCTGCCAGCAGACTCAGAGGAAGAAGGCAGGGCTCCCAAGGCCCAGGAGGCAATAGCTGGCACCCCCACCCTGCTGCTCTCTCCCAGGGCCACTCAGCCATCCTGACAGGCCCAGAGTCTGGAAGCGTGGGCACAGCATTGGAGCTTGCCCGGGGGGAAGGCACCAGGCTGGCACGAGGCTGGGCTGTGACTCACCCTGCTAGTGGGGCAACGCCCAACTAATGGCCACAGGGCTGCGGGGGTGTTCGTGCGCCAACCCTCCCAAGAGCCCCTCCGTTCACACCGGGAGGCGCCCTGTCAGGTGTGGGCAGGGAGGAGGGGGCAGGGCTAAACCTTGCAGAAGGTGCAAGGGAAGGAGCAGGAACCCCATGCACACCTCAGGGGGCGGGGGGGCAGCACCTTCATCCTCCCCAGTGGTTCCTCAGATTCCCCCCCCCCCTTGAGGGAAGAGTCTGGAGAAGGCCACTGGGTGCCACCCCACCCCACCAACGGTGCAGCTGGGAGCAGAGAGACACCCAGGGCAAAGTCTGCAGCGGCGGCTGCTCCAGTAGCTGCCCCCCCCCCGCCCCGCCACGGCCCCAGGAGCACATTCCAGGGCAGCCAGGCCCAGGCCCCGCCTGGCTCCCCAGAAGCAGAACTGGGCTGGGTCCCAGCACACCAGAGGAATGTGCAGTACAACAGTTTCGAAACCACAGAGAAGTTCCAGCTGCCGCCGCCGCAGCCGACACATCTGGGCCAGCGGCCTGCACTCTGACGCCAGAGGACGTGGGGGCGCTGCTCACATCCTGCCCTGGTGCCAAGGCCCACACTGAGTCACACCAGCAGCAGCAGCACCCCATAGGCAGGGGACACAGTGGCTAAGGAATTGTGGGGGGGGGGGGAGAGAAAGGCTCTCCTGGGGGCAAAAAGAGGAAACAGGCAGGAGGCAGTTAGCTGTTTGCGCTGCTCCTCCCTGTGCTTCCCTCCACCCCACAGCCGCCCCTCCCTGGGCAAACCCAGGAGAAGGAAGGGCAGAACAAACAAGGCCTCAGGGAGAGATGAGAACAGGCCCAGCCCCAAGCCAGGACTCGCCAGCCTCCAGCACCAAGGGGCTCCTCCATCAGGACATTTTTGGGCCCCTCCTTCGCTCTCAAACAGGGAGCAGGGCAGCCCCCCCCCCAAGTGTGGCACATGGAGAAATTAGGGGACTTTGGACTCAAGGCCTTCATCCCCTTTGGACCAGCACTAGGGCAGGGCTCTCCAGGAAGCTTCCATAGAAGAGCATCAGAATCTGACCAGAGGCCCTGGAGGGAATCAAGAGTGGCAACAGATTCCCCAAGAGTCATCTATTCCAGCCTCCTGCAAATGCAGGAATCCCAGATAAAGAACGTAACCTTTGCTTATAAGCCTCCAAGGAAGGAGAGTCTGGCCTGCAGCAGCCTCTCCCCTCAGGAGCCCATTCTGTCCCTGGACCTGCAGGCAACGCCTTGCAGAGACAGCCTTATCTTCCTCCACAAAATCTCTCAAAGCCACTGTGCCCAGAGGGAGCAGATTCCAGGGGGTTAACTATGCGCCTTGCAGGTGAGCTGACGTGTCACCGGAAATCACCCCCCCCCCCCCTTGTACACTCGTGTCGCATAAGCACCACACTCACACCTACACGCACCCCCCTTTTACTCAACCAGGGATGACCCTTCAGAGGGCTGTCTCCTAAAAGCCTTCCGTAAATAAGGAAGCGCTAACCTGTCATTTTCCCTTTGACTCTCCGTGCCGCCCTATCTTTATTATGGGTAGACCGGACGACTGAACTCCAGGTCAACCAGCAACCGCGTTAACCAATCAGCGTTACCGAACAGCGCCCCTTGCGGCGGCCACGCTGGTACTGCAGGCTGCAAGCGTCTGCTCCCTCACCTTTTGACAGCTCTCAATTGACTGTTTCCAAGTTCACTGAACCGTGACTGACCTAATCAAAATGTTGCAAGTTGTTTCCGAAAAGGGAAAGTGCTTTGAACTTCAGTGACTGTGTTCTTTAAAAATTCACCAAAAATCAGCCGTACTATGGATTCTCACCGGACCACTTTTATTACGCTCCATATAACAAGGACTATCAAAGGGGGTTGGACTGGGGTTGGCCGGCCATAATCCCTGAACCGTGCAGTCACGTACCAAGCTGCCCTTCTCCGGATGGCGGGGCAGCCTTGATGGCCCTCGGGAGGGCCCAGACGGTATGCCATCAGAAACACAATAGACTGCTTATGGGAGTGTATTCCACCCGACTCCGAATAAAGGACTCTGGCCGGATCCCCCTCAGGGGGTAGGAAGACTTCACCTTTTCCTTTGTTTCTGTAAATGACTTGTGAGGAGGGGGCAGAGGAGGTCACTGCCAGGTGACCGGCTGCTCAGATTACCTAGGAAACTCCTCCTCGACTCCTCCTGTTCATTAATAAAATTATGATGTAGATATGATGTAATTCTGTGGGTGTAGTCAAGGGGATTAGTGGTTAATAAAAGTTAGGGTCTTCCATTGTTCGGGGCTTCCATCTTGCTTCACTTCGTGGACGGTGGGAGCCCTGTCGCGACAGTCTTTCCTTAATAAAGACCAAGCCTACTGGCTGCTGTTTTGCTCTGACTTGCTCTGGTCGGTGTCTTTGTTTGTCCAAGAGAGCCCTCGGATTGTCCGGTAACAGTTTTTGGCGACCACGAAGGGACGCTTGGTTCTCCTACAGAGGTGAGGGGGGAGATAGAGGGGATCGGGCGCCACCGGGTAACCTTAGCTCGGGGATCCCTTTCTTCCTCTCCCTGCCTCCTCTTTGTGGGCGGTAATCAACTGTCACCAAAAGCCCAACCAGAGAGAGCAAAGGCGAGGTAAAGCCGGCTAAAGAAAGGATCCCGGGATCTACGAGGGACATCTTCGAACGTGAGTATGGTTTGAAGACAAATACATTGGGAGGGGGGTGGGGAAGTAACGTCCTCACGACAGCCAGACTTTCCTTCTGTCTTTTCCAACGTTCCCCGCGGGGTCGTCCAGGAACGTCCTTCTACTATCCTTTTCTCCCAATCCTCCCCTTTCGGAAAGTGGCCAGGGAGATTGCTGAACTATACTGTCTGACGTTCCCCCTCGGGGTCGTCCAGGAACGTCGAAACCTTTCCCTTTTCTCTCCCCAAGTTCTTACGCGGTCTGTGACCGGGGAAATTGTGGTGCTTTACTGTTTTCCGACGTTCCCCCTCGGGGTCGTCCAGGAACGTCTTAATCTCTCTATCCCTTTTCTCCCCCGTTTTCCGTCTTGGAAATAGGTCCGGGAAAGCGTGGCTCTTTACTGTCTTTCTCTGACGCCCATCCCTCGGAGTCGTCTGGAGGCGTCCCTCAAAGCTCTCTTTCTTCCTCCCTATCCTTCTATCTGCTAATTATGCAAACGAAGCCGCCCCTCCTGCCCGGCGACCTTTGTTAGGGATGACCCGGGTACGTGAGAAAGCAAGGTCGTTTGTTTCCTTTCCATACTTGACTTTTCTCGGATCCCGATCTGGCATTGCACTGCGCAAGCGTCCAGTAGGAGATTTCGAACTTAGTCCCAAAGGCTAGGCAGGAGGCTGTCGTGAAGGGAGAAGGGGCGGAACCCGGGTTGGGGCCCCACACTAGGGACAGTTGTGTAAACTGTGGTGTAAGGATCCGCTGTTGTGTGACGGGTGGAGTGAGAGACCCGTGGAATAAGGTTTGGTGTCTAAGGTTGCAAAGGTCTAAGTTGAGAAATCCAGCCAAAGGATAGGCAGGTCTAAGTTCAAGTAGGGATAATAGAGGTACCTCATTTACTGAAAGAATATTATTTTTCCCTTTTCCCCCCCCCTTTTTTTGTATGTGTGTGTGTGTATTGTAGTCTTGTCCTCGCCCTTCCCCTGTTTGTGCTCTTTCCCTAACTATAGTAAGCAGTAGAGCGATGGGTGCCCACGCATCCCAGCACTCTGACTGGGCTCCTCCCGGTGACCAGGCATCTATGAAGCCTTGCCGCCCTGGAGAGGACTCCGATACCCCTCTACAATTTGTTCTCCTTAGTTGGAAGGAATTAAGAGGGAGAAAGGGACTCTCAAAGTCGAAGCTGAGGGATCTCTGTAACATTTCGTGGGTCGCATTCACCCACCATTTAGAACCGACCTCAAGGTGGCCCCCCCACGGGTCCTTTAACATCGAGAGGATACGAGCACTTAAGACGTACTTGGCCGATGAAAAACCCCGCCAACTCTATTACCTAAATGCTTTCGTCGAAGCCCGGGACTTGTTTCAACAAAAGCAGGCTCAAGTCGTCCGACAAATGGCCGTTCTTAAAACGACCAGACCCCCCCCTTATGATGAGATTAGAGCCCAGGAGGAACAATTGGACAGAAGTCTCATCCCCTTCTACTACTCTGGGCCACGTGCTCCCCAACCATCGGGACCAGGGACAGGAGCAGGCGGAGGAAGTGGAGGGCAAAGGGAAAGCGCAGCCAATAATACCACTGCCCAGTCCCAAGCCTTGCCAAATGCACAACCACCTAACCCCAACAACAGTCCGCCAAGCTCCAGGGGAAACGAACCGGACCTAGATCTAGGGCCCTTGCTCAATGGCCAATTACTGAACGGAGGTAGAGAGGGTCCCGTCTCCAGCAGGACCCGAAACCGAGACGTTCCGTTAAACGGAGAGGTGGAAGGTGCCTACCCCTTGCGAGCTCTGCCCATACCGCCAGTCAGAGCTGGAGACCCACCCCGCATGGTCTTCACCCATCAACCTTTCCTCACTTCGGATTTGATGAATTGGTCGGACAAAATGCCCTCCTTAAGGGACGACCCCGATAAATGTCACCGCCAGATAGCCACCATTTTCTCGACTCATAATCCTACGTGGGCGGATGTGCACATGTTACTTGGTGCCCTCTTTAACGAGGCAGAAAAAAGGGAGATACTGGCAAAGGCTGGGGAAGCCCTGACCCGGGAAGGTTACCAACCAAATCGTCCCGCCACCATGACCCCACTGACTGCTCAAACTATACTCAATGACCCGGACTGGGACTATAACACAGATAATGGGATATGGGGTCTAAAGATCTTCAAAAAGGCCATCCTAGATGGAATCAAAGCTGCTGGTCAGCGAACAGTAAACTGGACAAAAGTCCAGACCGTCCTTCAAGGACCAGAGGAACACCCGTCTGACTATTACACCCGACTAGTTTCGGCAATCAAAACCTGGGGTGGGATAGACCCAGAAAATACCCAGCATGAAGTCATAGTCAAGGGCTTTTTCAAGGATCAGGCTACAGCGGATATACGGAAAGCCTTGAATTCCCACCTGGGGTACGATGGGAAAACTATAACTGAAATACTTTCCATCGCCAAATCAGTGTTCAATTCTAGGGACGAACGAAAGAAAAGGGATCAAAAACCTGACTCACCACGAGTACTGGCTTATGCGGGAGGGGTTCCCCCTTACAAGGATAAACAATGGGGACCCGACCCAAGGGAAACTCGTATTTGCTACAAATGCGAACGAAAGGGACATATCAGGAAGTTTTGCCCCTACCTTACTGACGCGGCAGAACCAGGGTTCGGCGATAGAAAACTATCCAGAACAGACCCACCTTATGGACATAATTCAACAGTGACCCAACCACAACACCGCACCGGTCCTCCCCCTCCTCAACCTAGACCCAGGAACCACCCTCAAGACCCGACAAACCCCTTTAAACCAGCCAATCGCACTACAAATCCGGCTCACGAAATGGTAATGGACGAGTATCAATCGTACTGACAACTAAAAGCAGGTCCCGACCTTTTCCCATATCTCTGCCCCGTCTTGCAACTCTCGTCCTCTGACCCAATATGTACCCTGCAAATCGATGGACAAACCTACAACTGCCTTTTGGACACTGGGGCCACCTACTCCACCCTTACTGGTAGTCACCTAACCCCAGGGGAAGATACCCGAACCGTAATGGGACTGGACGGAATTCCCCGAAACTGCCCTCTTTCCAAACCTGCAAACGTCTCGGTTGGACCCCTATCTGTAAACCATACTTTCCTACTAACCTCTAGCCCGGTAAACCTCTTGGGAAGGGACCTGCTCTGCAAACTAAATGCCACTATACAGTGTGGCCAGGAAGGCATTTACTTACACATGCCGGATGAATCGATCTTTAATTTCCAGGGAGTCCTGCAAGAAGCCCAGACTCAAAATATTGACCTCCCACCTGAACTTCTGAATAATGTCTCTCCAACCCTATGGGGAACAGAGTCAACCTCCGTAGGGCTCCTAAAATCTGCAACTCCAGTGATAGTAAATTACAGGCAAGATTTACCCTTTCCTTGCACTAAACAATACCCTCTTCCTCCCGAAGCAATACAGGGATTAACTCCGATGATTGAAGAATTTTTAAAAATGGGAGTTCTGGTCCCATGTGCATCCCCTTGCAATACCCCTCTCCTCCCCGTCAAAAAGCCCAATACAAGCCCGGTCAAATGGCGTTTAGTACAAGACCTTAGGCTCGTGAACTCTTTCGTCATTCCCCGACATGCGGTAGTCGCTAATCCACACCATCTCTTAAGCACCATACCGGAGGGAACTGTAGTTTACTCGGTCATAGATCTATGCTCTGCCTTTTTCAGTATCCCAGTAGATCCTAAGAGCCAATTTCTTTTTGCCTTCACGTGGCAGACCGGGCAACTAACTTGGACTCGGCTGCCCCAAGGGTATGTGGAATCCCCAGCGATTTTTTCATCAATCCTGCACCAAGATTTAGCAGATGTGACCCTACCGGGAGGCTCTGCTCTGAGGCTTTACGTCGATGACATCTTGCTCTGCGGGCGGGACTTAGACTCGTGCAAAAATGACACCATTGCCCTCCTGAACATATTAGCGGATAAGGGACATAAGGTGTCCCCGAAAAAGATACAGTATTGTAAAGAGGAAGTCAAGTATCTAGGTCACATCTTGGGGAAAGGCACCCGCGCCCTGACCACAGATCGGATCGAAACAATCACAAAACTCCCGTTACCAAAGACAAAGAGACAACTTAGAGGGTTTATTGGAATGAGTGGATTCTGCCGAGCTTGGATTCCCCGCTACGGAGAATTCACCCGTCCCCTTACAGCAATGACACACGAAGACGCCCCAGACAAATTGCAATGGTCTGCAGAGGCACTTGAAGCATTTGAATCTATAAAGAGGGAGTTAAGATCGGCACCCGCCCTTGGACTCCCAGACTACAGACTACCCTTTACTTTATACGTGCATGAGAATAGGGGAGTAGCTTCTGGAGTTCTTACACAACCATTCCAAGGGAAAAACAGACCCGTTGCTTACTATAGCCTCCAACTTGACACTACAGTCCTAGGGAATGTGGGATGCCTCAGAGCTGTAGCAGCGGCAGCCCTGCTCCTTGAAAAGGCACAAGAGACAGTTTTAGGACACGACCTCACCGTGAACGTTCCCCATGCGGTCGCTACCCTACTCAGCCTGCAAGGATGCCAGCGATTCACTATCCAACGCCTAAACAAATACGAAGCTATTCTCCTCAGCCCATCCAACGTTACTATAAAACGAGTAAACTCCCTAAACCCTGCTACCCTCCTTCCCCTCCCCGACGACGGGACCCCACATCATGACTGCTCCCAAATAGTCCGGCACCTAGAGAAGCCCAGAGAGGACCTTGATTACCTCCCCCTTACCGACCCTGACCTCGTTCTGTACACAGACGGGAGCTCAAAAGTTGTGGGAGGGGAACGCAAAACCGGATATGCCGTGGTCACTGACGAAGGAACCCTTGAGGCACGGCCCGTTAACGCGCGATACAGCGCACAGGCTGCTGAACTCATCGCACTAATTAGAGCCTGTGAGTTAGGAGCAGGACAGAAGATCACCATATACACAGACTCAAAATATTGCTTTGGACTGGTACATGCAACTGGCCAGATCTGGTTACAGAGGGGTTTCTTGACTTCAGCAGGCACCCAAATTGCACATGCCCCCTTAGTACAACGCCTCATGGACTCTATCCACCTCCCCGAAGCTATCGCAGTAGTCCATTGTAAAGCGCATACCAAAGGGAAGGACCCCATCTCCATAGGAAATAGATGTGCTGACCGCGCGGCGCAAGAAGCCGCCCTTCAACCTCTCTCCACCGACAATGAATTCCAGGGACCCCAAATTCCATCAGATGTAAACTTCAATGAGATGTATCAAACCGCCACCAAAGAGGAGATTAAGGGGTGGGAAGAACAAGGCGCTCACTTTGACAAAGGGATCTGGTATTTCCCAGATAAAAGACTTATTATGCCAAGACTGTGGGTACCTAAACATTTAAGAGTTCTCCACCAACTCACCCACTGGGGAAGAGAGAAACTTATTGACACTATGCAACGCTGCTGGTATGCCCCGGGCTTGGCTCTTGCTGCTAAAACTGTTGTGAAAAACTGTCACACATGTCAGAGCTTTAATCCGAAGCATACCGCCAGGTGTCCCTCAGGAGCAAGACCATGGGCTTTCGTCCCATTCGAAAGCCTTCAGATAGATTTCATAGACCTACCCCCGTGTCAAGGCTATAGGCATGCTCTGGTAATCATTGATCAATTGACCGGGTGGATAGAATGCTTCCCCACCCGCAGGGCCACGGCGCACGCCGTCGCAAAAAACCTCATCCAAGAAATCATACCCCGATTCGGAGTGCCTAGGCACATAGACAGCGACAGGGGTTCACATTTTACTTCAGACATAATCCGACAAGTTGCCGGTGCCTTAGGGATCAAATGGAGATTACATACCCCATACCACCCTCCCTCCTCGGGGCAAGTCGAACGGATGAACCAGCAGCTTAAAATGCAGCTAGGAAAACTTTGCAAGGACTCTGGCATGAAATGGGTTAATGCCCTTCCATTAGTTTTGCATAATCTAAGAGCCTGCCCACGCGAGAACCTAAAACTATCTCCCTATGAATTGCTATTCGGCCGACCCTCCCCTGTGTATAATACCCAATTTCCAACCTCAGAACTAGAGGTGGGCGAGTCAGAATTAACCAAATACGTAATACAACTCCAAAAACAACTCGTAACCCTCCACAAATACGCAGCCTCAGGCCAAAACATCCCACTAGATGAAAACATCCACCCATACAAACCAGGCGACTGGATACTAGCAAAAACTTACCATAAGGTACCCCTACAGCCCACGTGGGAAGGCCCTTATCAAGTACTTTTAACCACTCCAACTTCCGTTAAGGTAGCAGAAAAAACAGCCTGGTTGCACCACACCCGCTGCAAACCTGCTCTACCACCTGAACCGGACACAGAGGAAACACCATACTGCACCCCGCCTCGCCCGCCACACCTCGACCAAGTTGCAGAGGACGCCCAACAGACCGGACCAGATCGGGGCACGAATCGAGCCCAACAGACCGGACCAGATCGGGGCACGAATCGAGCCCAACAGACCGGACCAGATCGGGGCACGAATCGAGCCCAACAGACCGGACCAGATCGGGGCACGAATCGGGCCCAACAGACCGGACCAGCTCAACCACTTGCACCAACCCACTGGACCTCCGAACTTGTTCCGCCAACCGACCAGAACGACCAACCCCCGATTCGTCTTAGACTCCGTAAAACAGCTCCGCTTTTGACAGCTCGGCAGTTTGACAGCTCCGCTTTTGACAGCTCGGCAGTTTGACAGCTCCGCTTTTGACAGCTCGGCAGTTTGACAGCTCCGCTTTTGACAGCCTCACGGTTTGACAGCACCGCTTTAGACTACGTTGAAACCCCATCACGATGACAACCGCCATACTCATTTTCTCCATCCTGACCACAACCTCAGCCCTTTCTCAACACGCCATAACCACTCATGCCTCCTGCCCAGGATTACAAATGGAATACAAATACCTTGACTATGGGATTGTGGATATGGTAAAAAAGGGTACTCCAGACCGCATCGGAGATTTCGACTTCTGCTTACCCGAGACCCGCGTTCTCCTTCGCCATTGCATACTACCAACCCTTACCAATCACCAAACCTGGGAACTTTTTATCCGCTCACCCTCTTACACACCACTAGGCAAATTCGTCCTCACCAAAGATGACTCGTGGAACCGTGCCCATTGCTTCAATGGTTCATATGTGCTTTTCTCTGATGGCACCCCTCAAAAGACCCTAAACTGGACATTCCTAGACAATGGTGGCGCTGAGTCCGTTTACACGGACAAGAATCACGCCACAAACCAAATAATACACGGATTCTACTGCCAACGAGTGGACTCTGCTCCTCGTCAGACCATCCTGCAAGGAATTTGCCTCCGAAGGTACTGCTGCGTCTGGGACATCGGACTCGCTTCCGATTGGGACGGGAAAGCGTACCTTGAAGGCTGGCACCACTCAGTTCCTCCACCGACAGAATGGGACAGTACCGGACCCCAAAGGTGCGGAGGACTCACCACAAACCTCACCTATCTGATGCGACAAGATCCGCTTCACCCCGCTGGCACGGCACCACGGCAAAGGGGGGAACTGTCAGTATCCGAAAACCCCCAGAATAATGACCTTTTATCTACCTGGCACTCAAACACCTACGTTAAATTAATTTCTCAAATCGCACAACAAACAACAACCAACGAATGCTGGATCTGCGCCAACGCTCCCGCACATCTTCATAGTGGCATACCATTTCTGGGAGTGCCCCTCACCCTACAACAACATCTCTCTGCGGACGTACGATCCTGGAACCTCACCGCCGTGAACCTGACCCACCAGTACATCTACCTGACTGGACCCACTACAGGCGATCTCTGCCGAAGGTTCAGCGGAAGCGACAAAGTCATTGGCGAAAGCACCTGTAAGTACACCATTGACATTGCTTTAAATGGCAGGATCACCCTGTGGCACCAAGGCAACCCCTCCATCCACCCCAGTTTGGTAGCTGCTTGGAGGCGCGTTATGGCTTTACCCACCTCCTGGACCCCCTCCCCAGTCTCCCAATGCTTTTTCCGCACCTTCCTTACCGGTCGCATTGACTCATGTCTACAAGGGTTGTTCTGGGTTTGTGGCCACCGTGGCTACGTCTGGGCTAGCCCCCACTCCCGTGGCGCTTGTTACCTCGGCCTCATCCTCCCGGGAATCCGGGTCACCCAAAAACTGCCCCTCGGGAGAAGGCGAAATAAGAGGGCAAAGGACTTGTCACAGCTCTCCGATGTAGCTGCCAATAGCGAAACATACGGCCGGGCTCTTTTTCCCGCGTACGGAGCCGGCTCTAACCATGTCGATATACTCAAATTAACGGACATCTTGTTAAATTTCATGGAGGAGTCTAACGCAGCTACTCAGTCTATCCTGACGGAACTTACGGAGGTCCGTCAGACTGCGATACAGAACCGCCTTGCTTTGGACTATGTTCTCGCCTCGACTGGAGGCGTATGTGCCCTCGTCGGAACCGAGTGTTGCACGCACGTATCCGACCAAACCCTTAACATCACCGGACACTTAAACAATATCCATAAACTGGCCGACGGACTCAAGGACATTCAGCACGAAGGGCTTTCAGACGTACAGCTGTGGAACTGGCTGCCTGGGTCAGGCTGGATAAAACAACTCCTAGGGAACGGACTCCTGATCCTCATCACTGTAACTATCTGCATCGCTGTTTTCTGCTGCGCGATCCACTGCTTCCCAGTGTGCTGTCAGACCTGCGGACCTTGCCTTCACACCCCTCGTCAGCGGTCGGCTGCCACTTATGGATTACCAACACCAGGAACTCGGCCACCCCTCGTTGAACTGACGCCCCTGGAAAACCACCGCAATCTGGACACTAGGTATGACATGTCGAACTTTTATTGACTTATGCGGAGAGAAGGATTGCGCGGTCTGCCTACCTTCGCAATCTTATCTCCGAAGGGGGGAACTGTCACCGGAAATCACCCCCCCCCCCCTTGTACACTCGTGTCGCATAAGCACCACACTCACACCTACACGCACCCCCCTTTTACTCAACCAGGGATGACCCTTCAGAGGGCTGTCTCCTAAAAGCCTTCCGTAAATAAGGAAGCGCTAACCTGTCATTTTCCCTTTGACTCTCCGTGCCGCCCTATCTTTATTATGGGTAGACCGGACGACTGAACTCCAGGTCAACCAGCAACCGCGTTAACCAATCAGCGTTACCGAACAGCGCCCCTTGCGGCGGCCACGCTGGTACTGCAGGCTGCAAGCGTCTGCTCCCTCACCTTTTGACAGCTCTCAATTGACTGTTTCCAAGTTCACTGAACCGTGACTGACCTAATCAAAATGTTGCAAGTTGTTTCCGAAAAGGGAAAGTGCTTTGAACTTCAGTGACTGTGTTCTTTAAAAATTCACCAAAAATCAGCCGTACTATGGATTCTCACCGGACCACTTTTATTACGCTCCATATAACAAGGACTATCAAAGGGGGTTGGACTGGGGTTGGCCGGCCATAATCCCTGAACCGTGCAGTCACGTACCAAGCTGCCCTTCTCCGGATGGCGGGGCAGCCTTGATGGCCCTCGGGAGGGCCCAGACGGTATGCCATCAGAAACACAATAGACTGCTTATGGGAGTGTATTCCACCCGACTCCGAATAAAGGACTCTGGCCGGATCCCCCTCAGGGGGTAGGAAGACTTCACCTTTTCCTTTGTTTCTGTAAATGACTTGTGAGGAGGGGGCAGAGGAGGTCACTGCCAGGTGACCGGCTGCTCAGATTACCTAGGAAACTCCTCCTCGACTCCTCCTGTTCATTAATAAAATTATGATGTAGATATGATGTAATTCTGTGGGTGTAGTCAAGGGGATTAGTGGTTAATAAAAGTTAGGGTCTTCCATTGTTCGGGGCTTCCATCTTGCTTCACTTCGTGGACGGTGGGAGCCCTGTCGCGACAGTCTTTCCTTAATAAAGACCAAGCCTACTGGCTGCTGTTTTGCTCTGACTTGCTCTGGTCGGTGTCTTTGTTTGTCCAAGAGAGCCCTCGGATTGTCCGGTAACAGTTGCCAGGGTGACTCAGGGCTCCAGGTGAGGGCACCCCTTGCCGGATGCTTCCGGTGCCTTGCAGTTGCCGCACTTGTGGGGCAGGACCTTATTTGGGGGGGGGGGACACTCGCAGCCTGCATCTGCATTGGGAGTAGAAGGAGCTTGAGTCCAACCCCCAGAGGGCCTGCGCAGGTGAGCCAGCCCTGGAAGCGTAGCAGGTCCCTGCCCCAAGGAGCTTACATTTTAAATGGAAATAATGGTGCTTCCTCCTGTTGCAGGAATTTATGTATAGGTTGGGGGGGGGGGTTCCCCCTCCAGCAGATATCAGGCACATGCAGCCCACTACCAAAATCAGCACAATCCCTTTTGTGACTTGTCTCCGCAAAACACTTTATCACAGTTTCTTCCTATCTAATCAAAGGACCTTTGCTGCACGATACCAAATGATAAATGTATCTATGTACTGGCTGACTGGGAAAACTTCAGAAATTCCTATAGACATGTGAGCTCAGCTCCTCAGCAGCCCCTCTGCCTGAGAGATAACTCCTGGCATCCTGATACCTGAGGGCCAGACAGGGAGCCATTCCAGAAATAACAAACCCAGATGAAGACAAAAGGGTGTGATTAACTTGGCTGGGAAACAGGGAAATGTAAATATCTCTTTTGTTACGCTTGATGGGTGTTTGGTGGAGGGCAAGGGGAACCATGGGGCAGGGTCCAGGATGCTCAGATTACTGCCACCAGACCTCCCCTTTCATGATGTAACCATGATGTATGAGTGATGTAGTGGGGGGGGGGTGCAACATAGGGTTTAGCAGCTAATAAATGTTCGGGGGCTCTGTTGTTTGGGGCTTCCATCTTGTTCCACCTGGTGGCAGGTGGGAGTCCTGTGGCGACAGTCTTCAATCAAGACCAAGCCTTCTGGCTGCTGTTTTGCTCTGGGATTCCTGGCTGGTGTCCTTGTTTTTTGTCCCAGGGAGCCCTCAGATTTCTCCGTTAACACCCCCCCCCCTTGCCTCTCCATCCTCTGCTCCCCCCTCCTGTGTGTTTTGGATCTCAGGCTCCTCAGGGCAGGAAGGATGCAAAGTGCTGACTGTTCGGCTACATTTCTTTCTGCAACCAAGTTCCTAGTGCTGAGGCGTCCACACCCAGCCGTGAGCAGAAACTGAGGAATTTATGCAAATTTGCCAAAGGACTGGGGTTGGCAGGGATCCCTCAGCTCCTCCTTCCCCTTTGCTGCCAGGTGAGCCTGCCAAGGGCGGGAGGGGCTCCCTCCTCCTCCTCCCCAGCCGACAGAAGCCCGACCAGGAACATTTTCCAGGCAGGACACCAGGCCGGCCGCTACTTCCTCTGGGCTCCCCGCCCACCAGAAGGAAGGGGAAACTTTGATTCACAGTCTTCTGATGCAGCCTTGTAATTAAAAATGGTTCCCAGGAGCTGAACCCGCCCCCCGCCCCCCCGCCAGACAGAGACCACCCCAAAGGCATGGAGGACTTGGGAGAGAAGGAGCGGCGTTTGCTGCAAGGACCTCAAGAATGGCCAGTTTGTTTTGCTGTTCGCTGCATTGTGAAAAACAATAAACACACTCGCATGTAGAGATGTATTTTAAGACTTCCACTCGCCCGCGTGGCAAGGGCCCCTTAGGGGGTGCCAGTCCAGGCACAGAGATGGGGCAGCCCCACCAGAGACGGCTCCAGCCGAGGAGACTCTAGTCCACCGCGCTCCCTGGGCTCTGGCCGGCAGCGGCGCTGGCAAAGGGCTCTGAAGGGTCGGGAGCGCGCACCCAGCCAGGACTCCCTCCCTTGCGAGGGAGCGCGCGTGCGCGGGCTGGTTGCTATGGGGACGGGAGGCGGAGACAGCTCGTTCCGCGCCCCCTTTAACCCTCGGCTCCCCGCGGCTGAGGACGAGGAGGACCGAGCCTGGACGGCGCGCACCCTTGGCAGGAGGGAGGGGTGCAGCTGCTGCCTGGCAGTGCCCGCCTCCCACCGCCCGCCCGCTCGCCGGCAGCCACGCACCCACCTACCTACGCAGCAGAGCTGGCTGTAGAGAAGGCGCTGGCGGTAGCGCTCGGGGGCGCTGAGCCACTCCGAGGCGCCCAGGAGCACCTCCCGCTTGTAGGCGAAGTAGGCGCTCACCGACGGCTCCGCGCTCCCGCCGAGGGTGCTGCTGCTGCTGCTACGGGAAGCCATGGCGACGCGCTCTGGTTCCCTCCCGCCCGGCCGGCTCGACGGCTCCGCCAGCAGGAAGCGCCCCGCCCCGCGCCCGCCCCTCGCCGCCAGGCCCGGCTGCTGCCAGAGATGCGCACCGCCGACGGCCCAGGCCTGGGTGGGATTGGGACTGGGACTGGGACTGGGACTGGGACTGGGAAAGGGGAGCCCAGAGGCCGTCTAGTCTAACCCTAACCGCGATCTAGGCCACTGAGCACGCAGACAAACGCCCCCGGGCGCACACGGCAGGCGCGCGCTCTGCCAGCAGCAGATCCCCAGTGCCGCGGGATGCGCAAAACTCAGACCCCAGGCTCTGGGGAAGGGCGCGCCTGTTCCAGTGCTGTTTTCAGTGTGCATTTGATACCTGGCTTCCTCTAGTCATCATCCTCATAGAATCGCAAAGTTGGGAGGAACCACGGGGGTCATCTAGTCCAACCCCTCGCAAGGCAGGAAACGTTTTTGCGCAACGTGGGGCTCGAAGCCACGACCCTACTGACTGAGCTACCCCAAGCCCGTCCCCTTCAAAGAATTCTTTGCTCTTAATTGTACAGCATTAAATGTGTATTCGACACTTTATCTTCCTCTGTAGGGTCTTGTTGCGAAATTATTAAAATAATGTCTTAGTTTCCTGTTAATTGTGTTGCTCTGCAGGGATACATTCTATTTGTTTTCCTTCTGGTTTTGTTCGATGTTTCCACGCAGCTTGTAAACCGCTTTGAGGTTTGCCGCTGACTTCAAAACACAAAGCGATAGAGAAACGAAACGAACGACAAAGAAATAATCATTAACCAGCCGCCTTCCGCAGACTGGCGGGAAATGCCAGGCGGGCACCAAGCCAGGAGTGGCCTCCGAGAGGGGAGCGGGCCGCCTCCCCGACCCTCGGAGGAGGCAGACGAGCGACAAGCGCCACCGGAGCCCCCCGGCAGCTCCGCAGCTCCGGCCCGCTGGGCGCTGCGGGACTCGAGCCAGCCGGGCCCCGAGGGAGCGAGCGAGGGAAGCCCCGCTGGAACCGCGCGGGGACTCCGCACGTCGCCCTCTCGTCACCAGCGCCTTGGCCGGGCGCCTGGCGAGGGAGCCGGCGACGCCCTCGCCTCCCTCCCGCCCTCGCGGCGCAGTCAGCCAGTCCCACCAAAGTCCCATCCAGATGCCTCTGCTCCCTATCCAGCTCTCCAGAGCCGGGCAGGGGGCACGAGGGGGCCGGGCTGGGCAACCTCTGGCGCCCCCCGTGGGGTCTCGCTCCTGCCCACGAGCGGGAGCCCCTGGCACACGGTGGGCCTCCCTGCGCAGGGAAAGGCCTGCCAGCCTGGCTATCTGGCCTCGCTCCCCCCGCCTGACCCCCGGCTCCCACGTGCGCGTCTGCGCGGGACAGATAAGGCCGCGCGCGGCTGCGAAAGGGCGCGATAAGCGCAGCTGAGGGGAGAGAGGGGTGCTTTTTCCCCTGCAGGCATCCGGCCCCCAGGGGGCTCCCTGGCCCCTGAGTCACGCTGGGAAATTCTCAGGGCCAGCCTAGTTCCCAGGGTCTGGGCGGGGTAGGGGGCAGAAGCAGGATCCCGCTGCCCCCCCCTTCCCTCCCCACGGAGCAGAGGGACAACTGAGTCACTTGGCATAATCAGAACCAGATTCCTGCACCAGAACAGCATCCGCCTCCCACCCCCCTTTTCTGGCACAGCAGGGCGGGAAGCTGGAAAAAGTGAATAAGGACTTGGGGGGGGGGGTGCTGCGTCCGGGACAGGAAGAGCACGCAGGCGGCCTTTCCCGCTCACCAAAGCAGCGCCACACACCGCCCCGCCAAGGCCCGCGCTCTGCACATGCTCAGAGGTGCCCTTTATGCTGCACACGCACCAACACGGCTCATTGTCGCGAGGCGGCACCGACTGTCCCAGCCTTGAGGTCTGACTTCCTTCGCCCGCCCCCCAACAAAAAGCATCCCCCTCAAAGAGAGAGAAAGACCTGGGGGGGGGGGTAGAAGTTGTGGGGGAGGAGATGGGTGCTGCTCCTGAAACTGCGGAGGAAAAGCGGGAACTCCCTCCTAACACAGAGGACGTGAGAAGAGCCCGCACAGCAGCACCAGCACAGGGGGCGCGGCTGCCCACTCTGCTCCCACCCCATAGGAAAGAGCGGGCTCTCCGGGTGAGAGACCCACAAGCAGAGGGGCTCATCATTATCCCCTAGGCGGCCGCTAGGGGGCTCCACAGCCCCTCCAGCCACGCCGCCCCCCTATCCCACCTGCCTTTTACTCATATCATCTGCCAGTGTCCAAGACGTGGGCAGGCAAACTAAGGCCCGGGAGCCGGAGCCGGCCCAATCGCCTTTTAAATCCAGCCCAGGGAGGGTCGGGAATCAGCTTGTTTTTACATGAGTAGAATGTGTGCCTTTATTTAAAATGCATCTCTGGGTTATTTGTGGGGCATAGGAATTCTTTCATTTTTTTTCAAAATATAGTCCGGCCCCCCACATGGTCTGAGGGATGGTGAAGCGGCCCCCAGCTCAAAAAGTTTCCTGACCCCTGGTCTAGGTTGTTTGTGCCCTTGTTTTTATTCTCGTTTTTTTTCGGTTTTCTTTCCCCTCCCCAAATGCTTTTTATTGAGTTTTCTTTAACCTAAACAAACAAAATAAATACTCTAAAATTCAACAGTCCACTTATTTCGTTTTTAATGTTTGTTTTCTGAAAGTCACTTTGAGTTCACCTTGGCAGCAGAACTCCACTAATAAATATTATTAATAATACCATGTCACCAGCCTAGAGAAAAGTGGATCGTTCCCCCCCCCCCCCATGGGGTCAGAGAACACAAGGGAGCGAAGCACCAGCCTCAGGACCAACAAATATCAGAATATGGGCCCCCCCTCAGCCCCAGCCCCTGGGAGAAGGGGGTGCTGGACTAGAAGGGTCTTTGGCAGGTCTTAATGGTCAGGGGTCCCTTTACCTTTACCAGTCGCCTGTGGGGAAAACAGCAAGCAGGAATCCCCTCCATGGGTCCCAGGGCAGAGAAGAGCCATCAGGGCAAATAGCCATCATAGCCCTTCTCTAGGTATTGGTCTCATCCTCTCTTAAGGCCATCCCAGTGGGGGGCCATCCCTGCCTCCTGGGGAGCAAATGCCACACTTTAATTCTTCAATGATTCTCCCCACACTCAGCTTCACTGAAGGCCCACAAGTCCCCAGGTACTGTATTTTTCGCCCTATAGGACGCACTTTTTCCCCTCCAAAAATGAAGGGGAAATCTGGGGCGAATGCAGGCCGACCCCTCTCGCTCTCCAGGCTTCAGGAAGACATCCACAGCCTAGGCAGTCCTGCGGGAGGTCCCGCAGGGGTCTCAAGGCTGCGGATAGCAGCCTGCTTCCCGGAGCGTCGGGCGCCCTGAAAGCAGAGCGCCCGGCGCTTCAGGAACACATCCGCAGCCTAGGCAGCCCTGCGGAAGGTCCCGCAGGGATGTCTAGGCTGCGGATAGCAGCCTGCCGCCCGGCGGGCGGGGCGCCCTGAAGCAGAGCGCCCCGCGCGCCGGACAGACATCCACAGCATGGGGAGCCCTGCAGGAGTTCCCCGCAGGGCTCCCCACGCTGAGGATAGCAACCTGCCGCCCAGCGGGCGGGGCGCCCTGAAGCAGAACGCCCCTCGCGCCGGGCAGACATCGGCCAGCCCCACAAGCTTGAGGGACAGAAGGGAGGCGCAGCGCCACCATCCTGCTGTTCCTCGACCTGGTTCGGTTTCCCCGACCTGCTTTTGGGGGGGAAATAAAGGGGGGGAAATGTTCCTTTATTTCCCCCCCAAAAAAACTAGGTGCGTCCTATGGGACGGAGCATCCTATGGGACGAAAAATACGGTATGTCCAGAGGGAGAGTGGAATCCCAGAGGCTGTGAAGAGCTCCCACTGCCTGGCCTGAGGCCAGTCCCTCTCCCCCCCCCCCCCCGCCTGCCTCTTCCCCACAGCAGTCTGGTCTGTGGTCTGGTGAGGGAGAAACAGCCCCATTAGCAGCAGCCACAGTAACCAGGCCTCTTATTTGGTTTCCAGGATAAACAGCCTCCCTCGGCGCTCACCAGCTTGCAGACAGAAGCTGCGCCATCTAAAAATAGACCCAAGCCAGAACTGGGTGGGGCAGCCCCTCCCCGATTGCCTTGCCCCACAGGGCCCCCACCGGCACAGGGGCCAGGCACCCCCTGGAAAGCCAGCAGCCCTGTGCGGAGTCCAGAGGTGACCTCCACAGCAGTCAAGAATCTGGACACACCCTGGAAGCTGATGCATCCTGGCAGGTGCGACCTTGACGGGGTGGGGGGAGGGCAGCGGCAGCACCCCCCCTCGAGCAGGCCTGGCAAGAGGCCAAGGACAGCCACATAGGGAGGCAGGCAGGCAGGCAGGTGGCAAACAGCAAAAAGCGGAAGTTTTCTGCCCAGAAACAGGCTGCAGCCCAACAGGGATTAGCAGAATCAGCAGGGAGCAGCCAGAGAGGAGAATCTCTGTCAGATGGCTCAGCTGCACCCCCACCTGACACAAGCAGGAGGAGCTGGAAGTCCCTCTCCCTCCGCCTGCCCATTCCACCCCCCAAAAAACCCTCCATCAACACTGGTCAGAGTCCATGTCAATCCTGCACTGTGTGGAACATTCAGCACAGACTGCCTGCAGGCTGAGCTTTGGGGCAGAAGTGGTCAGGAACCCAGAGGCACACACACACTCACCCCCCCCCAGGCCTGCCTGCTTCATTGCCCAAGCTGTCCTTTGCCCTCCACCTGTCAAAAAACCCCATTCCCTCCCCTGCTCTGCCAGCTCCTGATCAGAGCTGTCAACTTTTCCCTTTTTTAAAGGGAAATTCCCTTATTCCGAATAGGATTCCTCTCAAGAAAAGGGAAAAAGCTGACAGCTATGCTCCTGATCCGCCAAAATGATCAGGGGGCTGAAGCAGAAAGACAGAGAGGGGCCCCAAACACTCCCTCCCTCTGCACACACTGAGACACAAACCCCTCAAGTGCTGTAAGTAGACGCCACCACGTATTTAAGTCCATGGAACAACAACAACACAAAACACACACTTTAGTATGTAGTATTTAACATTAGCAACCACGGGTGCCGATTCACTGGAGGGGCAAAGCTTGCAGTGGGTGTTGGGGCCCGGGCAACACCCCCCCCCCTCCAATCAGGGCTGTCGCTTGCAACAACTTACAGTCCTGGGGCAAGGAAAGGCTCCAGCTCACCCACGAGGAGGCCTGGGCAGAGAGGACTCTGTGAGCCATTGCCCTGGAGGTCAAAGGCAAAAGGTTAGACAAGCGCAGGAGCCGCCTTGGTCCAGAGAGACAGCAGGAAGCAGGAGGCATCGGGGTCCCCCACTTTGGGCAAGCCTGACAGCGCCCCACTGGCACAGCAGCTTCCATGGGCAGGAAGGCTAAAATTTGGGCTTCGAATTCTAGAGAAAAGGCAAGTAAGAGGTAGAACTCTATAAAATTATGCACAACGTGGAGAGAGTGGATGGAGGCGGGTTTTTCCCTTCGGTCCAGTATACCCAAAGGAGCGTCTCCACCCCCATCGTTCAGCCCTGACACTGAGGTCCAGCGCCGAGGGCCTTCTGGCGGTTCCCTCACTGCAAGAAGCCAAGTTACAGGGAACCAGGCAGAGGGCCTTCTTGGTGGTGGTGCCGCCCTGGGGAACGCCCTCCCACCAGATGTCAAAGAGAGCAACAACTGCAAGACTTTTAGAAGACATCTGAAGGCAGCCCTGTTTAGGGAAGCTTTTAATGTCTGATGCATTACTGTATTTTAATATTTTTTTGGAAGCCACCCAGAGTGGCTGGGGAAGCCCAGCCAGATGGGTGGGGTATGTATGTATGTATGTATGTATGTATGTATGTATGTATAAATAAATAAATAAATAAAAATAATAATAATAATTATTATTATTATTATTATGTCTCACAGCACCAGGATGTGTGGGCTTCCAGGGAAGCTGCATGTTGGAGGGTTCAGGGCAGCGCCAAAGGAAGGACAAGGGAAGAAGGCCGCGATGGTCACCAACTGAGATGGCTTTAAAAGAGGACTGGGCAAGTTCATGCAGGAAAAGGCTAGCCATGGTTCCTGTCTGCAGTGACTACGCTCTCCCTCCACCCTTGGGGAGCTGCTGCCAGGAATCAGAAGAGAGGGGGCAGCTGCTGCTGCTGCCCCCACATCCTGCTGGTGGGTTTATTATTACTAGCAGTACCAGTCGTAAAGGTAAAGGACCCCTAGACGGTTAAGTCCAGTCAAAGGCGACTCTGGGGTTGTGGCACTCATCTCGCTTTCAGGCTGAGGGAGCCAGCATTAGCCCACAGACAGCTTTCCGGGTCGTGTGGCCAGCAGGACTAAACTGCTTCTGGCAGAATGGGACACCGTGATGGAAACCAGAGCGCACGGAAGTGCCATTTACCTTCCTGTCACAGCAGAACCTGTTTATCTACTTGCACTGTTTGGTGTGCTTTCGAACCGCTAGGCTGGCGGAAGCTGGGACACAGCAACGGGAGCTCACCCCATCATGGGGATTCGGACCACAAGTCCAAGAGGCTCAGTAGTTTAGACCACAGCACCACCTGTTCTCCTAGTAATAGTAGCAATAGTACCCCACCCATCTTGACTAGGTTGCCCCAACCACACTGGGCGGTTTCCAACACACATAAAAACATAATAAAATGTTAAAAGGCTTCCCTATACAGGGCTGCCTTCAGATGTCTCCTAAAAGTCAGGTTGTTGTTTATTTTCTTGACATCTGATAGGAGGGTGTTCCGCAGGGTGGGCTCCACTACTGAGAAGGCCCTCTGCCTGGTTCCCTGTAGCTTCACTTCTCGCAGTGAGGGAAGGAGCTGGACCTCCATGTCCGGGCTGGAAGATGGGGGTGGAGATGCTCCTTCAGGTCTACAGGGCCATTTGGGCATTTGACTGGATGAACAGGATGCTGAGTGGGCTTTCTGCCTAATTCAGGCGCTTAGCTCATCTGCCAGGCCAGGGACGGTTTCCTTGAGCACTGAACCACTACAAGTGATGCAGCAAAATAGTACATATATAAAGAGAAGCCTAGCCCTGCCATTCTGCCCCCATCCAAGTCGCAGAATGTTGTGCCTCCCCACCAGGGTGGATAAAAATCAATGATTTTTTTAATTATTATTTTTTTGTATTTAAATAGGTTTTTTGTATTTAAATTGGATTTTTAAAATAAAATGCGGGGGGGGGGGATCTTTCTAAAGATAGTTTTCTATTTAAGTTACATTATAGTCCAAAGGTTATTCATCAGGAAATAAGGATTTGTTTTAAGTTTTTCATGTGTGCTAAAATTCAGTCTAAGTTTTGTTTTTTTTAATTGTTTAACCACATCAGTTAACAAACATGGATACATATGCTACAATGTTTTAGCTAAATAAATGGTTTAAATAAATGGTTATTAAGGAAATGATTGTTTTTCTCCTTCCAATAAAGTATAGCAGAAAAGTTGTCCAAATATAAACAGTTAACTTATTAAACCTCACAATAATTTCATAATTATCAGTCAATGTATTTCTAATAGTATAACCAAATCAGAATTTTTTGATGTAACTGTAAAAACTACTCTGAACAATTATTATTCCAAAAATGAAACCTTCATCTGGTTCCCCACCCTGCCAGCCTCCCTCCCACCTGGGTCCCCAACCGCCACCGGCAGTTTCAAAGCCAGGAAGCTCCAATTTCACTGTGCACAACCAGACTGCGGTTTCCTGATCACGTGGTGTGTGGTTTTTTTTGGGGGGGGAGGCTGCCATGGCAATGGAGGGAAGGCCCCACCCACACTGGTGCCCGGAATGAGTGGCAGAGTGGCAGAGATTCCGAGAAAACCACCAGCTCAGCTTCTGACAGAAGGGGCAGAGGGGAAACAGGAGTTGTGGGCAGCCATAGGAACCTCCTCATTTGTGTCACGAAAGTCAGAGGATGTCACCCATGGGTGGGGCACCAAGGCCTGCGCCAGACATGGGACCTGCAGATGTTAAGACACAGAAGCGGGTCTCCCACACACAACATTTGTTTTTTATTAAAGTATAGCAGCCTCTTGCAAAACAGCAGCGCATTGTACAGAAACCACACAAAAAAACCTTTAAAAGCAGGAATAGAACCACCATGAAGACGGCACAATTTTACTGAGCTCAAATCCCTGTGCCACCCGAAACCCAAGCTTAAGGGTGGGCTTTGGTTCTGCAGCACCAAGGGAAGATGCACTCTGCACATGCTCAGAGAAAGTCCCAGACTGAGCCCTGGACTCCTGCTTCTGCATTTGGCTGGGCACAGCACTGCTTGCCAAACGGCACCACAGAACCGGGCCTATGGGAGGGGGAGGGCAGCTGTGAAATCAGAGCTGAATGCAGCATGACTGGGCAGCATGGCGGGCTGGGCTGGGCCCAAGAGAAGCAGGGAAGGCGGGGGGGGCTCTCTCCAGGCTCCCCCACTCTGGGAAACAGCTGGGGGCAGCAGCAGCTGGCAGGGGGAACAGAGCCCAAGAAGGATGCCAGCTCAAAAGGCTGGCTGGCACATGATCCCCGTGAGAAGGATGGGGGGGGAGAGAGAGAGAGAGCACCCAGTGGTGACACTGCTATGCAACTCCAGCCTTTAGCTGGGGGGGGGGGAGAAAGCACAGCAAGTACAGACACCTTTGCCCCAGAGACCCTGCAGGACAACAGAGGAGGAAGCCAGGAGTCCTTCCCCCTCCTGCCCCAAAGCGCCGCCAGAGAAGCAGCCTGGCTCCTCCCCACCCCCCTTTTGAAAACATGCTCAGAGGCTGCCACCTGCGCTGTCTGGCACAGCCCCACCCAGGCTGAGGCACAGGTGCTGCTCAGAGGTGACCAAGCCCAGCTGGCATCAAAAGGAGAAGGCTGCTGGTGCCTCAAGGAGCGTGTGGCAGAGGGGTGGGGCTGGCATGCTTTTATGTGAGCCATGATGCCACTTCCCTTGCCAGTCCTCTGTTCCCTGGGACCCTCAAGGGAAAGATGTGCTGTGCCTGCTAGAACAGAATGAACAAGGCGGCATGGCACTGCTGCTGCCGCCGCCATCCCACGGAGTTTGCTAAAGGCCAAAAAAAAGACATTACGCATGTGGAGCCCTGAGCAGCTGGCAGGAGAGGGTTAAACTCTCCCTCATCCTCCCCCTCCCCAATTTCCCACTGAACATCACCCCTCCCCAAAGTGCTTTCGCTACCAGAACAAACTGTGCCATTGACATGCATTCTCCTGCTCCCCCAGCAAAGAGCTCTGGTGCCCAGTGCCCCACACATTTGTGTGGGATCAACACAGAACTGCCAAATGCCACATTCCTTCATCTGAAAGGTCACCAGCACATGTGAGGGTGAGGGCGGCATCCTAGGGTGGCCCCAGAAGTGAGATCTGGGGGTCTGACAGACAGACACTGGCCCCCTTGCAGAAGACCAGGCAGCATCCCAAACAGAAAACTAAAACAGGAATGTTTGGCCAAAACAGATTCTGGCTCCCCGATGCTCCCCCCCCCCCCCAAGGAGGGGGGAAGTGTCCTCTCCGGAGATGGTCAGATGGCATCAGAAGTGGCACTGGAAAATATTCCAGGGGAGGGAATCACGTCATCAAGCAGGAACATCACTTTCACTATCCAGAAATTAACCTCCTCCTTTCCTGCGCTTCCAACAGAAATTCAATCCTACTGATCTTTAGGCAAAGCTTTGCTGCTCCCATTTAAAAGCCAAAGAAGCAGCAGCAGCAGCAGCAGCTGCCACCCTCCTTCCTGGGGGGACACCTGCTCATTCTTTCCCCCCCCATACCTACAACTAAACCTGCCCTTTGTCCCACTCCTCTTGCCCCCACCCAGGTGGGCAGCTGCTGCTGCTGAAACATGCAATGAAGCCCCCCCCCCAGTCATTCCTTGTGGGTTCTGGCAGACCCCCAAGGGCAGTGGAGACAGCCCTGCGGGATCAGCACCCAGAGAGCAGCAACTCCCCAACAGAGACCCTCTCCAGCCCCACAAGCAGCTGGCCCAGTGCTGTGCCTGCATTCCCCCCATCTCATGGGGGGGGGGTATTGCCTTGGCAGAGGTAATTCCAGAGTCCAGTGCAGGACACAGCTTGACGTCACAGGTCTCAGAAGGGAACTAATTCCGCAGACCTCATTCTGCTACTATCTAGAAGATACTCCAGCTTGGAGTCAGGGAGAAGAGCCCCTCCGACTTGGGGGGGCATCCAGTGGGGCAGTTTGAGAGGCCAGTTGGTGGAGCCCCAGAAGGAGGAGAGTGTAGCGTCTCACCCCAGCTACTCTCGCTGAGGAGGAAGACTCTGTGAGACTCCCACCCCCCTGGAGAGCCAGTGGAAGCGGAGGAATGGGCTTCCTAGCCAGGCGGGCTGCGCTGCATCAGGTCAGCAGCAGGAGGCGCCCCTGCTCCCCCTCTCATCACAACAGCCTTGTAAGGTAGGTCGCCTTGAGCGCGGCCCCCGACCAAGCTCAGCCAGCGGCGCTGAAGGCAGCGAAGGGACCTGAAGGCGGCACCCAAAAGCCGCCAAGCAGGGGTCCACGGAATCGGAGACCACGAGGGTCACCTAGTTCAACCCCCTGCAATGCAGGAATCTTTTGTCCAGCTTGGGGCTCCGACCCACAACTCTGCGGTCCAGAGTCCCCCACTCTGCCGACCGAATTATCATCCCTTCGTTGCACAAGACGCCGCCGACTGACAACCGACGGAGCGGCTCTCCTGGCAAAGGCCGGCTTCTCGGCACGCGGGCGCGCCTTGCAGCCACGCAGGGGTTAATGGGCGCGCGCCCACGTGTCAGTGTTTGGTTGCCGGGGGGGGAGGGGGAGCTCAGTCGCCTCGCCCCGCCCCTCGGCGCGCGCCCGCCTGCGTGTCTTCGGGGCCCCAGCGCCGCCCGCGCGCCCTCTCGCCACTCACCGTCCTCGCCGGGGCTCCCCGCGCGGCGCCGGTACCAGACCAGGGCCAGCGTGAGCGCGTGGCCGGCCACCACCAGCGACGGGAAGAGGTTGCCGCCGCCGGGATCCATGGCGGAGGCGGCGGGCGACGCCGAGCAGGGCACGGAGGTGCTCCGACGGCAGCAGCAGCCGCTACGCCGAGTCCCTGGCGCTGAGCGAGCGGCCGCCCCGCCCGAGCCGCCAGCGCAGGATCCTCCTCCTCCTCCTCCCGGGGCAGCCCGCAGGCCCGCCCCCCTCGGCCCGCCGCCCGCACTGCGGAGCCGCCGGAGCTCGGCCTAGCCCGGCGCAGCCTCGACGGCGCGAGCCGGCCCCGCCGCTGTCCCTGCGCAGGCAGCGCTCAAGGTTACCCGCGCGCCTTGACCACTCCCTTCGCCCTCGCCAGGGCAGAGCCCAGCGCCTTGGCACGCCCTCCCCCTCCCCTTAGCTCTGCCCCTTCGATCCAACCATTAGGCAACGCAGCCACACGACCGAGGGAGGCAAGGAAGGAGAATCGCGGGTCTCGCTCGCGCCAGGCCTGATGCCCAACCTGCCAAGTGCGCTTCGCATTCCCCGGAGCCAAGCGGGAGGGCGAGCGCGGCGCTGCCCCGGGTGGGCAGAGCAAATACCCCCTCCCCTCCCCCTCCATCAATCACGGCCGGCAGCGGCCAAGCTTTTTATAACTGCCAGGAACTCGCCCGGCCGGCGCCAGTGCCTCCCCGCTCGGCCGTCCGAGACCCACGGCTTACCCGGCACGATCTTCATGGGAGAGCCGCTGTCCCGGAGGGCACCCCCCGGCCGCGCAAGAGGAGCAGCTACAGGACGCGGCAGCGGCAGCCCCCGAGTGAGGGTCCGGAGCTGCGGGCTTCACGACACCGCCAGCCCCCGCGGGTCCCCCGTGGCTGTTGGGGAGGGGGCAGTGGCGCAGGCGGCCTATAAATAGCCCGGCGACGGCGAGGACGGGCCTTGTCACGGCTCTCGAGTTAGAACATTACACCGGAGCGAGGAGGAGGAGGAGGAGCCAGGCTGCGCTCGGCCAGAGACCCCACAGCGCAGCTGCCCCCTCCCCGGCGCGGCAGGCACCTGTGCGCGTCCCCTCGGACAAAGGCGCCGCCGGGCGCGCCTGCCTCAGCCGGGCCTCCGCCGCAGTTTCTCCTCCTTCCTGACCCTCACTCTAGGGGCGAGGGGTGCTCTCCGCAAGCATCTTCCTACAGTGGGGTTGGTAGGGGGCTTCCACCCCCAGCCCAGGGCCTGCGCCGCTCGCGGGAGAGATCCTCTCCCTGGGGCCAGCGGCGAAGCTGCTTAGGAGGAATTGGCGCATAAGGAGCAGCGGGCCGAGGGTTAGAATGTCAGGTTCGGGGGTGACGGGTATGCTCCGTACCCACCTCAAACGCCCTTCGTGTCACCCCCACCCATCGCCCTCCAGCAGGGCTTGGCCTTTGCGCCAGGAGAGGACGCTCCGTCCGGCCTCACCCAGGGGAGAATTCCAGGCCAGGGCATCGAAGCAACGGAAGGCAAGACTCGCTTCCAACAGCCTTGAAAGGCAAGGAGTGGCCGCTTGGAAAGGGGAAAGGTTGCACCATCGTCGTCGTAAAAATGCTATAAATGTATCTGCAGGGCTGGCATTTAACCTTTGCTGCCCTTCAGCAGCACCCCACAGCCAGCGGGGGATTAATCCTGATGCCACGGGGCGGTCAAGCACCTGGGTCCACCCTGGAGGTGGTTCTGATGTAGGAGAGAGATGAGCTGCCCGCGAAGGTTCTGCTCTTTGCGAAAGAATCGGAGTCGATTAGTTGAGAACAATTAAGGCAGCCGCAATGCAAGTTCGGTAAAAGAGGTGGGGGGGGGGGGAGAGGTCAGGGAGACCACCCAAGGGTAGTTCGTCATTCACTGGAGTCATAGGGCAGGTGGAGGATTCCTAAGCTGTTCATTCCAACCCTCTGCCAGCCCCAGGGCGCCCCCAAAGGCCTCTGTGCTCCAGTAAGGAAGAGCCCACCAGCTCCCTGGGTAGTTGGGACAAAAGAAGAGCCTGCAGGATCAGGCCAGTGGCCCCTCTGGTCCAGCATCCTCTTCTCACAGTGCTCAACAAGATGCCAAACTGTGAAGCCTGCAAGCTGGATCTGAGCACAACAGCCGCCCCCTGCTCACCGGAGATTCCCAGCACAAGCTCAAGAAGTTCCCGGGAAACCTTTCCTCTCCCTCTTGCGACTTGCGCCCCTTAGATCTGGCCTCTCCTTGCCTTCTGGGGCTGAGAAAATGAGCCTGGACCCTCCTCTCTGAACCAGCCCTTGAAGTAGCTATTGAGCCCCCCCCCCCCAGGTTTCTCTGCCCAAGGCTAGATGCGCAATAATTCCTTCAACATTTCCTTTCAAGTTAAATTACAGTTTTCTCTCTCCTTTCCTTTGAGGAGCCTGGTGTGTGCCTGTCAAATGTAAGAGATCCTCTTCACACCTTTCACTTCTGGCAGGGATCTAAAGTGCTTGCCTGGAGTCCTAGCTGCTTGATTTGTGTGGAGGGGAGGGGTACATCTGCACCCACTTGCTGGCAGTGGGCCTTACTTCCAAGTAAACATAAATGAACAGGATTAGGTTGCAATCCACAAACAAGTTCTGTGATTGGCTAGACATTCTGGCTACAAGTCCTGGCCTGATGACTTTCTACTCAGAGGAGAACCTCATTCAAAAGTACCAGCACTCTCTGTAAGTCCCAGAGGCCGGAGTCTGCACAGACGGGTCTCCAGACGTGGGCAAACCTTCATCAGGATGCAAACTTATAATAGACAAAATTATAAACTAACAAATCACCAGGACCAGATGAAATGAGCAAGCCTACAGAAGAACAATGCAATTCTGGGTTGCATCAATAGGAGTATAGCATCTAGATCAAGGGAAGTAATAGTGCCACTGTATTCTGCTCTGGTCAGACCTCACCTGGAGTACTGTGTCCAGTTCTGGGCACCACAGTTCAAGAAGGACACTGACAAACTGGAACGTGTCCAGAGGAGGGCAACCAAAATGGTCAAAGGCCTGGAAACGATGCCTTATGAGGAACGGCTAAGGGAGCTAGGCATGTTTAGCCTGGAGAAGAGGAGGTTAAGGGGTGATATGATAGCCATGTTCAAATATATAAAAGAATGTCATATAGAGGAGGGAGAAAGGTTGCTTTCTGCTGCTCCAGAGAAGCAGACACGGAGCAATGGATCCAAACTACAAGAAAGAAGATTCCACCTAAACATTAGGAAGAACTTCCTGACAGTAAGAGCTGTTTGACAGTGGAATTTGCTGCCAAGGAGTGTGGTGGAGTCTCCTTCTTTGGAGGTCTTTAAGCAGAGGCTTGACAACCATATGTCAGGAGTGCCCTGATGGTGTTTCCTGCTTGGCAGGGGGTTGGACTCGATGGCCCTTGGGGTCTATTCCAACTCTATGATTCTATGATTCTACAAGCCTTGCTAAAGAAGAGCCAGCGTGGCTTCTGGAAGGACATGTCGTGTCTCACAAACCTAGTAGAGGTCTTAGAGAGTGGCAACAAACATCGACATCCATACTTGGGACTTTTAAACAGCTTTCAGGTGAACAAGAATAAGAGGAGATATCCTCTTGTGGATCAGGAATTGTTTAAGTAAAAGGAAGCAATAGCAATAAACAGAGCAGCAAGAAATAGACAGTTTTCTGAATGGAGAGATGTAGGCAGTGGTGGAGCTTCATGCTCCGGCGCGGGGCGGGGCTAAGAGCAGGCAGGGGCAGGGCTGGGGTGCGTCCTGGGGGCATGGTGCTGCCCATAGGGGTGTGGGGCGTGTCCTGGGGGCGTGACACACCACCTGTGAGGGCATGGCACCCAGCGCAGGCAGAGGGACAGCCACAATGGCAGCCCACCAGGATCGCACTGCCAGGGGCGATGTGCTCCCCCCCCCCCCGCATTCCCCTTCCTCCACCACTGGATGTAGAAGTAGAGTTCCTCAAGGATCAGTATTGGGGTCTGTGCTTTCAACGTGTTCATAAACATTCTAGAGTTAGGTGGTCAAGTTTGCTAACAATAAGGTCATTAAAACAAAGAGGTTTGGTCCTTAAAACAAAGGCCCTCCAAACTGAGTAAATGGGTGGTAAAATGGCCAATGCAATTCAATATGAATAAGTGTAAAGTATTGGAGCAAAAAAAAAATCTTCATTTCACTTAATATGCTCATGGGATCTGAACTGGCCACAACTGACCATTAGTGTGACCTTGGGGTCAGTGGATCACTCAATGAAGACTTTGCCCCGGGAGCAGCAGCTGTGAAAAAGGTGAATTCCATGCTCAGGATCAATAGGGAAGGAATTGAAAATAAAGCTGCCAATATCACCAGGCTATTAAAGAAATCTATGGTGCAACTGCACTTGGAATACTGTCCACAGTTCTGGTTGCATTACCTCAAAAAGGACCCTGCGGAAGTGGGTAAGGAGAAGTTCTTCTCCATCTCTCATAACACTGAGGAAGCTGATGTTGAGAGCCACAGACAAAGTCCTTCTTCCCACCTCAAGAGCACAAGCTCCAGGGCGACTCAGCCAGACTGGCTCTCTCCAGAGGACCCATTCAGGCTCTCTTGCCTTGCATGTTTAGAACACACCAGCAGACTATGGTAAGCTTGAAACCAGGCCCAGGTGAGGGAGCCGCCATCTAGCATTTTAAAGTAACCCACCTTAGCCTGAAGGGAAGAGGAGAAAGCGAGAGCTCCCCCATGCCAGGAGGAGACCCAGGTATGTAACTGAAGCTCCACCACTCCTAGTGGCTTCTTAGCTTTTTAAATTATTGCTGTTAGTAGTCTTACTGCTGCTACTACCTTGAGACCCCACCTTTTCTTCAACGCACTCAAGGTGTCTTGGGTGATTCTCCATCACCCCAATGCAGAAGGTCCTGCGTTCAGACCCCAGCAGCATCTCCAGGCAGGCCTGGGACAGATTCTTATCTGAGAATCCTGGAAAACGGCTGCCTATGGCATGGATCTGAACCCAGGTCTCCCAGACCCTAGGCTAACTCTCTGACCCCACCACCCTGGCTCTTAGCTAGCTTCACAGGAAAACTGAAAACAACCCTGCCAAGCAGTTAAGTCCAGGCGCAGGCCAAGCACTTGTGGGTCAAAGGGGAAGGAGGTCTGGGGGTCGAGACCCCCTCCCTGTTTCCCTGGAGAGCAGCTGGTGATTGGACTTGGCAGGGGTGGGCTGTTAGGAAGCCGCAAGGACACTTTGTGGCTGGAAAAAGGACTTGAGTAGCAACCATCTCATTGCAGCGAGTTCCACAGAACAAAGTAGAAAAATCCTCACCAGCCCCTTCCTGGTTACCTTAGGGAGAGGCTGGCTGGTGGTTTTTACTTGCTCAACACATGTCACTCCATTGGAAGAGCAGCTCCTCTCTGAAACCTTCCTCAGCTCCCAGCTCCCCCCTCCCTTGCTCCTGCCAGGCTCTCCAGGGGCAGCCAATGGGGTCCTCCTGCCCAGTGGGGAATTGCTCTGGTCCAGCTCCTGGACAGCCAACCTAGAGTTGCCCAGGAAGCTGCTACAGGGACTTGGAGACCAAACTTCCAGCAACTGCACACACAGCTTGCAGTCACCCAAACCAGTCTTGCCTGCAGGGGGTGCCCTGTGCTCTCCCAACATCTGCCAAGGGGGCAGCCCCTGAAGCCCTTCCCCAGCGGATGAATGGCAGGCAGGGAGCATTTACATCTGTTCACCCCCTGCGGAGGGAAACCGCAGAGGCCTCAAATCAGGGCCAGTTTGGAAGAAGCAGCTGCAGAAGGAAGCCAGATGGGGCGGAGGGAGGGAGGGGTGCGCCACGCCCTAAAGGAGCAGGAAGAGGCTGACTCTCCAAAGGGGGAACACTCCGCCCCCCTCTCCTGTTCCCGCCCAATTGTGGCTGCAGGGTCCTTCTCCAAAGCATGACCTGTCCCAAGCCCTTCCTTGGAGCTCCTCCCAGGCATATACTGCCCCCCCCCCGCATACACCTAAGGGAGAGCAAGGCATTATCTCCTTGTGCTCCTTCACAGAACTGATGCCAGCTGTTGGCAGCTGGGGGAAAGTGAGGCAGCCTGGAAGAGGAGTCCCTTAGGGCCACTCAGAGGCTGGGGGCTGGGGCTCTTTTGCAGGGAGAAGAGGGGTTTGCCTGTGGGGGGGGGGAGAGTTGTCTCTCGGCTGGGTCCATGCAGACTATCTCCCTCGACTCAGGAGCCCCTCCTGAACACAACAGAGAGGCACTCAGGGCTCCATCCTGTGCCAAGAGGATGGCTGTGGCACCTGGGTTCTGGGCGAGAAGACCTGGCATCGGACGTTCTGCCTTGCAGCTCAGGAGGCGGCTGCACTTCCTGTCCTCCTCCGCTGCTTCTTTCCCAGAGACCTGCCTCTCAGTCAAGCGGCTCCAGGTGCCAACTGTCCCCCTCCCCTCTTTCCCCCCACCCAAATGCCACAGGACGGCCGCTCTGCCCTACCTTGCCCCTGCTGGATCAGGTCTTCCATAAAGTAGCGGCCATCCTCCCAGTCCAAGGCTGGAGCTGCCATCCTGCTGCTGCTGCTGCTCGGAGAGTGCAGAGCGCACCTTCCCTTCCCGCCAGATCCTGCCTCCCCGCCCCAGCCAGGACAAGCCCGTGCAGAGCCCCACAGCCGCCGCCGCCGCGGAAGCCCCTCTTTGCCCGCCCCAGCAGCAGCAGCAGCCACACCCCACAGGCCTCGCCTGCCCGCTCCCTCCAGCTCCCCAAATGCGCTCCAGCTGCCCTCCGGGAGCCGCCAGGATTCCTGCGGGGGAGCCTTTGGTCCGAGGCTTTGCCTGGGAAAGGGAACTCAAGAGGCAGATGTTGGGACGAGGGGGGGGCGAGGGGGGGCACGCAGACTCCTGCAGGAACTGGTGGCCAAAAGAAGCTGGCAGGACTCTGCTCTGGGGAGGGGGTCTTGTGCGCAGTCCCATTCGGCCCTCCTTCTCCCTCCCACTGCACAGTCTCGCCCCTTCTTTGCACCGGGGAAAAGCAGCCACAGGAGGTGCCCCTCCCCCAGGCCTGTGCTGCAGAAGAGACCCCCCCTCCCGCTTCCTTGATTTTGACTCCCCCAGGCAAAGGGGGCAGGCAGGGGGCGGGCTTATTGAAGCAAGTTCTCCAACGGCAGACATCCACCTGGGGGTCCCCACTACAGCGCCACGAAAATAGCTGCTTGGGGCGGCAGCGGTGGGGGGGGTGTTCGGGCCTCCCTCTCTCCCAGAACCAAAGCAACCAAACTCTCCCGGGAGGGCCAGAGGAGGGGGGAGGAGGAGCCGCCGCCGGTGACTCACGCTGCTGGAATACAAGGCGGGTGCGCGACGCATTTCCTTCCGTGCGCAACGGAAAGTTGGAGCCCCCACATGACCGGCGGGGGGCGGCTGAGGCCCGGCCCCTCCGCCTCCTCGCAGCGGCAAAGGCAGGGCCGACACGTTGCAGCCCTGCCCGGCAAGCGAGCGGCCAGCTGGGGTGGGGAGGGTCGCCAGCAGGAGAGCGCCCTGCGCGCCTGGTGCGGGGCTGTTGCGGGCATCGGGGGGGGCGTATTATTGCAGAAACGCTTTTCCTTCCCGCACACTCCTCCACAGACCTCCCCCCCCCCCGCTGAAACCAGCAGCCCGGAGGCCCAGGAGATGGGCGAGGCAGCCCCACAGGCTGCGCGCGGAGCGACGTGGAGGGCGGGATACCGCGGAGCCAGGTGTCACCCACGCCCTGGGCACAAATGGGCACCCCCACCCCATCACGCGCAGAGACCCCCCCACCCACCCAACCTGCTCTATCCAGCGCATGGGCCGCGGGCAGAAGCAGCCAGGCCGGTCCAGGCGAGCGCACCTGCTGCCCCCTTGCCCCCTCGCTCGTGCCCCCTTGCCCCCGCATCCCAACCGCTAAGATACCTTCGTCCGACTTGCCCCCTTTCCTCCGGCGCCCCCTGCGCCGCTTCTTGCGGGGCTCTTCCCCCGCAGCAGGGTCCATGGGCAGCCCAGGGGCCTCGCTCTGACCTTGGCAGGCAGAAAGACGAGGCGCCGCCACCGGGAGCGGCCGCGAAGAAACGGCTAAGGATAGCCCGGCGCAGCAGCTGCTGCCCACCTGTCAGCACGGCGGCGGCGCCCCCTCCCTCAGGCACGCCGGATCTCTGGATTTACCCCCCCCCCCCACCCGACACGCGCACAGGGCAGGGGGCCTCCTGCCCACAGCTCACACCCACGTGGCACACATGCCGGCGGCAAAAGGGCGCCCCAGAAACCGCGGGCTCCCCAACTTCCAGCTGAGCCCGGGGCAAAGGCCTCCCCTTCGCCGCTGCCGCTTTCCACCCCCCCACCCCCTTCCTTCTAGCTCATCCCAGGCACGTGGAAGCGCGGGAGGGGGTCGCGTTACTGGGCCAGCATCAATGAATGGATGGAAGAATGAATGGAGAAGCCCGCCCTGATGCAACCTCTGACCCCAGATTTTGCAGGGGATGTGGGACAAATGATCTGGACACCCCCCCCCAAGTTTTCCTCCTCCTGAGCCTACAATCATGGAACAACACAAGCGGCACCAAGGATCAAGAAGGCACCCAAGGGTGCTAGCTAAAAGGTAAGACTGGAAACAGCCCTGAGCTTTTGGCCCCAAACTGCATCTGCCCCCCCCCCACCTCCCAGACATCATGCCCAATTCCTGACACACCCACCTTCCCCCACCTGGCTAGGGAACTCACCCACCACCTCTGCCCTTACCCAGCTGCAGCTCACTTCCCCCAAACCAGCTCCTGCCCCATAGCTCCCAGGCTTCCCCCACGTGGAGGGCATCTGACCTTCAGCAGGAGGGGCAGCAGAGGCCACCTGTGGCACTGCCCTGGCGGCAACCAGCTCCACGTGCCCAGCAGGCTCCTCCTTCCGGCGGTACTCCTGGCGTGAGGCCTCCTGGGGCTTCGGGGGGCAGGCCAGCGGGCCTGGCACGGTCTGGGTGCGAGGCGGGCGCGGGCGTGGGGTGGGCCTTGCCATGGCCACGGGGCGGCGGACACGCTGCAAGGTGGCAGGCACAATCTCTGGCGGCAGGCGCAGGTACTGGCGCAGGTGCGCGATGCCCTCGTCTGTCAGGTACCAGTAGCAGTGGCGCCAGGCAAAGCTCTCACGCACCAGGCCGCGGGCGTGCAGGGAGCCCATGGCCCGCTGGACTTGCAGGTGGGTGATGCCCGGCAGCTGGGGGTGGTAGCTGTGAGGGCGCCGGTCCTTCTGGGCCACCATGACCCCATCGCGGAAGAGCAGCTCGTAGATGGAGCGCAGCTGCTCCAAGGGCATCAGCATGCCAGCCACCATGGCGAAGGCGGCAGCAGAGGAGGCGGCCTAGCCTGGCTCTCCAAAGGGGCAGAAAAGTCTCTGTCTGGCCGGCTGGCTGCCTTCAACAGGAAGCAAGGAGGAAAGGATCCGACCGACCGCCCTCCCCAGGAACCTCAGCCTGGCAAGCTCACAGAAGGCAGCTGAAGCTCCCTCCGAACTCCTCCTCCCCCAGCAGCTGAGAGCGGGAGGGGCAAGAGCACATGCCGGCTACTACAACCTCAACCTCTGCGCCTGCCTTGGAGCTCCCCCACCCACTGGGGGTGGGCACTGCCAGGCCTGACTCAGCAGGGGAGGGAGGGGAGCAGGGCTGGCCAGCCCACAGACTCGTCATCTAGAGCCCCAGGGAGGAGCCCCAGGGAGGAGCCGTGCCTCTGAGCGCAAGCAGGAGCCGCCACTGCTGTCATCAAAGTTTCCTTCAAGTTGGCAGCAGAGGGGTGGGGTGGGGGCGCCTTCCCTGCCCACAGAGCTCCCACCCGCCAAGCGGAGAAACCACTCCAATCAGGCGGGGGTGGGGTGGGGGAGGCCAGCCTGGGAAGAGAGGAGGGCAGCTGCAGTGGCAAAAGTGGGGGAGAACAGCTGGGACGCCTTCTGCCCCTTGGTGGACGCCTCCTGACTGAGGGAGGGAGGCAGGGTGCCCAGAGAAAGCCCAGCCCAGCAGGGTTAACCCTTGGCACCTCATCACACACGGGGCACCCAAGAAGGCAGAAGAGATCCCTCCCAGCAAGCTCCCCAATTCCCAGGAGTGAAAACTGAGGCACAGGAAAGCTCAACCAATGGGGGAGGGGGAGAAGAGAGAGTTATTTATTTGCTGGCTTGCTTGTTGTATAAAAGATATGCACTGTTTGGTCGTTTTTCAAAAAAACCTCAAAGTGGTTTATGAATAGAATGACGTGATCAAGTAACAATTCCTAAAACATTCAAAAGAGAGAGAAAACAGATTGAAAACATACACCCACATCCTACATATCTGGGGACGCTTTCCGAAGCAAGAATGGTTTTAGCAGGCCCCAAAAAGATTACATGTACAGTGAAGGTGCCAGTCTGGTGTCAACAGGCAGGGAGTTCCAAAGTGTAGGTGACGTCACATTAAATGATCAGTCTCTTACACATATGGAATTGGCATCACCTGCAGCAGTGCCAGTTCTTCTGAGTCAAGTGATCAAGTGGGCATATATGGGGTTAAGGTGATATTACAGGTACATTGGTCCCAAGTAGTTAGTAACACTTTGAACCTGGTCAGGTGGGAATCACCTATAATATTTCAGGGCTCCTCGCTAGAGCTGGGCAGAAAGGTTTTGCCCCTCCTTGCCCCTCAGCTGCCCACTCTCCTCACTCCCCCGGGGCTATTTCTGGCACAAGACATGGATGCTATTTCTATGGCTGAATGAGGCTTGCAATGCCCGCCCCCAGGCCTCCAATTATAGCCTCAGGCCCAGGCTGTATCAAGCCCTCCCCAACACACACACACTAATGGCACCCCCTCCCCAATTCAAAGCCTGCCTGGCTCCTTCTGTTCCTATGAGCCACCTCAGCACCCAACTCCCCTCCTTGCGCAGAGGAGAGGGACCAAGATGGTCAAGGGGCTGGAAACCAAACCTGATGAGGAATGGTTGAAGGAGCCGGGTCTTTTTAGCCCGAAGAGGCGACGGAGAGGCGACATGAGAGCCATCTTCAAATATCTCAAGGGCTGCCACAGGGAAAAGGGAACATGCTTGTTTTCTCCTGCTCTGGAGGGTAGGACTCGAACCCATGGCCTTCAAGTGACAAGAAAGGAGATTCCCACTAAACATCAGGAAGAACTTTCTGACAGTAAGAGCTGTGCATCACTCTCCCTCCAGATGTTGGGGATTATTCTTCCTTGGAGGATTTTAAGCAGAGGTTGGGTGACCATCTGTCATAGAGGCTTTAGCTGAGATTCCTGCATTTCAGGGGGTTGGACTAGATGACTCTGGGGGTCTAAGTTCTAAGATTTCTCCGCAGGGGGGCCAGAGGATCTGCCCCTAAATAGCCTCCCCACAAGCTCAGAGTGATAAGTGCAGGTGGCAGAGCTCCTGTCGCCCTCCCCCTTCCTTCACTTTCCCAAGGACTCCAGGAATAAACCTTAGAGCCATCTGCCCTTCAAGGATCAACCTGGGAACAAAGCCCCCCACCCAGAAGCAGGACCTGCCCCCCAGCAAGTGAGCTTTACTTGGAACTGTGTGGAAAATGAAAGGCAGCCCAGCTCTGTTTCAGGAGGGAAGCTGAGCTGGATTTGCCCAGGGCCACACCTGGCGTCCAGGGCAGAGGCGAGGCCACACCTTAGCTCTCATCTCCATCAACACACAGACACAGGCGCACACATCCTTCTCAACGCCAACCCCCCAAGACACATTCCCAGCCCAGCCCTCCAGCCAGTTGGCGCCCATTCCCCCCCCCCCATCACTGGGTGAGGAGGGCATGACAGCAGGAAAAGCCAGCTCCTTTCCCAGGCTCTCCTGCCCTGCCCCCCCCCCAACCAGGGCAGGTTCCTGAGCTACCAGCCAAGGTCAATATTTGTCCAGGATTTGCCTCTGGCTGCTGCTTCCCCCAAGACACAGGGGGCCCCACCCAAGGCATGCAAAGCAGACACTGACTGCCCTCTGGCGAGGAGAGAGGACCTGCTGCAGACATCCTCGCCCTCATCAGGGAGGGAAAGCACTCTGCATATGCTCAGGGGGCACAACCATGTTTTCACCGCAAACGCTGCAGCGCTGTCTTCTGGCTCTGGGGCCAAGTCCTGCAGCTCTCTTGACTTTTGGCCCCGGGGGCTTGAGACAGGGCAGAGGGTGGGGGGGGGACAGGGTGTAAAGAGAGAAACAACCCAGATCTGGTCTGTAAGGAGCCTCCCTCTTCCTGCTTCTCAGTAGCCGTGGAGAAGGAGGGTCATCAGCCTGACTGGGTAAAGGTAAAGGGACCCCTGACCATTAGGTCCAGTCGTGCCCGACTCTGGGGTTGCGGTGCTCATCTTGCTTTACTGGCCGAGGGAGCCGGCGTACAGCTTCCAGGTCATGTGGCGAACCAGAGCAGCACACAGAAACGCCGTTTACCTTCCTGCCAGAGCGGTACCTATTTATCTACTTGCACTTTGACCTGCTTTCGAACTGCTAGGTTGGCAGGAGCAGGGACCGAGCAACGGGAGCTCACCCCGTCGGGGGGGATTCGAACCGCCGACCTTCTGATCAACAAGCCCAAGAGGCTCCGTGGTTTAACCCACAGCGCCACCCGTGTCCCTCACCTAACTAGGTGGAGGGCTGCAAAACTCCCTTGGATAAGGAGTGCTGCTCCTCCCCCCCCCCACACCCCAGAGTTTACCTGCCCCCCAGCAGGAGATGCCTGTTATTCGGGTCCACACCTGCACCCAGAGCGGCCCCCTATACTCCAAATGGGTACCCCAGAGAAGCAGGCAAGAGGCGGCAGGGGCAGCTAGGCCTCAACAAGAGCAATGCCAGTGCCCTCCAGGAGGGGGCGCCAGCAGCTCAGCCTGGGCAGACAAAGAGCCTCCTGCCATTGCCCCCCCCCCTTGGCCTCTGGCCCAGAAGCAGCAGGAAACAGGCTGCATTGTTCCAAGGAGCTAATCATTAGCCAGAAGCGTCTTGGGGGGCTGGCCAGGAGCGCCTGAGAAAGGGAGGCAGAAAGCCAGAGAACCTGGGAAGAATCCGCCAAAGTCCAAGGGGCCAGGGAGGGGGGCACCAAGGAAGCAGAGGCCGACACCGGGGGGGGGGGGCGCCTTGGACCTTCTGGATGCCAAGGCCTGCTTCCTACTCTCTGCCCCACCTGAGCCACACAGGCAGAGACTCAGACCCAGAGGGAGGGGCCACACCAGTGTTAGCGGAGACATCTGGGGGCTCCCTTGGGCAAAAAAACAAGGACCCCAGCCAGAAATACCAGAGCAAAACAGCAGCCAGTCGACTTGGTCTTGATTGAAGACTGTCGTGACAGGACTCCCACCTGCCACCAGGTGGAACAAGATGGGAGCCCCAAACAAAAGAAGACCCCAAACTTTTATTAACTGCTAATCCCCATGTTACACCCCCCAAACTACATCACTATACATCACGGTTACATCAGGAAAGGGGAGGTCTGGTGGCCGTAATCTGAGCATCCTGGACCCTGCCCCATGGTTCCCCTCGCCCTCCACCAAACACCCATCAAGTGTCACAAGAGAGATGTTTACATTTCCCTGTTTCCCAACCAAGTTAATCCCACCCTTTTGTCTTCATCTGGGTTTGTTATTCCTGGAATAGCTCCCTGTCTGGCACTCAGGTATCAGGATGCCAAGAAGTATCACTCAGGCAGAGGGGCTGCTGAGGAGCTGAGCTCACAGGTCTATAGGAATTTCTGAAGTTTTCCCAGTGAGCCAGTGCATAGAGACATTGATCAGTGAATTCTTACATTTGGTATCGTGTAGCAAAGGCCCTTTGAATAGAAAGGAAGAAACTGTGATGAAGTGTTTTGTGGGGACAAGTCACAAAAGGGATTGTGCTGATTTTGGTAGTGGGCTGCATGTGCACGACATCTGCTGGAGGGGCAACCCCCCCCCATACATAAATTCCTGCAACACCAGCCAGAGGCAACTCAGAACCTGCACTGGGCAGGAGGAAATGGCTCCAGCAAGTGAGCCAAGCAGCAGGAGGACAAGGGAATTATCACTGTAGAGTTGGAAGGGATCCCAAGGGTTATCTAGTCTAACCCTCTGCAGTGAAGGACTTCCTACTAAATTATGGTGGAAGCTTCCTTATGGCGGTTCATTCATTCATTTCAAATCATACACACTTCCTGCAGAGCAGTGTACAGTAAGACACCAGCGGATATAAACAGATGGCAGGAGAGAGCCAGCCTGCAGAGCAGCTCACATAACTGGCACCCAGTCAGGCAAGGAGCCTCAGCCCAAGAGAAAGACAAACAGGATTTCTCAATGAAAACATCAACTGACCCATCTGCAGCGGACGATTCCATGCGAGGGACTGCAAGGAGGGGGCTGGCTTGAGAAGGGAAAGGTCTAGGGCAAAGGGATGGTGTGAATGCACTTGGGGTACTGGGGGGGCTGCTTGCCCCACCCAGAATCAGAAAAAAATGACGCCAGGAAAATGCACCCTGAACACCCCCTCCTGCGGGGCCTCCTGAGGTATGCATAGAGGATTAGGAAAAGGATCAGAGGCTCTGAGGAACTTGGCCCCACACCACCAACCCCCAGGCCCCAAGGAGGGCAGTCTCCCCCCCCCCCCCAGCACCTCCCCTGAGAAACATGTTGCACCTGCTCCTACCATTGCTGGGAAGTGCTGAGGAAAGGCCAGTTGTGACAGGGGGGGGGGAGCAGGGAAGAAGAAGCACTGGCAGGGAGAAAGGGGAGAGTTCTCCCGCTCTCAACCTAAGACTAGAACTCGTGGGCACCCAAGGAAGCTTGGAAGATTCAGGCCAGATAGAGAAAGGACTTGTTCAGCCAGCGCAGGGTTAACCTGTGGAACTCCCTCCCCCAGGAGGCAGTGAAGGCCACTGTTAAAATCAGGAATGGGGGGCAGTTAAAAGACTCCCCCAAAATCCCAAGTCCCCACCACAGCCTCTAAGGCCAGGACCGTTGACACAGGCACCAGACATGCACAACAGCAAAGAGGCTCAGAAAAGCAGCCCCAAAAATTGTAGCAATAAGCAGATACCACATGTATCAGTACTGTTTCCTCTGACTCTCCAATATAGAAAACTGTAGAAACTTCAAAAAAAAAATCCAAAACTCAATGGTTTGACGGATTTCCTAGGTTCCAACGGCTAATGACTCCTCTGGAAGAGGGGAATCCCTTAAGCATAAGGTCCCATACTCCTTTCCCCTCCACAAGGTGTGAACTTAGCCACACAATAGGAGGCGACCAAGGGCAGCCCAGACCCCAGACAGAAACCCAGCAGGATGGTGGATTGAATCCTGATACTTCAAAGGAGAAGCGCAGGAGCTCCCCTTGCAGCCAGGGGGAGGTGCAAATACTATTATTGTTCTTTGGGGAAGAGTTAAAAGGTGTGACACCTGGGGTTATTGACAGGGGTGGGTGATGGGCTCATGTTTCTACACGCTAAACACTGTGACATATTTTGTGAAAGAAGCCTGTATTTTAATGTTGTATTTTAAGTTGTATTTCAATCAATTGTTTTTGTATCGGGTGTTAGCCGCCCTGAGGCCGGTCTTGGCTGGGGAGGGCATAAATAAAAAATATTATTATTATTATTATTATTATTATTATTAATCGATGATGCTGTTGAAAAATGTATTATGGGAAATGGGGAGAGGTCTTAAAAGTCCACGCAACCCCATGCTCAGGGTTCCTACTCTTTTGTGTGTTTGAACCTTGTTGCAACAAATAAAGGTCAGGTCTACTGACCGCTGGTTTGCTTCTTTAACTTGGCTGGAGGCTCCTCCTTTTGCTGACCAGAGGAACTCACAGGGAGTGGCACCCTGACAAGCTGGGCAGCGGAATAATTCCACACCCCAGGATTTTTCTTTTATCACAACTTTTTGTTGCCTGAAATTCGGATTTTGTGGGATAAAATATAACTGACAGAATTCTACAGGATGTGGGGAAAACAGTCAGGCTCCAAGGACCCCCAGGCAGGCAGATCTAGATGGGGGGGAAGTCAGGCTCCCCCACGTTTCCCAACTGCCCTGCAAAGCACCGCCCCCCTCCACCAGTGATGGGGGGGCAAGAGGCAGCAGGGCATCTGCTCAGAGAGGTCCTGGGGATGCCTGGTTTCACAGGCCTCCTCCACCGACAGGCGCAGCTCCCACCCCACTCAACACAAACCGAAATATGTCACCGCTGCAGCCGCAGGAAAGCGCAGCGTCAGCAAAGCTCAGTGGCTGAAAGCAAGTCAGCCAGTGACAGGCAGGCGCCCGGATCTCTGCCTCCAGCCAGTCCCGCCTGCCAGGGAGACACATGGACGGACGCACACACACACATGCCAAAGCGCCACTGGACATCAGGCCATGGCAACCACAAGCAGCTCTACGGGCCCCACGGAGAGGGAGAGAAAGACAAGCCAGGCAAAGCAAGGAGAGGAGGGGGTCCCTGCTTAGGACCCCACAACTGTGGAAACCCCAAGGTGCCAGCTTCACAAACCCCGCTCAGCCCCCCAGAGCCCTGGCCCAGCTCCATCCTTTCTCTGCTCTAGGAAACTGTTTTCTTACAACCTGGGGAAGTTGCTCTCTCACACTCTGGCTCCCAGGCCTCTCAGAGGGGCAGCCCACACATTGGTCACACTGGATACAGGCAGGCAGGTGTTTCTGCAAGGGGAATAGACCCCCCCCAGTCCCACCCACCGCCCAGGGATCTGTTGCTTTGGCTGGGCACAATTTGCACCCAGGGTTCAGAGGAGGAGCCAACTGTGCAGCTTATGAAAACTGAAATCAAACCCACAAAGGAGCTTGGTGGGGGGCAAATGAGCACAGATATGCCACAAGGGGGGGTGGACCCTCCCCAAATGATGCTTTGTTCTCTCCAAACAAATCATCACACCTGGTGCAGTTTGGAGAGCAGTTCAGGGGGAAGGACAGGCAGAGTATAGGGACAAATGCCGCCCCCCCTGCCAGCTTCACTGCTCTCCAAAGGCCCCTTGAAGAGCACAGGGTGTGGGGTGTCCTGAGAGGGAGATGGGGCACCAGAGATGTCATGGGGCCTCTTGGAACACCCACCGTCCTCCCCATCTCCTCCTCCTCTTCCGCCCCACACCATGGGGGAAAGCCTTTGCAGAAGAGGGGCAGGACAGAGGCTCTGACCCCCCTCCTTACCCCAGCCCCCATCACTGCCCAAAGTGGGGCTGCCCAGGGATCTCCGCTCTGAGCCAGGGAACAAAGAGGCGGCTGTTTGCAAGGGGAGCCTGGCAGGCTGTGCCAAGCGAGGAGGGCCTGGAGGGGGCAGGGGCCGGATTAATAATCAGGCCGGGGGAGGGGGCAGCCTGTTCTCATGGTAAATCAGGCAGGCTGGCACAAAGGCACCTCTGCAGTGCCTTGGCAGCCCAAGTGGCACACACTCAAACCACCCTGGCAATTTACCCAGGATCTGCCATACTGGGCCCCTCCCAGCCCACCCTGCACGGCACAAGCCCCCCTGGCCTGATCCCCAGAGACCAAGGGCAGCCCGAGGATCCCCACTTCTGCACAACAGCAGCCCTTCCCTCCTGCAAGCAGGCCAAGCCAGCCTGCAATGCCCCCCCCAACTGTTCCCAATGGGGCTTCTGTGTAGTAAAACCAGTCTAACTGGGCAGAAGGAACCTCCTCTGAATATAGGAGATAAATCAAAGATGGGAAGACGGTGAAGGGCACTGACAGGGGCATGTTTGACTGCCACGTGCTGCATTGGGGAGAGAGGGGGGGTGTTGCTGTACCTATTTTTACTATTTTTTTATTGTAGAATCATAGAGTTGTAGAGTTGGAAGATTCCCAGGGGTCATCTAGTCCAACCCCTGCAATGCAGGAATTATATATAAAATGTACGTTGTGAGCTGCCCTGAGGTGTGACGGGCAGAATACAGATTTAATAACTAAATAAAAGAGCCTCACTATGGACTAGTGTGCCACAAAGGCTGCCATGATTCAATGAGCACTACTCAGGGCTGGGTGTGTCCTCCCGGACTCTCAAATGAGCCTCCCACCCACAAGGCAGCCTGGAAGATGCCTCCCCCCCCCAACTGCTGAAGCTCTCCCTGGGTTTCCTCCCCAGCTGCCAACACTCTCCCCCCCCCCCTCTGGCCACCCCCAGGGCCTGGGCTGGTGAGTTACTGTGAAATCAGGTACCAAGCAGAGCCAGGCCAAGTGGCCAGGCCCTGGGGGTGCTGCTCTCGGACTGTGCACCCCCCCACACACACACCCCATGGCATTTCAAGGGCTGTGGGGCAGAAGGCAACGAGTGTAGGGCAGGCCATAGCTGAGGAGAGGACTCAGCTCAAGCAACAGCAGCTCAGGGCAGGCGCCACGACTCTCACCTCACCCACTCTCGACAGACCCACCCTGACCCCATCAATCAGCAGAGGAAACAAGCTGGGTGCCCCCCCCCCCCGCCACCTCCCCAGCTGAAAATGGAATTAAGCATCTCAGGCTCTGCCAATTGAGCTATCTCTCATCGCTTACTCATCGCAGGAGCTCACTCTGGGGGCAGAGGGGACCAGTCCCCAAAGTTGGTGACACTGCCATTCAATGGGTGTGTGTTTGTGTGCACCACATATTGTGATCAATTAGATGGGGCAGGGCTTATCTACCCCCCCCCCAATATTGTATTCAAGTTGGCATCCAGCCAGCTCCTATGCCAGGGACCCTGGCACCCCACCAGATATGAAGAGTCTTCTCTGGAGCCACGTCTCGCCCGAGTGGCACAGCGGCAAGAGAGCCCCACTGACGCTTTGCAGGATCAGACTCGTGGGGGGACATCTAGCCCAGGTGGCTGGGCACAATCAGGGCAGACGGCAGCATCCGGCAGATGGGGCTAAACTGCCCCAGAGCCCCTGGAGCAGAGACTCTACACAACCACCAGGCAGGTGACTCTCTGCTGACTCCGCCTGTGTGTACTTTGCAAAGCTCCACTCCCAGGTGAAGGGTCAGACCCAACCCTCGGCTGGAGGTCATGGTGCCTCTCAGCTGCTCCCCTACCAAAAACAAACACTCCCGCCTGGCCTTCACAGCGCTCTGCACATGGCCTTGTGCCTCTTATCTTCCCACCCCTTTGCAGATTCCCCAACACGGGTTTCGCTGCCTGCAGGTCTCCGATGCAATCAGACAGCTCCGTCCGCTCTCCCTTACTGCCCCTGATCCGGGGAGGGGGGGCAGATCAGGATACCACCCCCGCCCTCTTTCCCTTCCTTCCTCTACCCCTCCAGGAAACCCCTCGGCCTCCTGTGACAGAAAGAAGGCTGAGCAACGCCTTCACTCCCTTCCTGCCCCATGCCGGGTTTCAGACTGTAGGCTCCCGGGGCAGAGACCTGCTTCCTGCGAAGCCACAAGCGGCGGCGGCGGCGGCGCTTTCAAAAGCGGGCGGCTCCCCGGGGATCTTTCCCAGCCCCACCGGAGGGGCTGACCGCGGGACCTGCTGCGGGAGCGACTCCCCACCCAGGAAACCAGGGCGTCTCTAACCTCCGTCTGAATGCAGCCCTACGAAGAGGTCCCCCCTTCTCCCCGCCAAGCTCAAGCTGCCGCAGAGGAAACTCGAAGAGGGGCTTCCCTCCGAACGGGGGGCGGCCCGGAGTCGCAACCCCGCCTGCACCGGAAGGGCGGCTGCCCCGCAGAGAGCGCAGGAGCCGCGGGGTTCCCGGGGGCGAGTTGGGCGGGCAAAGGGCCAAAGGTCAGCGGTGGCCGGAGCCCCGCAGGCCTCCCGGATCCATCTCGAGGGTGCCCCGCTCCTCCGAGCGCCCCTCGACGGGACGGGCCTCCGGAGGGCCCGGCATCTGATCCACCGCCCCAGGCCTGCCGCCGTCCCTCACCTGGCCGAGGGATGGGGGGCGGCCTGCCCCACCCAGGCGCGCGCCCCGGACCCCTCCGTCGCGCCGCAGTCCTGGCAGGGGCCGCCCCGCTTCTGCCCCCCCTCTCTCCCGCAGCGCGTCTCCCGGGGGCGCAGCCGGGCGGCCGTCGGGTACCTTTCAGCGAGCTGATCTCATGCTGGATGGAGCGCGCCGTGTCCATGGCGGCGGCGGCGTTGTCGGGGGGTCCTGCTTGGCCGTCGCCCCCCGGGGGCTCTGTCGGCGGAGGGGGCCGGGCCCACCGGCAGCGTGGCAGCCAATCAGCGCGCGGGGCTCCGCCGGTCCCGTCCAGCAGCGAGCGGGAAGCCGCGCGGTCCTGCCGCGGCCACTGCGGCACTTTGGAGGGGGGGGGGGTGGCGCGTCGCGCAGGACCCGCCCCGCGGCCAGCAATGCCCGCCCCTCGCCCCGCACGTGCGCCCCGGCTGCACTCAGCCAAGCCTCACCTCCGCACACACTTTAGTGACACCCCCCCCCCCAAAAAAACCCCAAGTCCGCTGCAGCCGGACGCAGCTTTTGCAAAGAATAGCGGCCTCGAGGGTTGGAGGCCGTGAGCGGCGGCTGCAGCAACTCAGCCCCAGCCAAGTGGGGGGGGGGGGAGAGAGGCTGCAGCACCAGGAAGCCTTGGCAAGGCAAGAGCGGCTCCCTTGCAGCACACCAGCGGGGGCTCCTTCTGCCAGGGCCCCTCCCCGCGTGGGACGCAGGTAGAGCGCGCCTGGACAGGGAACTTTCACTTGCTGGCACATCTAAGCGCTGCCTCAACTCCTGCCTGGGTGAAGTATCAATGGCACAGGAGGGGGCAAGTCCTACACCCTGCAGGACGCCGGGGGGGGCTCACACATCCAAAATATGTTGCTCTCAGACTTGGGGAGTGCTTGGAGGCCCCATGAAGACTTCAATGTGGGCTCTGCAGGGCTCAATCCTAACCCCCATGTTCTACATGAAACTGCTGGCTGGGGTTATCCGGAGGTTCAGAATACGTTGTCAGCAGTATGCTAGTGACACTCAGCTCTATTTCTTCTTTACATCTGCAGGTGAGGCAGTGGAAGTGCTGGACCACTGTCTTGCCTCAGTAATGGACTGTATGAGAGCTAACAAACTGAGGCTCAATCCAGATTAAGACTGAGGCACTGTTAGTGGAGCAGCTTAAAAAGCAAAGACATCACCTTGCCAACAAAGGTCTGTATAGTTCAAGCTCTGGTTTTCCCAGTAGTGATGTATGGAAGTGAGAGCTGGACCATAAAGAAGGCTGATCGCTGAAGAATGGATGCTTTTGAATTCTGGTGCTGGAGGAGACTCTGGAGAGTCCCATGGACTGCAAGAAGATCAAACCTCTCCATTCTGAAGGAAATCAGCCCTGAGTGCTCACTGGAAGGACAGATCCTGAAGCTGAGGCTCCAATACTTTGGCCACCTCATGAGAAGAGAAGACTCCCTGGAAAAGACCCTGATGTTGGGAAAGATGGAGGGCACAAGGAGAAGGGGGCAACAGAGGATGAGATAGTTGGACAGTGTTGTCAAAGCTACCAGCATGAGTTTGACCAAAGTGCTGGAGGCAGTGGAAGACAGGAGGGCCTGGTGTGCTCTGGTCCAGGGGGTCATGAAGAGTCAGACATGACTAAACAACTAAACAACAACAACAACACTGTTAGTGGGTGGTTCCTTAGACCAGATGGGTGAGAGGTTGCCTGCTCTTGATGAGGTTACACTTCCTCTGAAGAAGCAAGTTCGTAGCCTGGGGTTACTCCTGGATCCTTTGCTGTCGCTCGAGGCTCAGGTGGCCTCAGTGGCCCAGAGTGCGCTCCATCAGCTTCGGCTAGTGGCCCAGCTACACCCCTATCTGGACACGGATAGCCTAACTACTGTTGTCTAAGCTCTGGTAACCCCAAGGTTAGATTACTGCAATGCGTTATACGTAGGGCTGACTCTGAAGACGGTTTGGAAACTTCAGCTGGTGTAAAATTCAGTGGCCAGGTTGCTCACTGGAGCATATTACACCGGGTCCAACTGGCTACCAATTAGTTTCTGAGTCCAATTCAAATAGATGAAGGGCAGTAGTAGTAGTAGTAGTAGTAGTAGTAGTAGTAGTAGTAATAATAATAATAATAATAATAATAATAATAATAATAATAATAATAGGAGAGCAGAGCATGAGAGGGGTGTGTCCTGTGCCCTCCAGAAGGGGTGGGGTGAGGCCCATGGCTGGTGCAGGAACACCTGGCCAAAAGACAGCTGGGGCTACTGGACCCTGGGAGGGAGGGAGGGAGGGAGGGAGGGAGGGAGGGGGGATGGATCCTGCTCCTGCAAAGCACACCTCTTTCTCCTCCTGCTGCTGCTTGACAGGAGGCAGCTCTAACAGGCTGTCGGAAGAACTCTGCTGGATCAGGGCCATGGCCCACCTCGCCCAGATGCCTATGGGAAGCCAGGGAGCAGAACATGAGCCCACGAGCCCTCTCCTCTCCCGTGGGGTCCAGCAATGGGTCTCAGAAGCATCGCTGCCTCCAACTGTCAAGGCAGAGGGTAGCCGTCATGGCTGGAAGCCAAGAGCCTTCCAGAGCCACCTTTTCCATGAAATTGTTTATGCCTTGTCCACAGGGAGGACAAGGGGGAAGGACTGAAGTCACAGGAACTGGAAGTGCGGCCTTCGTGATCAAGAGGAGTGTGGCAGAGGTCAAGTGGAATCTCCCCCCATCTGTGCAAGTCATATAATGGTAGAGTTGGAAGGGACCCTGAGGGTCATCTAGTCCAACCCCCTGCAATGCAGGAATCTCAGCTAAAGCATCCCTGACAGAGGACCAGCCAACTTCTGCATAAAGACCTCCAAGGAAGGAGACCTTCTGAGGGAGTCCGTTCCACTGCTGAACAGCTCTTACTGCCAATAAAGTTCTTCCTGATCTTCAGTCAGAATCTCCTTTCTTGTAACTTGAAGCCACTGTCTGCCCCCACATCACTCAGAGCCTCCCACCACCAGCCTGGTGCCAGGGGATGCCCAGTGGGCACAAGGCTGCAGAGGTTGCAAGCTGGCCTCCCCCCCAATGCCCGCTGGCAGAAACGCCAGCTGAGATGTGCACGCCCCCCCAAAAAAATAAAATAAAAACTAGCTCCTGCCTCTGTGTCAAATGTGCAGAATTCCTGGTTCACTGTGGGGCTTGGGACTGGAAATGGGGGGGGGGGGGCAGAGGGGAAGGGAGAGGAAGTGACTCAGCACCAGCAGCTGTGGTTCCCAGGCCCCCAGCAGCAGCCAGCACAGGGTCCTAGTGCCTGACGGGCCCATCTGAGGGCACTTTTGGTGTGGCTTCACAACGCAAAGCAACAGCCCACAAGCATAGGGGGACAGCCAGCGTGGCAGCACCTGGTGCGCTGATGTTCCCAGCTCCACAAGGTTGCTATTTGTGTAAAAGGAAAAGGGGGGGAGCACAAGGCCTGGCCCCAATCCCAACCACAGGTGGCAAAGCAGGCTCCAGCCTCAGCGCTCCTCCACTGAGCCAGAATGGCTCCTCCCCAGCCCTGGAACCAGAGATCTGCTGAGCGGAAACTAGCAGGGGCTTCTCCCACCCCTGCCCCATTTAGAGCCCCAGGGGGTCCTAGGGGAGGTGCCCCTCATGTTGCAAATCAAGGCCTGCCTGAGTGATGAAAGAAAATATTTCTTTACGCTACAGGGGCTGCAAGAACACTAATTGCCAAAAATTGGGGGAAAAGAAATAATACCGACAAAAAAGAATGGCAAGATAAATTATTGGGTTATATAGAATTGGCTAGAATGACTGATGTATTTAGGGGTCAGCCCAAACAAAAATTTCAAAAAGATTGGGGGAAATATAGAGATTACCTTAAAAAGCAGTGCCCTCAAATTAATACTTCGACTTGTTTCGATTAACTTCTGCAAATAAATTATGCTGTAAAAGCTAAAAATGGAAAGAAAAGGGGGTAAAAATGAAATAAGAAGGAAACAGAGAGATGAGGTTCTGTGGAACTTCTGCATTCAGAGGCAGTCTACCTTCTGGCCAGCAGCTGCTGAGACCATCACCAGAAGAGAGCCAAGGAGGAAACGATGTCCCATTTCGGGTGAAGGTGCAAGGCAAGAAGACTCCAGGGCAGGCGCCCCCAAACTCGGCCCTCCAGATGTTTTGGAACTACAGTTCCCATCATCCCTGACCATTGGGCCTGTTAGCTAGGGATGGTGGGAGTTGTAGTCCCAAAACATCTGGAGGGCCGAGTTTGAGGAAGCCTGAATTCTCGGAGGCAGCAGGCGGAATCCCAGAACTAGGTTCTGCAAGATCACACCCTCCAGAACTTGCTTGCAGGAGGAAATGGCCAGAGCGCCCGCTGGGCTGTTTTGCCAGCCCCTGGGTCCCCGACTGCTCTGCACCAGCCCCAAGGCAGAACACACACCGAGCGGCTCTTGGCTCTGATCTTGAATACTTCAGAACCCGCGCAGACTGCAACAGAAGTGGCGACTGAAGCAGGCAGCTCAGAAGTATCAGCTCCTTCTGGCATCTTTCCTGGAGGAGAGGAAAGGAACGTGGCTGGATCCTGCCTGTGGTGCAGAGAAGGCTGCTCAGTCACGCCTCTTGGAAGGGAGAAGAACCCCTATAGGGCCCTCCTCCCCAAAAGGGTCCAGATAAACCCCTTTCTGTCCACTATCAGAGAACCTAAGGAGAGCCTGCGGGATCAGGCCAATGCCCATCTAGTCCTGTTCTCACAGTGGCCAACCAGATGCCCCAGTAGGAGACCCTCAAGCAGGATTCGAACTCAAGAGCAGCCCTCTCTCCACCTGTGTCTTCCAGCAACAGGGATTTGGACGCACTGCTGCCTCCTAGAACATGGGGCCCATTGTGTAACACGCCCCACAGAAAAAGGAAGGCAGAGTCGGCACTGGGAGGAGATCCTGAAAACCCCTGCTTTCATTTTATTCTTTCTCTAGTCAGTTTCTAGCCCTTAAGATGACAGAGCAGACAGCTTTAAAATGTGTGGGAAGTCGTAACTCTTGAAATCCCAGAAACTGGAGGAGGAGGAGGGAGCTGGCTAAGGTCCCCTGGGGTCTGGCAAGATGGACATGAGAAGCCGCCTGCCTCCTTGCAAGGCCTGTGCGGACTCGCTCTCCACGCTTCTCAGGCCAAGGTGGGGGGGGGGGCAGTTTCTTTTCTTTCAAACTGGGGACTGAAACTGGCGACTTCTGCAAGCCAAGCCTGGGATGAGGCTCCAGCGTGTCTCCTTCTCCCGAACCAGGATTAGCAGAAGCAGAATTTTGCAAGCCGTAAGAAAGAAGTGCAGAATAAATTATGCCTCCCCCTCAGAACTCATTTGGGGAGTTTTATTGAATAAAGGTGAAAGGACTGCCTAATGAACACAGGCTGCATCTGCAGGATTTAGAAAACGGCACAGGATTTGATGGGTTACTTTGGGCCTAAGAACCCCCCTGCTTGGATCAGGCTGAAGGGAGCACCCCCGGATCAGACCCTCGTTCTACGGGGGCCAAGCAGACGCCTCTTCTGGAAGCCCACACAGGAGCAGGACCTGAGGGCAACAGCTGGGCTCTCCTGCCCTGTGCTGGCCAACAACTGTCCCTCAGAAGCATCACCTCCTCCAGCTGTGGAGGCCCAGCAGAGCCACCAGAGTCAAGAGCAGGGCCATTATTCTAGGAAAAGAGGTGCCAGAACTCATCTTGAATGCCTCCCTTGTTCCCTTATGATGGCAATGGTGCCCACCTGAGCAGTGCCCAGAACTGAGTTCCGGTGGGTTCTGGCTTAAAAGAAGCCCTGGTCAGGAGCCACTGAGAGCCTCCATGAATTTCTCCAATCCTCTTTTAAAACCACCCTGAGTTTGTGTCCATCACTACATCTTGTGGGTGGGAGTTCCACAGTCTAACTATGCACTGCATGCAGAGCTTACTTTCTGCTTCACTACATGGCCCCGTTGGGTTCCAATGTTATTCAAGAGAGGGAGAGAAGCTTTCTATCTGCTTTTTCCGCAGCTTGCGTAATTTTAATGCACCCCCATTCTTTATTCACCGTTTTCCTGGGCCAGGCGCCCTCCTCCCTGCCCCAAGCAGGCAGAGGAAGGTGCATGGGGGCACCCAGAGGTCTGGGCCCCCTGCATGGCCACTTGGCTGGGGCGGGGCAGAGCTGCCTGGCTCCATCTCTCTGCCTGCAGCAATCCCTGGGGGGGAGGGGTTACCATTTGGAGGAACTCCACAGCCCATGCTCTATCCTTGCCCCCCCCCCCCGCGTGAGTCTGAACCAGCAGGAACATAAAGCCCCCCCCCCCCCGAGGCAGAGCACCCTGTCCTTTGCACCACGCCGCTGCCACAGGAAGGCCTGCCAGGCCACTTTCCAGAATCAGCCGCAGCAGCAATTCCAGCCGCACTGCAGCCTTGCAGGGCCATAAATCCTGGAGCACCAGCAAGGAGGATGAGTCTGGCCAGCCAGCCGGCCCTCCGGCATCTCCCAGTCTTGCGCTTGGGGGCCTGGCTCTCTCGCTAGTATCTCCATGTTCCTGCATTGCGCCTCACCCCACCCACTGCCCCTTCCACACCAGCTCCCAACAGGACCAGTGACAGGCAGGAGCTACACTGGCCCCACAGGCAGGCACAGGTGGCTGCTGCTGCTGCTCCAGCAGGTGCTCCCCCCCCCCCAGGCTAGAAGGAGCAAGGCAGGGGTGGGCGTGACTCACAGGAGCCCCAGCTGAGTGCAGCCGACAGCCAGGATTGGAAGAAGGCTCTCACACAAAACTATGGCAGGACCACATTTGGAATATAGTGTGTGCAGTATTTGGTCGCCTCACCTCGAAAGGGATATTTCAGAGTGGGAAAAGGTTCAGGAAAGGGTCACTGAAATGGATCAGGAGGGGGAGCGATGGAGCAACTCTCCTCTGAAGAAAAGCTGCAGAATTTGGGGCTTTTTAGCTTAGGAAAAAGGCAAGTTAGAGGCAGCAAGAGAGACGTTTATAAGAGGACGCAAGACCTGGAGGAAAATAGAAAGAAGGACGTTTGTCTCCTTCTCCCACATAACACCAATTAAGTCCTTCTTCACACAGCGCAGTTAACCTGTGGAACTCCCTCCCACAGGAGGCAGTGATGGCTTTCAAAGAGGATTGGATAAATTCATGGATGGGGGGGGGCTCTCAGGGGCTATTAGGCAGGATGGCTGGGTTTGCATTCACTGCTGAAAACCCACAGGAGGGGAGAGGGCTCTTGGGCTGGAATTCTGCCTCTGGATTCCCACAGGCAACTGCTTGGCCTCTGTCAGGGCTTCTGCTGCAGAAGGCAGAGCAAAGCAGAGGATGCTAAGCCACCACCACCCCTCATGTCCCCCACCCACAGGAAAGCATACCTGGCTTATTTATTAGATGTTCAGACCACCTTTTAGCCCATGGTATCCCAGGGCAGTGTTCAAAAAGCAAAGGACTTTGTTGGCCCCAAACTGGAAATCACAAGAAGTTCCCACCATTGCGGAGCAGCAGACGAAAATGACGGACTATGCGGAGCTAGCCAAACTGACCGGCAGGATTCGGGATCAGGACGATCAGAGATTCCAGGAAAATCAGAGTAAATTTATTGTATTCTTAAAGGATAACTGTAAAAACTTAAAGACACTAGCAGGATTGAAGTAATTCCTACAATGTACGGTAGATAAGATAGATAAGATGCAAAAAGTTAAAATACGTGGCTGGATTTGATAAGGGACACCAACTGAAGGGAAGGAGGGAAGTTGCAAGCTCAGCAGAGCAAAAAGATTTATATGTTGATTAATGTACTGTAAGAATGAATGTGTAAAGAAAATAATACAAATTTATGGGGGCGGGGGACAAAATGCAAAGTCAAACCAGACCACATAAGTAGCTGGCATCCGCCTGTCTTGGGAGACAAAGGAAGAGTGTGCCTTGGGGTGAATTCCACCCTTGGCAAGTTCAGCGCCTGCTTCTGCACTGTGCAAAACTAATTAAATCCAGGGCACCCCACCAGAGCAAGTAAATAGTAGCAGGCATGTTGTTTTTAAAATGCCCAGATCTTTTCCACAACCAACTGCATGAAACAATCCAAGTTTTTTCCAGTAGCACCTTAAAGACCAACTAAGTTAGTTCTTGGTATGAGCTTTCGTGGCATCTGAAGAAGTGTGCATGCACACGAAAGCTCATACCAAGAACTAACTTAGTTGGTCTTTAAGGTGCTACTGGAAGGAATTTTTTTTGTTTTGACTATGGCAGACCAACACGGCTACCTATCTGTAATCCAAGTTTTGACACTCTGGCCTTTAGAAGCCCCCCCCCCCCCATGCTGGGCTCTGGATATATTACTTCAGGGCCTCCCCAGACCCTCCCAAACTCTCGCTTGTAGGAACTGCCTTGCATGCAAAGAAACAGGTGATGCAGCTCTGGTTACTCCTGCAAAGAGAGGGGTGTGGCAATTGCGGGGAGGGGTTGTGGAAGCATTTCTCAAGAGGCAACAGACACTCAGCAGTTCCCCCCCCCACCTCAAAAGTGAGCTCTGCAACTACCAGCAGACCCCTTTGAACTACTCCGTGCAATGGCCCACGTTGGTCAACACAGCTGCCCTACTTTAATCTTGGAACAACCACACATAACAGGGGCAGATCTAGGCTGGCACCACCCACAAGTCGCTGCCAGATTTGGGGGGGGGGCATGGCAAGGATGCAGGTGGCGCTGTGGGTTAAACCACAGAGCCTAGGGCTTGCCGATCAGGTGGTCAGTGGTTCGAAGCTCCCGTTGCTTGGTCCCTGCTCCTGCCAACCTAGCAGTTCGAAAACACATCAAAGTGCAAGTAGATAAATAGGTACTGCTCCGGCGGGAAGGTAAACAGCGTTTCCGTGTGCTGCTCTGGTTCGCCAGAAGTGGCTTAGTCATGCTGGCCACATGACCCAGAAGCTGTACGCCGGCTCCCTCGGCCAATAAAGCGAGATGAGCGCCGCAACCCCAGAGTCGGCCACGACTGGACCTAATGGTCAAGGGTCCCTTTACCTTATGGCAAGGAAGATACAACTCCCAAATAGAGAAGAGGCTGAACTTTGCCTGCCACTTTCAAGTCATGCTTCCTGCATTGCAGGGAGTTGGACTAGATGCCCTCGAGATCACTTTCAGCTCTGCAAGTCTAGGATTCCACCTGGTGGGAGGAACATGTGCAGACAGCCGTTGTCGCCGCAGAACCACAACGCAATGCCACACACGCTTCTGCCACACACGCTTCGGGAGGAAGCAGGGCTTCTCCACCTAGTCCCACCTGGAAATGTGCCCCCCCCCTCCGGCAATCACAGTGGGGGCAGCAGCCAGCGGCTGAAGCAAGCCACACTCCGCTCTCCAGGGGGCTAAGAGAGCCTGGGCTGCCAAGGTGGTTTGGGGGGAAGCCAGAGCCATGCAGGGGCCCCTCCCTCTCCAAGCAGCCCCTGGTTCAGCTGGAGGGACCGGGACCAGGCAGCAGAGGCCCAGCCGTCTCTCACAAAGGCACCCCTTCCCTGGCTGGCAAGTGGCAGGTGCCAAAGCCAGAGTGGGCGAGAGAAGCCTTTGCCCACCTTGTACCTCCCTGAGTCTTTGGACCACAAATGCCACCAGCTGAACAGGTTGAGACGGAGGGGAATCATAGTCCAAAGCCTCTGAAAGGCACCAGGTGGGGGGAGACTGGGCAGCAGTGCCAGGCCAAGGGGACCCAGGGGCTACTCCCCACTCAGCATCACCCAGGAGGTCACAGAACTTTAGAACTGTAGCATTGCAAGCCCCCCCCCCGGGTCATCCATTGCAAGAATCCCTGACAGGTGGCTGTCTAACCTCTGCTTGGAAACCTCAAAGGACAGGGGGGTCCACCCCTTTCTGAGGGAGAAAGTTCCACTTTCAAACAGCCCTCACAGTCAGAAAGTTCGTTCCTTAATGTTCCTTACTCTGTCATCCTGACTCCTGCGAGGATTTTAAAAAAGGGGGAAAGGAGAGAGGGAAAACTGCCATGGAACAAATAAACTGCAGATTTCTGGGGTTCCCAAATGAGCCCCCAATTCCCAGCCCTGAGAGCTGAACTGGGCACAGCCCCACCCACCTGCTGTCAGTCAGGAAAAGAGGAGGGCAGCCTGTCTGTCCTTTGAAGGGCAGCTGAGGAGCATGGAGGCAGCACCATGGGACTCCTGGGGGGGGCAGGGTATCCCCACTCCGTGCCCATCATCCCTGAGAGAAATCAAGGAGGACTCTGGCAACAAGGGCAGCCTATGGGGGGGGGGGACTCAGAGGAAGGAGGGCCAGAGTAAAGGGAGGAGGGGCCCCAGGAAGCTTCTAAATAGCTCCCAGGTCCCTCTCTCACCACAAGCAGGCAATTATCTCCCTTTGAGAGAGGACACACTCCTCTCCCCCCCCCCAGCAACCACTGCCCAGCATCCTGCCCAGGGGACCCACTGCCCACCCCCACCCCAGCATTCACATGTTCTGCAATCAGAAAATGTCTGGAAATTGGGGGGGGGGGGAATGCCAAAGATTGACAGAGAGAAGCTGCTCTCAGGGGTAATAAATAAATCAGCACGTGCAGAGTGCCTTTGTCTAAGTGGCCACAACCAGCCTGAGCTGAAAGGGGAGGGGTTCGGGTCAAAGGGCAACGGCACCCCACCTCCCCAAAGTGGAAGCTAATGTGAAGAGATGTGCATTAGGAACTGAGCATAGAGCATCTCCAGATCAAAAGGGTTTTTCAGCTCTCAGGAGGCCAAAAAATGTGCCCTGGCTAGTTGGAAGCCCTCAAGGCGTTGTCCTTGGCCCAGGAAGGCAGAGCAGAGGAGGGGGGCTCTCCTCCCCAGCTCCCCTCAGTCACTGGCAGAACCCAGGAGGGGGGGCAAAGGAAGCGACCCCCGGCGAAGTCCACCCATTGCTCCATCTGGCTCAGGATTGTGCCCACTGATTGGCACCAGCTTTCCAGGATTTCAGATTTTGTGTATAAAACTTCCAAGGAGAGAAGGGGGCAAGTGGGCACCCAGAGTGAGCCCCCCATCCTTGGCACACACAGCCCAGCACCTGCTCCCCAAGGGGCAACCCTGGTCCGCTTTTCCCATCTCCTGTCAATGCGCAGCACCTTGTGGTATGTGGGGCCCCTTCCTCAGGACTCTGCCCCACACCCTGCCAACCTCTGCCCCCCCCCCCCGCACAGAGCAGCCCCGGACCCCAAAGCCTCGCCCCTTCATCGACAGCAGCTGCAGAGGGAGGGGGGCAACCAAACCCCCAGCTCAGCTTCTCCTCGGAGGGACTGAAGTTGCAGCTTCTGCTTCCAAGATGGTCCGCTTCACCAAAACCAGAACCTTCCCCCAAACAGAAGCGAGCCTGCCCCGCTCTTCTAAAGAGCAACGCGCTTCTCGCGTTTCCTCCGATTCAAAAGGACAGGAAGGCGGAATATCGACACGTTAATTGATTTTACTAATTGGCCCCGCGGCCCCCAAGTCTGCCCTGCCCCCTTCAGCGCGCTAACGGAGCGCATTAATGGAGCCCCGAAGGGAAAGGGCAGCCGGGCTCGGCCAGGACCCTTCCTCTCCAGCAGCGCCCCGGGGTCTCGCCCGCCTGCCCGGCTCCCCTTCGTGGGCCAGACGGCGCGGCCTCGCTCCCCGGCGCCCGGGGCTCCGCAACAGGTCCGGCCCGACGCAAACTTATGCCCTATTAAGGGAAGGCGGCGGCGGCGGCGGTGCGTGGCGCCCATCGGGCACCGGGAGCTCCCTGGGCCGCCCGCCCGCCCGCCCGCGCCACGTGGGGCGCGCCGCCCGCCGCCCGCCTACCTTTGTACTTTTCGCGCACGTCCTCGTAGGCTTGGATGAAGTCCTTCTCCTCGGGGTTGGGGGGCAGCAGGCTGAGGTTGAAGGTGGCCATGGCGCGGGGCGGACTGGCCGGCGAGGGGGCGCGCCCGGCCTGCCTGCCTGCCTCTCCGGGGGCGGGGAAGCGCGACGGGGCGGGAGGCGGCTCGGCCGGGGAGCCAAGCCCTGCAAGGACATTCCAGCTGCCGGCCGGGCCCGACCCTTTAAAGGCACCGCCGCCCACGCCGCCCAACCCCGGCCGGGGCGGAGGAGCGACGGGGCGGGCCGGCCGACGGACTGCAGCGGAGCACCTGCCACCTCCGACCTCGGGGCCAGGCCTGGCCAGGGATCCCGCCGTCCCCTTGGGAAGGAGGCGACGCAGGGCCACTTCCAGACTCCTCGCAAGAGCCCAGCTCCCACGGGGAGATCCCAGCTAGCCCGGTCTCCTGTCCTCCCGGGGCCCACGGGGGTCTCTTCCGGGCCTGAGCGCAACTGCAGCTGCTCTCCCCAGCTGCAGCTCCCCACAGCTAGACCTCAGACAGGGAAGGGAGGCGGTAGCCATTGTGGCTAGTGGCCTGCAATAGCCTGGTCCTCGTTCCCTTTTAAAATCTCAGCCATGCCACCTCTAGTGGGAGAGAGTTCCATAGGGCGCAGGGTCAGGCCAAAAGGGCCCATCTGGTCCAGCATCCTATTCTCACAGTGGAGGTAAATCAGGACCAGAAAGCTAGGGCCCGCTCCGCCTCCTCTCTGTGGAGGCAGAACAGAGCCCTCCTGGCTACATCCACAGCCCTTGATCTCCTCCATGAATTTGGCTAAGCCTCTTTCTAAGCCATCCAGGAGGGTGGCCTCTCCATCACTGCCACCAGAGGTGGGGGGGGGGCTGCCTTGGTTCTTCCCTCAGTGACTGGTATGGGGAGGGTCTGTGCCTGGGGACCCTGGAATCCTAAGAAGGGGACCCCGAGATAAAGACTCTCTAGCTGGCTGCAGAGGGATTTCCAGGGCAAGTGTCCTCCTCCTGTGGATTTCTCCTCCAGGTCCCCCCCCCCCCAAGTCCTTCTGCCTGAGCCTCTGGCCCAGCCATCTTCTCTTGGTAGCAGGAGTGTAACTCGAGCGGGTGGGTGGGCAGGCGGGCTCCCCCTCCCACAAAGCCCAGCAGGACAGACAGAGGGAGAGAGACGGGGCCATGTGTCCTTTTATTGCGCCAACCCGCCTGCCCCACCCCCTGCAAGCTATGAGGCCAACAGGTATTTATAAAGCACCCGCTCTGACTCCAGCAGGTTCCAGGGATTTTTCCAGCAGAGTTCTTTCTCTCTCCAACCCCCTCCCCCCAAAAAAACTCCTCAATGGCCAATTATCCCTCGTCTTCCCACAGCTGGCACATGTGCCCCACCACTGACGTCAGCGGCAACAAAATAGCCCCACGGCTGCACCAAAAGTCCTGGACGGGGGGGGGGGGAGGAGGAGTGAGAACCCCAGCGGGATTATTTGTGCTGCAGAACTCAGAGTGCCCCAGCCTGGCCCAAGTATGCGCTATGAAGTCAATGTGCCCTCTTAGGGAATGACAATCACCTCGTGTTCCTAAGCCTGCAGGACAGCACGGTGGCACCAGAAAGGGGGGCCAGGGGGTTTGGGGCAAAGCAGGGGGCACAATTCAGCCGGGGAGGGGGCCACCCAGGGCATTAATTCAGGCAGGACTTGGAGGACCAACTGGCGTAGGCCGGGCTGCCCACCCACTCATCCCCACCTGGGCTTGGGTTTGGGGGTCCTCCTCTGCACCCGGTTTGCCAAGGTCTCCTGTATGATGGGGAGAGAGGAAAGATCAAAGGTCGGGCTGGCTCCTGCAGGGATTGAGACCAGCCTGAGCCCCCCCCCCCCACTCCAGCCCCAGAAGTCATGCTCAGACTTCTGGAGTTGGCCCCCTGGCGGTGTGCCAGGAGCTGCTGTGACTCAGCCCTGGGGCAGAAGGGAGTGGTGTCAGGTGGACTCTGGGCAGGCTGTGGCCATGCCAGGCTGATCACTGGCCTTTGACAGGAGCAGGCGTGTCAGAAACCAGCCAGGGAACTCCCCTGGGGTGCCCCGCCTGGGTTTCCCAATGCAGCGCAACAGAGGGCATCTGGAGGGGCCAAGAGGGAGCCTCTGCCACTGGTCTGGCCAGCTGCTGGTGGCCTGAAGGCAGCCAGCAAATGGGTTGCTCAGGGAAGACCCCATAAAAGCTCCCTGCCAGCCGCCAACTGTTCGGCTCGGCTGCTCCGGCTGCAAAGAAGCAAAGGCAACCTGGCCGGCCCTGTGGAAACAGCCCCAGCAAGAACTGAAAGAAGCACCTCTGGACTGGAGGGAACCCAAAGGCCATCCAATCCAGCCCCTCCTCCCCACCCCCATTCCCAAGACAGAAGATTCAGAAGAGATAAGAGACTTCTGCATGCAGCACAGAGTTGAACTGTGGAACTCCCTCCCACAGGAGGCCACCAGCCTAGAGGGATCTATACAAATTCATGGCAGAGGGGGCCAGGGAGGGCTCTGTTCCGCCCCCACAACTGGGGGCAACAATGTTTCTGGATACCAGATACTGGAAACCACAGGAAGGTTTCCCACAGGCCTCTGGACGGCCACTGGGAGAATAGGAGGCTGGACTAGTTGGCCATTGGCCTGATCCTGCAGGCACTTGTACTGTTCACATGATCCTTTTTACGCACAAGAACCGGCCTGGGGTGCCAGCGCCTTAATGCAGGATGGTGGCTAGAGGTAATTCAGGGCCCACCCTCTTTCTTACCCATCGTGAAGTCAAGCTAGGCTCAGTGTTGGGGGTCACCATCAGTGGTCCCTCATAACCAGCAAAGGGGGACACACACACACAAGGAGCACCCCAGAGGCCTCTGCCCAGATGACTCATGCTAGTAAGCCAGGCTGCCTGCCAGATTCCTTTCCCCAGCATCATCGCTTCCCAGCTCTTCCCAGTGTCCCTTGTGGGTTTGGGTTAACCCCGTGGGAGCTGAGCTGCATCCCACACATCCAACCATCACGAGAACGGCAACTTCGCTCACAGAGAAACCTAGTTATGACTAAGGCAAAGGAGAGTCCACAGTCTCCCAGGAGAGACTGTTCCACTCTCAAACCGCTCGTGTGCCGACTCTTAGGTTTGCAGGAAGCGCACCCCAAGGGCAGAATTGGACCGCGACATTTCCCTGGACCTTGGTAGGGAGAAGCTGCATGTGGCAGAATTACACACACACACACACACACACACACACACCCCTCCCCCAGAGGAAAGAGGCTCAAAAGTGCTTAATTGTGCCTGGATCGCTGCCCTCTAGTTTTCATGCCCCCAGCTTGGAATGAGAAGAAAAGGGAACTCTCTCTGGATGCCAGGATACCTCCTTCCATGGGAAGAGCAGCTGCCTTCTGGTGGGAGCTGAGGGGCCTCCTGACACCCCCCCCCCCCCAGGATTCCTAGAGCCAGGGGCAAACATTTCAGCCACAAGGTCACAAACTCTGCTTTGCCAGGCTAGCCTGGATCCCTGATGGGAATAAGAGGAGGAGGAGGAGGAGAGCAGGGACTTGGGTCCACTTCCACGCTGGCTGGGCCTGGCAGGAAACTCTGGACTCCACAGGCCAGCGATCAAAGGGCTCCTAGGTATGAATAATGACCCCCACCTGCATTCCAGAGCAGGGATCGCCTCTGAACCTTTGGCAGGAGGAGGGGAGGAGACGCAAACTTGCCAGACAAGAGGGCTTTGCTGGCAGTGATCTAGGGGTCAAGCACATTCCTCTCCCAGGAGGGGAATCCCACAGCCCTTCCCCGGCTCCTCTTGGAATCACAGAATTATTGAGGAACGCCAGGGGTCATCTAGTCCAACCCCCAGCAATGCAAGAACCAGAGTTCAAGTGTCCCCGACAGGGACTTGACCCTTAAACACCTGGTGCCTTTTGCCCCACCCTCTTTGGGGCACTCCTCTTCCTGGCGACAGGTCTCCTGGCAGACATGGTAGCATTTCACAAGACAGCCAGGTGTGGGGCTGAGGGGCTGCACCTGGGCGAGCAAAAGTCCCTTCATTTCCCTGAAAACAGGGCTGGGCCTTTCAGGGCTCCTCCTTCACCCCCCCCCCCCCAGGGATGGCTGGAAGGAGGAAACTGGCTCTCTTATTGGTAATCAGCCTCTACTCAGAGCACAGGAGCAGGATGATGCCCCTCCAGGCTGGCCCCAGCCTCTGCCCAAGATTGCTTAAGGCAGGTGAGTGACCTGCTTGGGGGGGGGGGCAAAGTGTCTGTCCAGGGAGGGTGATGTCATCTCCCCAGGTGGCTGCTATTTGCTGATCCTCAGCACACCAAATCAATAAGCTTTTCAGAGAGAGAAACCCACTGAACAAGCCCAGCCAAGAGGGAGGCCACACCTGTGTGCAGGGCGAAGGGTTAAGCCGGCACAGCCCTGGGATTGCAGGTATCCAAAAGAAAGACAGGTGAGGCTTCTGAGTCCTCCGGGATCCCCCCTCGGGCTGGAGGGAAGCAATGCAGGGGGTTTGAAGAAGAAGAAATTGAGGAAGAAATTCAGATGAAAGAAGAATGGCAGACAAATTAATGGACTATGCAGAATTGGACAAAATGAGGGGAAGGATTTGAAACCTGCGGGACCAGAGATTTACAGAAGATTGGAAGAATTATATGAATTATTTGAAGAGCAACCGTAATCAACAAATTACGCCAGTAGGACTACGAGAAGTTTTGTAAGGAGAAATATACGAAGTGTTACAAAGTAGAAAAAGAGAGAGATATTGGCTATGAGTTTGAAATGTAAGAGGGAAAATAAGAAATGCATACTAAGAGATTAGATCGGAAAATTTTCAGACAGGACTGATGGAAGGCAAAAAAATTGAATAAGATGTAAAAGTATGTTTAATTATTGTTGAAAATGGTATGTTATAAAACTAATGAAAATTTATATTTTTAAAAAAAGGAAGCAAAGGGCAGAGCTGGAAGGGATCCTCAAGGGTCATCTAGTCCAGCTGAAGAATCCCTGTCGGATGGCCACCCAACCTCTGCCCTGAAACCTCCCAGGAAGGAGAGCCCACCGCCTCCCCAGGGAGTCGGCTCCATGGCTGAGAAGCTCTCATTCGCCAGGAGCAGAGAGAGAGTCACCTCCAGCTTCCTCCCTTGAGCTGCCCCAGGGCGGTTTCAGAGGCTCCCCTGGGAAGCAGGTGTTTCTCAAAACTGGGGGGTCATAGCATGTCCCTTGCAGAATAGAACGCATCTCCCAAGCTCCCCATGGCCTGCCAGAACTGCAAGTTAAAAGTCAGAAGATCCCTTGGATGAGCGAAGAAGAAGAAGAAGAAGAAGAAGAAGAAGAAGAAGAAGAAGAAGAAGAAGAAGAAGAAGAAGAAAATTTATTTATACCCCGCCCTCCCCAGCCAAGACTGGGCTCAGGGCAGCTAGCACCAAATATAAAAACAATGGATTGGAATACAGCTTAAAAAACAAGATTAAAATACAACATAAAAACATTAAAATGCAGCCTCATTTCAGCGGAAACTCAAATAAAAAACTTTTTGGGGGGATGGATATGTCAAGTCTTCACCAAGGCCAAATATCCAGACTGGTCCTGCGTGGGCCAGAAAAAAGCCAGGGAAGTCCCCAAATAGGAGTTCCATCACAGGAGGAGAAAGGAAAAAGAAAGAAAGAGGGAGAGGGAATCAAATTGATTCCAAGCCAAAGATGAGGAAAATATACACATTTTTGCACCCTCAAGGGGTGTCCACCCATCACTAGTGAAAGATAGATAGGAACAAAGTTGCTTTCAAAGCAAAGACACACAAATGGGGAGTTCCTTTACAGTCAAACCTCGGTTGCCAAACATAATCCGTTACAGAAGCCCCTTCAGCTTCCAAAATGTTCAATAACAGAGGCGCGGGTTCCGATTTGCTGCAGGAGTTTCCTGCACTCAGCAGAAGCCGCGTCGGATATTCGGCTTCTGAAAAATGGAACATTTACTTCCGGGTTTTCAGCGTTCAGGAGCCGAAACATTCCGAAACGGAGGTGTTTGGGATCCGAGGTCTGACTGTACATAAAATATGAGGGTTGTTTAGTACTGCTGGGCCCTGAACCAGCACCAGGGGGAGGGGGGCGTCTCCCTGTCACCCACTGTGCCCTTTGGAGACGCACCTGCCTTTGCCACCTGATCCAAAGCGCCACCGAAATAGCTGTAGAATGAGGAGCCCTGCCAGGCATTGTGCAGGGGGCACGGCAGGCGGGGAGAAGACCCTCTCCAAGGACAGCGGGTCCTGGGAAGCAAAGGGAGCCTGGCTTGGCCACTGCCCACCCCCACCCCTTGTCTGCCTCACCCCACTCCGTCTGAGACCATTGAGCAATGCTGCCCTCCTTTCTGGCAGCAGTTCAATGGATGTTGGAAACTGAACCCAGGACCTTCTGCAGGCAAGGAAGATGCTCTCTGGCCCCATCCCCAAAAAGATCACCGATGGGAGCTTCTCACAGAGCCAGGTTCAAAGTCCTTCTATTAATTGACAACGCCCTGAAGAACTTGGGTCCAGGGCACCGCAGGAATCGCCTGAACCCTTCTGATCCAGCTCAATCACTGAAGGAAGCTCATTTTACAACATCTGCCTCATTGACCCAGTCCTGTGGCACTCCCTGCCAATAGAGATTCAGTGGGCGCCTTCTGTGCCAACATTTAAAAGCCTGCTGAAAACTTTACCATCTAAGGCCTAAGCAGGCAGTTAATACACCCCTTCCACAATCCTCTACTGGTGTTTGTTTTTAATTCTTTTGCTTTGAACTTGTTTCTAAGTTTTTTCTTATTTTACTGTGTGGCTTTATATTATTGTAAACCACTGTGATAGAAATGATACAGTGGTATGGAAATGTTTTTTTATATAAATAAAGAGTCACACCCCTTCCACTCCCCCTGGCAGGTAGGCAGACCTCTTTCCCCATGAGCAAATGCCCACAGCCAGGAAAGGCTCCCATGGGATGAGTGCGCACGCCAGAGAACTCCTCCAGGGAAGACCATCTCACCTGCAGCCCAGGAGAGGCTCCGCAGCCTCCATGCGCTGGCATCAAGGCAGCCAAGCCGGGAACCTGAGACAGGTGAAGCCAAGGACACAGAGGGAGGGCCCAGGGCGGGCAGGACTGGGCACTCCAGGCCCCTTCCTTCGCAGGGCTCTCTGCTCCCTCAGGCATCCTGGCATGCCACCCAGGTCCAATTCCTTCAGCCTTCAGAAGTGGCACCTGGGCAAAGCGCCAGAAGGGGCACAAAGACAGGCAGAGGAAACCAAGTGCCCTCAAGCTGGCGCCTGGAGGGCAGGGACACCCATAGAGAAGCTGCAAGGGAAAGGGGCGTCTCTATGGGATTCAGAGCTCAGCCTCAGTGGAAAGAACTGCAGCCCCTGGTCTCCCTCAGAGCAGAAGGAAAAGACTTCGGGGGGAGCCAGTGAGATTCTGCCCACCAGAGAGAAGAACCAGCTAGAAGGGAGAAGCCAAGGGCGCCCCCCACCCCCCACAAGGCCAGGCCCCCGCCCTCAACCAGCCAGAGCAAGGCAGAGCACACCCCAGGGCTGTAACTCATCGGCAGAACACCTGGGTTCAGTCCTCCGCACCTCAGTACCTGATGGACCACCTCTCCCCATAGAAACTGACCCTGCAGGTGTCCTTTGAGGCCCTTCTCTGGGTGCCCCCTGCCTAAGGGCTCCAGAGGGTAGCAACACGAGAACAGGCCTTTTCTGTGGTGGCTCCCCATCTGTGGTTGGCTCTCCCCTGGGAGGCTCACCTGGTGCCAGCATCACATGTCTTCAGGCGCCAGGCAAAAACATTCCTCTTTACCCTTCGGCCATTTAACAGTCTATGTGCAGTGATGTCCAAACTTTTTTCAAAGAGGGCCAGATATGATGAAGTGAAGGGCCGTGGGGGCCGACCGAAGGCCATCCAATGTTGTTGAGCTTCTCTTAGGATGCAAGTTGTTGAGGGTGTTTTTAGGATTTTACCCCAGGAAATAGACTGCCACAGGGGCCGGCGGGCCGGATTAGGCCCCCAAAATAGACTTTGGACATGCCTGGTCTATGGTATTTTAAATGTGGGGGGACTATTATCATGATTATTCTATTATTACGCTATGTGTTATTCTTTATTATTAAGCTGCACAAGTTAACTTCTCAACGTTGTACACTGTCTGTCCCAGACTGAGCAAGTGAGCCAGGCCAGGAGGTGGTGGACTCTCCTTCCTGGGAGGAGGGGTGGGGTATAAATATATTATTATTATTATTATTATTATTATTATTATTATTATTATTATTATCTGTCATGGATCCTTTAGCTGAGATTCCTGCATTGCAGGGGGTTGGACTAGATGACCCTGGGCTCCCTTCCAACTGCCATTTTATGGTTCTGTGGTTCAAATCCCTACTCAGCCATGGAGCTCACTGGGTGACCTCAGGCCAGGAGCTGCTTCTCAGCCTAAGCTACCTCACAGGGTTGTGGCAAGGATAAAAATATGGAGGGGAGAACTATGCACATTACCTTGAGAGCCTTGGAGGAGAAGATGGGATCATGGAATCATAGACAGAAATGCAAGAAGTAAATACAGTGGGCCCTCGGGTTGCAAATGTGATCCATGCAGGAGGCACATTCGCAACCCACAGCATCCGCAACCCGCAGCGCCACATCTGCACACGAGCAGGTTGCAATTTGGCACTTCTGTGCATGTGCAAAGCGCAATTTAGTGTTTCTGTGCATGCACAAGCGCCAATACCCGGAAGTAACCCATTCCGGTACTTCCGGGTTTTGGCGTGTCCGTAACCCGAAAACGCGCAACCTGAAGCGTCTGTAACCCGAGGTATGACTGTAAATAAATGAGCTGTCCGTGGGTCCAGTGCCAGGCCTTGCCCTCCCTTCTGTGGGGCTGAGGGAGGTGCAGAGAAGCTGGACTGGACACTGCCCAGGCTGAGATCAGGGGAAGGACCCAGCCAGGAGTGCTGGCCTAAGGGAGGAAGAGGAGGGGGACACCGTGGCCCCCGCTCTCTGCCCTGGCGGCTCCTGGGTCTCTGCTTGGCTCCTCTGGGGGCTCCTTTGCTGCCAATGGACAAGGAGGCGCTTGGGGGGCGAAGGGACCTGTATTGCAGGGCCCCCTGCTGGAGGCTGCTCTCACTGCAGGCAGGACCAAGGCAAGGGGCATCTCTGCCCACACAGCCACCGCTGCAACACCCCCACATCCCCACAACCCCAGCCCCTCCCCGCAGGAGACTAGGCAAGAGGGGCCCAGGCCCCCATGGTCCCACCCAGCACAGGAGAGAAACAGTCCCCCCACTAAGGACAGAGAGAAACTGGTGGGTGAATCTGTCCCTTTCAGGTCCTCTCAGTTTCTTGCCCTTCTGCTCTTCAGTTCTCCAGGCCAGTTTGCAAATTAAAGTCTCCATGAAGATCTATCAGCATGTTCATGCAAATGTCTCTCACAATATACAATGCAGTTTCCCCTAATAAGCACCTTTCTGCACACAAGGCTATGCACACTTTATCCCAGTACAGTTGTACCTTGGTTCTTGAACTTAATCTGTTCCAGGAGTCTGTTTGACTCCCAAAACCATTTGAAAACCAAGGCACAGCTTCCAATTGACTGCAAGAGCATCCTGCACTCAATAAGAAGCTGAGTCAGACATTCGGCTTCTGAAAAACGTTTGAAAACCAGAACACTTACTTCCGGGTTTTCAGTGCTCAGGAGCCAAAACGTCCAAGTACCAAGGCGTTTGAGAACCAAGGTGTATGTAGAGCTGGAAGTTACCTGGCTGCGAAACTGCCCTGCAAAATCAGGAGAATTTCAAAGGACGC